>NC_092343.1:175330000-175703750 GCF_046630445.1 Rutidosis leptorrhynchoides
GTTTTTCTTTTTATATTTTCGAATATTTAAAACGTATTTTTATAAAAACGAATTTTAATAAAAGTAAACTAAATTTTTTTTTTTTATTAGCGTTGCGCTTCCGGCTTTTAAGCGATTCCCCGGCAGCGGCGCCAAAAATACTTGATAGTTATGCGAGGTGTATATAAAATAGCTTTAAATTTTAGCAGGAAATACTATTAAATACGATACAATTTTACACAAGATATTTATTTATTTAGAAAATGGATATACTTAAACCTTGCTACAACACTTATAGGCAGTGTACCTAATCGTACAGTAGTGTAGTTTTTAGTAAGTCCGGTTCGTTCCACAGGGAAAATCTTTAAACAAAGCTTAACGCTATATTAGTTTACTTTTGTAAAAATACAAATATATATATAAGTAATATTATTATTATAAAGGGGGGTTTTTACCGTTTAATGACCGGTTTGTCGATTTTAAAACTTTAGTCGCAGTTAAAACCAAATGTAAAATAATAAATAAATACAAGACTTAATTTAAAGCGTAAAGTAAATAACGATAATGAAATTGCGAATAATAAAAGTGCGATAAAATAAACTTGCGATAATTAAAAAGTACGATAATTAAAAGTGCAATTAAATACAATAACAATAAAAATGCGATAATTAGAAGTGCAATTAAATATAAAATAAAGGAAATTAAATATGAAATAAAAGAATTATGCTTATTTAAACTTCCGTAACCATGATGTTTGACGTGTTAATTTTAGTTTTATGCCCATGGGTTAATTGTCCTTTGTCCTGGATTATTTAATATGTCCGTCTTGTTTTTGTCCATAACAATCCATCAGTCATAAATATAAAGTGCGAGTGTCCTCGTCAAATTATTCTTATACCCGAAGTTAAATATTCCAACTAATTGGGGACTTAAACTGTAACAAGATTTTAATACTTTGTTTAATAATTACACCAGGATGTCGACTGAGTGTAACCCAAGGTTTTAATATTTTGTTATCAATTATACCAAGTGTCCTTGTACATAATTTCACCCCTGTTTTAATTATTCTAGTGGCTATTAATCCATTCCCGTGTCCGGTTAAATGAACGATTATTCGTACATATAAATACCCCGCCCATCGTGTCCGATCGAGTGTATATGGTAA
The DNA here is from genome assembly GCF_046630445.1 of Rutidosis leptorrhynchoides. Classification (NCBI taxonomy): domain Eukaryota; kingdom Viridiplantae; phylum Streptophyta; class Magnoliopsida; order Asterales; family Asteraceae; genus Rutidosis; species Rutidosis leptorrhynchoides. The sequence goes on from NC_092343.1 coordinate 175,331,145, forward strand.
TTTATAGGGACGCCCAATTGTAAATCTTTATATTAACATTAACAAACTATCATTTAGTTAAACAAATATAAAGCCCATTAATAGCCCATAGTCTAATTTCCACAAGTGTCGTTCTTTTGTCCAAACCCCAATTATGGTACAAAGCCCAATTACCCAATTTTAGTAATTAGCCCAACATCACTTTTTCTAATGACTGATGAATTATTTATGACTGATGGACTATTATGGACAAAATCCGTATGGACATATTAAATAATCCAGGATAAAGGACAATTAACCCATGGGCATAAAACTAAAATCAACACGTCAAACATCATGATTACGGAAGTTTAAATAAGCATAATTCTTCTATTGGTATTTTGGATACTCTATCCAAAGTCTGTCAAATCTCAGTTTCTGGTGCAAATCTTCCAAGTGCATATCAGAAAATGTCATGACTGGATGAGGTATATCTTGTTTGTAGTAGTTATCCAACTTCTGTTGTTCCGCATTCTCAGCAGGAGCATTGCGAGCTTGGGATGAAGATTCACCCCTTTCAGTCGTTTTTCTTGAGTAATTCCTTGATAGCATCCTTCTTAACATGATTTTAGTAAAAGATTTGATGATTAACGGTTAAAAATTGTGATTTTGGGAGGTTTTTTCGGGTTTATTTTCGCAGAATTTGTAGGTGGTAGTGTGGACTGATCTGTTCTGGCCCTTTTATTTTTTTTCTGTATTTTTGGAACTCCGCGAGTCGCGGTGTTTTTCCCTTTCAAACTCCGCGAGTCGCGGAGTTTGTAATTTTTTTTTTCCTTATACTAATTAAAACAATTAAGTAATTAATTTTAAAATTTTGTCGAAGGACGAACTAGGAAATCGATCCGAAACGACCTCGTCCTAAATAACAAGGGAAACAAAATACTTGATGTTTGAGCTAAGTGGTATAAAATACTATTAATTTTTACAAGAAAATACTATTAAATACGATACAATTTTACACAAGATATTTATTTATTTATAGAATGGATATACTTAAACCTTGCTACAACATTTATAGGCAGTGTACCTAATCGTACAGTAGTGTAGTTTTTAGTAAGTCCGGTTCGTTCCACAGGGAATATTTTTCACAAAGCTTAACGCTATATTAGTTTAAATTTATAAAAATACAAATATATATATAAGTAATATTATTATTATTATAAAGGGAGGTTTTTACCGTTTAATGACCGGTTTGTCGATTTTAAAACTTTAGTCGCAGTTAAAACCAAATGTAAAATAATAAATAAATATAAGACTTAATTTAAAGTGTAAAGTAAATAACGATAATGAAATTGCGAATAATAAAAGTGCGATAAAATAAACTTGCGATAATTAAAAAGTACGATAATTAAAAGTGCAATTAAATACAATAACATTAAAAATGCGATAATTCGAAGTGCAATTAAATATAAAATAAAGGAAATTAAATATGAAATAAAAGAATTATGCTTATTTAAACTTCCGTAACCATGATGTTTGACGTGTTAATTTTAGTTTTATGCACATGGGTTAATTCTCCTTTGTCCTGGATTATTTAATATGTCCGTCTGGTTTTTGTCCATAACAGTCCATCAGTCATAAATATAAAGTGCAAGTGTCCTCGTCAAATTATCCTTATACCCGAAGTTAAATATTCCAACTAATTGGGGACTTAAACTGTAACAAGATTTTAATACTTTGTTTAATAATTACACCAGGATGTCGACTGAGTGTAACCCAAGGTTTTAATATTTTGTTATCAATTATACCAAGTGTCCTTGTACATAATTTCACCCCTGTTTTAATTATTCTAGTGGCTATTAATCCATTCCCGTGTCCAGTTAAATGAACGATTATTCGTACATATAAATACCCCGCCCATCGTGTCCGATCGAGTGTATATGGTAATTTATACGGACGCCCAATTGTAAATCTTTATATTAACATTAACAAACTATCATTTAGTTAAACAAATATAAAGCCCATTAATAGCCCATAGTCTAATTTTCACAAGTGTCGTTCTTTTGTCTAGACCCCAATTATGGTACAAAGCCCAATTACCCAATTTTAGTAATTAGCCCAACATCATGATTACTTCGTTTTAAATAAGCATAATAATAACTTAGCTACGAGACATTAAATTAAAAAGGTTGAACATAACTTACAATGATTAAAAATAGCGTAGCGTTACACGGACAGAATTTCGACTTACACCCTTACAACATTCGCTAACATACCCTTATTATTAGAATTATAATTAAAATTAAAATTAAAAAATAAATATATATTTACGTATACTTATATAGAGAGAGATTGAATTTGGATATATATTCTTTTACGATCAGGATGCGCGAGCTTTATAGGCAGTTTCTAAATTTGGGGCTCCGCGACTCGCGTAATTTTTGCACTGCAAACTCCGCAACTCGCGGAGTTTGCTTTTACAGCTCACACAAGTTTGGAGCCTTTCTTGCCGACGGTTTATAATATATTATATAATATATAAATAATTATAAGAATTATTTAAATATTATATTATATTTATGTGCATAGTTGACTTGTAATTTTTAGTCCGTTGCGTCGAGCGTTGAGAGTTGACTCTGGTCCCGGTTCCGGATTTTCGAACGTCCTTGCGTACAATTTAATATCTTGTACTTTGCGTTTTGAATCTTGTACTCTTGTAATTTCGAGACGTTTCTTATCAATAATTGGAACCTCTTTGATTGTCTTTTGTACTTTTGAGCTTTTTGGTCGTTTGCGTCTTCAATTCGTCAAATCTGTCTTTTGTCTTCACCTTTTATTATTTAAACGAATATTACTTTTAAATAGAACAATTGCAACTAAAAGCTTGTCTTTCTTGAGGAATAATGCTATGAAATATATGTTCGTTTTTAGCATTATCAGTATTCCACCATGTTAACGCAGAATCTGTGAAGGTATGCGTAGCGTACTTCACTTTGTCCTCTTCAGTACACTTACTTATGGCAAACACCGATTCGACCTTCTCGGTCCACCGTTTCAATCCGATCGGTCCTTCGGTTTCATCAAATTCCAAAGGTTTGCATGCAGTGAATTCTTTGTAGGTGCATCCTACACAATTTCCTGTACTGCTAGATCCAAGGTTATTGTTGGTATGTAGTGCAGCCTGTACTGCGGCTATGTTTGAAGCTAGAAAAGTACGGAATTCCTCTTCATTCATATTCACGGTGTGTCGAGTAGTCGGTGCCATTTCCTTCAAAATAGTCAAATGGAACAAGTTAATCATACAGAATATTAAGAGTAGTTAATAGTATTTCGTAGCATAATATGAACTCATTTATAAAAGCTTTTTCTTCATATTAGCGTTTTATAAGTTTAAATTCGGGTAGTACCTACCCGTTAAGTTCATACTTAGTAGCTAATATACAATTCAACTACTACAATTCTATATGAAAAACTGATTATAATAATATTTCGCGTTCAAACTTTTACACAATATTTTACAAACTTACAATACCGCTTATTTTACATATAGCATGAAATATAGCACACAATAAATTTGATACAAGATGGTTGTGAAGATAATTCTAGCTAGTACACAAGTCGTTCAGCAAAGGCAATAAAGACACGTAATTCATACTTCCAGAAACAAGTCATGCATTCTGGTTTTACTAGGATTACTTCCCATCCTTGGTCTTGTGGAACATAACCGTTATGGCCGTTGATAAGACATCGTGTTGTAACGTCATCAAAGGGACGAGGGTTACGTAATGTCCAACAGTCCCGTAACAATCTAAAAACCTCATTTCTTACCCCAATTACCGACTCCGTCACTTGTGGGAACATTTTGTTTAATAGTTGTAGCCCGATGTTCTTGTTCTCACTTTGGTGAGAAGCGAACATTACTAATCCGTAAGCATAACATGCTTCTTTATGTTGCATGTTAGCCGCTTTTTCTAAATCACGAAGTCCAATATTCGGATATATTGAATCAAAATAATTTCTTAACCCATTGCGTAAAATAGCATTTGGGTTCCCCACAATATATGCGTCAAAGTAAACACATCGTAACTTATGGATTTCCCAATGTGATATCCCCCATCTTTTGAACGAAAGCCTTTTATAAACCAAGGCATTCTTGGAACGTTCTTCGAATGTCTTACAAACTGATCTCGCCTTAAGTAGTTGTGCCGAAGAATCCTGACCGACTCTAGACAAGATTTCATCAATCATGTCTCCGGGTAGGTCTCTTAAAATATTGGGTTGTCTATCCATTTTGTGTTTTTATACTGTAAAATAGACAAGAGTTAGATTCAGAAAAAAAAATACTTATTAATACAAGCAATTTTTACATATATCATAAAGCATAAGCACACTATATTACATATATTACACCACACGAATACAACTATCTTATTCCGACTCGCTTGTTTCTTCTTCTTCGGTTTTGGTTCGTTTTTCCAAGTTTCTAGGGATATATGATGTTCCCCTAATACGAGCCGTCGTTTTCCACATTGGTTTAGAAAAACCTGGTGGTTTAGAGGTTCCCGGGTCATTGTTACAACTTAAGGACTTCGGGGGTTGACGATACATATAAAGTTCATCGGGGTTGGAATTAGATTTCTCTATTTTTATGCCCTTTCCCTTATTATTTTCTTTTGTCTTTTTAAATTCAGTTGGGGTAATTTCTATAACATCATCGGAATTCTCGTCGGAATTCGATTCATCGGAGAATTGGTAATCCTCCCAATATTTTGCTTCCTTGGCGGAAACACCATTGACCATAATTAACCTTGGTCGCTTGGTTGAGGATTTTCTTTTACTTAACCGTTTTATTATTTCCCCCACCAGTTCTATTTCTTCATCCGGTTCCGATTCTTCTTCCGGTTTCGATTCTTCTTCCGGTTCCGACTCTTCTTCCGGTTCCTCTTCGGGAACTTGTGAATCAGTCCACGAATCATTCCAATTTACATTTGACTCTTCATTATTATTAGGTGAGTCAATGGGACTTGTTCTAGAGGTAGACATCTATCACATAATATCAAACGCGCTAAGAGATTAATATATCACATAATATTCACATGTTAAAAATATATAGTTTCCAACAAAATTTGTTAAGCAATCATTTTTCAAGTAAACACGGTCGAAGTCCAGACTCACTAATGCATCCTAACAAACTCGATAAGACACACTAATGCAAAATTCTGGTTCTCTAAGACCAACGCTCGGATACCAACTGAAATGTCCCGTTCTTATTGATTAAAAATGTTCCATATTAATTGATTTCGTTGCGAGGTTTTGACCTCTATATAAGACGTTTTTCAAAGACTGCATTCATTTTAAAACAAACCATAACCTTTATTTCATCAATAAAGGTTTAAAAAGCTTTACGTAGATTATCAAATAATGATAATCTAAAATATCCCGTTTACACACGACCATTACATAATGGTTTACAATACAAATATGTTACAACAAAATAAGTTTCTTGAATGCAGTTTTTACACAATATCATACAAGCATGGACTCCAAATCTCGTCCTTATTTAAGTATGCGACAGCGGAAGCTCTTAATAATCACCTGAGAATAAACATGCTTAAAACGTCAACAAAAATGTTGGTGAGTTATAGGTTTAACCTATATATATCAAATCATAATAATAGACCACAAGATTTCATATTTCAATACACATCCCATACATAGAGATAAAAATCATTCATATGGTGAACACCTGGTAACCGACATTAACAAGTTGCATATATAAGAATATCCCCATCATTCCGGGACACCCTTCGGATATGATATAAATTTCGAAGTACTAAAGCATCCGGTACTTTGGATGGGGTTTGTAGGCCCAATAGATCTATCTTTAGGATTCGCGTCAATTAGGGTGTCTGTTCCCTAATTCTTAGATTACCAGACTTAATAAAAAGGGGCATATTCGATTTCGATAATTCAACCATAGAATGTAGTTTCACGTACTTGTGTCTATTTTGTAAATCATTTATAAAACCTGCATGTATTCTCATCCCAAAAATATTAGATTTTAAAAGTGGGACTATAACTCACTTTCACAGATTTTTACTTCGTCGGGAAGTAAGACTTGGCCACTGGTTGATTCACGAACCTATAACAATATATACATATATATCAAAGTATGTTCAAAATATATTTACAACACTTTTAATATATTTTGATGTTTTAAGTTTATTAAGTCAGCTGTCCTCGTTAGTAACCTACAACTAGTTGTCCACAGTTAGATGTACAGAAATAAATTGATAAATATTATCTTGAATCAATCCACGACCCAGTGTATACGTATCTCAGTATTGATCACAACTCAAACTATATATATTTTGGAATCAACCTCAACCCTGTATAGCTAACTCCAACATTCACATATAGAGTGTCTATGGTTGTTCCGAAATATATATAGATGTGTCGACATGATAGGTCGAAACATTGTATACGTGTCTATGGTATCTCAAGATTACATAATATACAATACAAGTTGATTAAGTTATGGTTGGAATAGATTTGTTACCAATTTTCACGTAGCTAAAATGAGAAAAATTATCCAATCTTGTTTTACCCATAACTTCTTCATTTTAAATCCGTTTTGAGTGAATCAAATTGCTATGGTTTCATATTGAACTCTATTTTATGAATCTAAACAGAAAAAGTATAGGTTTGTAGTCGGAAAAATAAGTTACAAGTCGTTTTTGTAAAGGTAGTCATTTCAGTCGAAAGAACGACGTCTAGATGACCATTTTAGAAAACATACTTCCACTTTGAGTTTAACCATAATTTTTGGATATAGTTTCATGTTCATAATAAAAATCATTTTCTCGGAATAACAACTTTTAAATCAAAGTTTATCATAGTTTTTAATTAACTAACCCAAAACAGCCCGCGGTGTTACTACGACGGCGTAAATCCGGTTTTACGGTGTTTTTCGTGTCTCCAGGTTTTAAATCATTAAGTTAGCATATCATATAGATATATAACATGTATTTAGTTGATTTTAAAAGTCAAGTTAGAAGGATTAACTTTTGTTTGCGAGCAAGTTTAGAATTAACTAAACTATGTTCTAGTGATTACAAGTTTAAACCTTCGAATAAGATAGCTTTATATGTATGAATCGAATGATGTTATGAACATCATTACTACCTTAAGTTCCTTGGATAAACCTACTGGAAAAGAGAAAAATGGATCTAGCTTCAACGGATCCTTGGATGGCTCGAAGTTCTTGAAGCAGAATCATGACACGAAAACAAGTTCAAGTAAGATCATCACTTGAAATAAGATTGTTATAGTTATAGAAATTGAACCAAAGTTTGAATATGATTATTACCTTGTATTAGAATGATAACCTACTGTAAGAAACAAAGATTTCTTGAGGTTGGATGATCACCTTACAAGATTGGAAGTGAGCTAGCAAACTTGAAAGTATTCTTGATTTTATGTAACTAGAACTTGTAGAATATATGAAGAACACTTAGAACTTGAAGATAGAACTTGAGAGAGATCAATTACATGAAGAAAATTGAAGAATGAAATTGTTTGTAGGTGTTTTTGGTCGTTGGTGTATGGATTAGATATAAAGGATATGTAATTTTGTTTTCATGTAAATAAGTCATGAATGATTACTCATATTTTTGTAATTTTATGAGATATTTCATGCTAGTTGCCAAATTATGGTTCCCACATGTGTTAGATGACTCACATGGGCTGCTAAGAGCTGATCATTGGAGTGTATATACCAATAGTACATACATCTAAAAGCTGTGTATTGTACGAGTACGAATACGGGTGCATACGAGTAGAATTGTTGATGAAACTGAACGAGGATGTAATTGTAAGCATTTTTGTTAAGTAGAAGTATTTTGATAAGTGTATTGAAGTCTTTCAAAAGTGTATAAATACATATTAAAACACTACATGTATATACATTTTAACTGAGTCGTTAAGTCATCGTTAGTCGTTACATGTAAGTGTTGTTTTGAAACCTTTAGGTTAACGATCTTGTTAAATGTTGTTAACCCAATGTTTATAATATCAAATGAGATTTTAAATTATTATATTATCATGATATTATCATGTATGAATATCTCTTAATATGATATATATACATTAAATGTCTTTACAACGATAATCGTTACATATATGTCTCGTTTAAAAATCATTAAGTTAGTAGTCTTGTTTTTACATATGTAGTTCATTGTTAATATACTTAATGATATGTTTACTTATCATAGTATCATGTTAACTATATATATATCCATATATATGTCATCATATAGTTTTTACAAGTTTTAACGTTCGTGAATCACCGGTTAACTTGGGTGGTCAATTGTCTATATGAAACATATTTCAATTAATCAAGTCTTAACAAATTTGATTGCTTAACATGTTGGAAACATTTAATCATGTAAATATCAATCTCAATTAATATATATAAACATGGAAAAGTTCGGGTCACTACAATAGGTGTTGCTGATTCTGGTGACGCTAATGGCACTGAATGTGCTGGTGATGTTAACGGTACTGTTGATGCTGCTGGTAAAACAAGTCTAGCTTGCGAATCACACATCATTCTTGTCAGGGTTTCTACTCTTCCTTCTATCATTTTTGGTTCACTCATCTGATTTTTGGTTAGGGTTAGAATAGATAATCTCTAAGACTTTGGAGATTACATAATCGCTGCAGAAGGTTTCTTTAATGAAGTTATGAATCAATACTTCATCGTTTGTTGTTATTGGTATTCCTTGATATCTACAGAGCGTATGACATGGGTGCTCGTGGGATAGATTGTAAAGTTGAGGTTTACGATGCGGTTGTTGTTGGAGGGGGTAATGGTACTGTTGGTATTGATGATGATGGTATTGGTTATGCTGCTGGTGCTGCTGCTGGTGTTTGTAACCTTTGCACCATATTCTCCAAAGCTACTACCCTAGCGCGAAGCTCGTTGACTTCTTACACCGGGGTGATTGTCGGTTCGGACGAGCGGATAAATGAAATCTAGAATTTGATGAAGTATATAATCGTGACGAGACACTCTGGATATGAGAGAGAAAATGGTGTTTCGGACAGGTTCGTCGGTAAGTGCGTCAGGTTCTTCGTCAAAAGGGCAATGTGGTGGATGGAAAGGATCGCCTTCTTCTTGTCTCCAATGATTGAGGATACTACGAACTCATCAAATGAATTGGGGATGGCTGATTGATTGATTCATTCTGGTGACACTGCTTTCGGAGCTTAGGTGAATATCCATGTCGGAATAGTTGTCGGACTAACTATCGGAATAGCTATCGAAATCTGAGGGACTCGAACTGGTTGAGGGATTCAGCTCGTACGATCAGATGAAGGATTTTCGATAAGAAATAGATTATAGGATGTAGATTAGTACCCTGCAATACATTATTACATATGCATATATAATACTAAAATCCTATAAGTTACGGAGTAATCTACGGAAGCTGTCAGACAAAGGTAACAATAACAGATACGCTAAGATATGAATTTATCTATACACTGTCTATGCAATAGAGGCAGTAAGACTTGTCTAGACTAAGAATGATAAGCAGGTAATTTTCTAAGGATGATAAGCAGATGATTTCCGACAAAAATGATAAGCAAAACTTTTAACATGCAGACACGGTCGAAGTCCAGAGTTACTAATGCATCCTAACGACTATCAGTTAGACACACTAATGCAAGACCTGGTTCACTAAGACCACATCTCTGATACCAACTCTAACAACCCGTCCTAATCCATCCGGACGAATACATTACAATTGATTACATCGCGAGGTACTTGACCTCTATATGATACATTTTACAAACATTGCATTCGTTTTTGAAAAGACAATCTTTCATTACATCGAAAGTTGATAGCATGCATACCATTTCATAATATATCCAACTATAATTGACATAATAATAATCTTGATGAACTCAACGACTCGAATGCAACATCTTTTGAAATATGTCATGAATGACTCCAAGTAGTATCTCTAAAATGAGCAAATGCACAGCGGAAGATTTCTTTCATACCTGAGAATAAACATGCTTTAAAGTGTCAACCAAAAGGTTGATGAGTTCATTAGTTTATCATAAATAATCATTTCATAATTTTAATAGACCACAAGATTTCATATTTCCATTTCTCATAAACATACGTCACATACATAGAGACACAAATATCATTCATATGGATTGAACACCTGGTAACCAACATTAACAAGATGCATATAAGAATATCCCCTATCATTCTGGGAAATCCTTCGGATATGATATAAAACAACATCAAAGTACTAAAGCATCCGGTACTTTGGATGGGGTTCGTTAGGCCCAATAGATCTATCTTTAGGATTCGCGTCAATTAGTAGATCGGTTTACTAATTCTTAGGTTACCAAGCAAAAAGGGGCATATTCGGCTTCGATCATTCAACCATATAATGTAGTTTCGATTACTTGTATCTATTTCGTAAAACAGTTATAAAAGCAGCGCATGTATTCTCAGTCCCAAAAATATATATTGCAAAAGCATTTAAAAAGAGAGTAATGAAACTCACCTAATGTATTTTATAATAAAAATACATATGACTATATTGAACAATGCAGGGTTGGCCTCGGATTCACGAACCTATATCATTTGTATATTTATTAATATACATAATTGTAATCGAACAAATGTATATACAAATTTACTGGTTATATCCTTTTTGTATTAATAGTATATATATGTCTCATATAATTGTTTTGTATATAAAAATATTAATTTCTGTTATATTATATGTATCAGATATTTTATATGTATTTATTTTATTTGTTTGTTAAATTTGTAATTACTAAAATAAAATTAGTAGTGATTATAATAATGATAATGATAGTACTAGTGTTAAATATAATGATAATACTTGTGATCATGCAATAATAATATTATTATTTTTTTAATGATATTAGTGATAAGGATAATAATAATAATAATAATAATAATAATAATAATAATAATAATAATAATAATAATAATAATAATAATAATAATAATAATAATAATCCTAATTGTATTTATAATACATATACTAATAATAATGGCAATCATAATTTTCGTGTTTGATTTCTAAGCTATTAACTAAAGTTTCTGTAACATCAATTCGTAATCTTAATCATAATAATAATAATATTAATAATACCTATATTAATAATAGTCTTATAAAGATTATTAATAATGATAATGATAAAAGTATTAATGATAATACTAGTAACGATAATAATAATAATAATATTAGTGATAATAATAACAATTATAGTATTAATCTTAGTGTATTTAATAACAATTATAATTACTAATATTAATCATAATAATAACAACAATAATAATACTAATAACAATAATATTAATAACAACAACAACAACAACAACAACAACAACAACAACAACAACGACGACGACAACAACAACAACGACAACAACAACGACAACAACAACGACAACAACAACAACAACAACAACAACAACAACAACAATAACAATAATAATAATAATAATAATAATAATAATAATAATAATAATAATAATAATAATAATAATAATAATAATAATAATAATAATAATAATAATAAAAAGACTACCTTCTTTGAAGAAGGCTTAAGAAAATAAAAGTCTTCAAGAGAGACTCGAACCCAAGACCCCTCGAATCCCCAAACACACTCCTAACCATCGAGCCACTTCTATTTTTCTGATTAATTCCTCAAACCAAATTTATTTAACCCGTATATTACAGTGTTCATCTTCTTGTCATACTCCTAGTCGCCCAGAGATATGACCAGAGAACATAAATCAACCAAACATCTCATCAATTTAGATTATTCAATGGAAACACAATTAATTAACATTAGTTGTTTGTAGAAAAAGAAAAAAAATTATAACTTTTTAAGGGTGCCGCTGCTGTCGCGGCTTAAACAACAACAAAAAATGATCTTGATTTGGAGGACGTTATGGACCAGGGTTACAACATGAAATAGATTTCTATACACTTCTAAAATCTTTCCCAACCATCAATTTATTCAAAAATATTCACACTATTACGAATTTCCTGATGAACATAAGGTTTGACTTTTTGAAAAACAAACTTTGACTCCAAAATTAGAGCTCAATTTGAGGAATTGAAATATGGAATTTTGCAGAAAGATCGAGTAAAAGATTTATAACAAAACTACATTATTACATTTTTGAATTGGATGCGAATTTGTGATATGGCTAAAAAGTGGAACTTACAGGGGATAACGTTTTTTTTTATTTTAATATATTTCTGTTTTTCTTTCAACTAATCACAGATACAATCAAAATATACCAATAATAAGGATGTTAATTCAACATTTGGAGCAGTAAGTTAATTGTTGGTTAGCGTTGATGGTCGACAAAAAGATCACAGGTAAACAGAAAACAAGGATATTGAGAATCAGATAAAAGAATGCGTATATATATATACCTGTACTTTTATAATATAGTCAGTCTTAATATTTTTATTTTATCTGTTTTTAGGAATTTATTTGCATTTATATATATATACGTATATCTGAATTTATAATATCAGCATATATTCGTATTTATATTTTAATTAATCCTATTCCCTAATAAATATAACAATAAATAATAATAATACCCTTAATATTATAAATAATAATAATATTATTATTATTATTAGTGTTAATGGTAATAATAATAACTATAAAATTTATGACAATAATAATAATACTAACTATAATAATACTAATATTATTAATGTTAATAATACATTAATAATAATAATATTAGTAATAATACTACAATCATTTATATATATATATATATCAATTTCGTATCTATAGATTATATATATTACTAATAACACTAATATTAATATAAATATTGAAAGTAATAAAAATATTATTATAATAACTATTTATATGATTAAATCTGATATGTTGTTGATTATGTACTACTTATTTTATATAATATCATAATTTAATATTTAGAATTTATATATATTTTATACATGTTACAATATATTAGTTATTAATATAAATCTTTTATTTATATATCTATATAGATTCGTAATAATATTATACCTATTTACATATAATCATTGTAATAATTACTTAATTATTTTGTTTGTTATCTTACACGTATACTTTATTAATTAAAATTATTATACATACACTTATTTATGTATATACATATTTATATATATATATACATATATGTATTCACATAATTATTTACACACATTTTTTCGTGAATCGTCGGAAATAGTTAAAGGTCAAATGATTTCATAAAATAGTTTAAGCATTTTAGGACTCAACATTACAGACTTTGCTTATCGTGTCGAGATCAGATGTAAAGATTAAGTTTAAATTTGATCGGAAATTCCTGGGTCGTCACAAAGATGAGTGAGGACAACGATGATGTTATCGAATAATGATGCAGTAAACATGAAACCCAAGATGATGAAGATGGAGGAAGACGAATAATGATGGTGACGGTGGAACGAAAAAGATGAGGATAATGATAACGTGATCATGATGGAATGATTATGATTATGATCAGATTACGCTAATGAGTAGATTATGATTGTGACGAGTTTGATGATGATGTGGGGATGTACAATGATATCGTTGATGTTGGGCGATAGATGTATAATGTTGATGACGATGGATATGATAATACATAAAATAGCTGATGATGGTGGATAACATAGGATGATGATGATGATGATGATGATATAATGCTTCCATGATAGAATGATAATGATTATGGTATAAAACAATTTTTATTTTTATTATTCTTATTAATATTATTATTTTTATTATTATTATTAACATTATTATGAGTTATTATTATTATTATTATTATTATTATTAAAAACAATCATTTTTAATATTATCATTACTAATAACTATTTTTATCATTATTAAGAAAATTATGATTTTATTTAAAAGTTAATATTACTACTCTTATTATTAGTATTATTAAAACTATCTATTTATTATCATTAAAATTATTATTTTTAGAATTGTCATTATTTTTATTATTATCATTATTATTATTTTATGAAAGTTACTGTTATTGTTAATTTTATGAATATCATAATAATTATTATTATTATTATCATCATAATTATTTTTTAACATTGAAATTATTATTTTTAACATTATTATTATTATTATTATTATTATTATTATTATTATTATCATTATTGGTATTGCTAATATTATTGCTAGTATTATTATAATTATTACAACAAATATTTTTATATAAAATGAAAATATTACATGCAACATAAAAATAACTAATATTACAAACTACCATGTTTAACTACTATATCATTATATATATACATATATATATATATACATATATATATATATATATATATATATATATATATATATATATATATATATATAATATAATATAATATAATGTAACCTATTATAAGTATTTGAAATGACCCGTTCATATACATTATAAACGATTCACAATAGTTGATTACATCGCGAGGAATTTGACCTCTATATGATACATTTTACAAACATTACATTCGTTTTTAAAAGACAAACTTTCTTTACAACGAAAGTTGACGGCATGCATACCATTTCATAATACATCCAACTATAATTGACTTAATAATAATCTTGATGAACTCAATGACTCGAATGCAACGTCTTTCAAAATATGCCATGAATGACTCCAAGTAATATCCTTAAAATGAGCTAATGCACAGCGGAAGATTTCTTCAATACCTGAGAATAAACATGCTTTAAAGTGTCAACCAAAAGGTTGGTGAGTTCATAGGTTTATCATAACAATCATTTCAATATATTAATAGACCACAAGATTTCCGTTTAAAAATATATGTACACTCGCAAGTGTATAAAAGTATTCTATAAGTTGTAGGCACCCGGTAACAAGCCTTAACGTTCATGTTTTACCCTCTGAAGTACACCAGATCAGGTGTGTTTAAAATAACCTCGAAGTACTAAAGCATCCCATAGTCAGGATGGGGTTTGTCAGGCCCAATAGATCTATCTTTAGGATTCGCGTCTACCGTACATAGACAAATAGTTTAATGTTACCAAGCTAAGGGTATATTTCTGGTTTAAACCCACGTAGAATTAGTTTTAGTACTTGTGCCTATTTCGTAAAACATTTATAAAAACAACGCATGTATTCTCAGTCCCAAAAATATATATAAAAGGGAGCAAATGAAACTCACCATACTGTATTTCGTAGTAAAAATACATATAACGTCATTTAACAAGTGCAAGGTTGGCCTCGGATTCACGAACCTATATTAATTATATATATTTATATGGTGGTCAATATTTGTCTAACAATTTTTGGTTAAGTCATAGTGTACCACAATCCTAATGCTCGAGACTAATATGCAAAAGTCAACAAAAGTCAACTTGACCCAAAATGACTTCTAAAATTTATACGTGTTTATTATATAACTTAACTATAGTCGTTTTATATATTTAAATATATTTGTTAGATTTTATAATAATAAAAGTCATTTATTAATAAAAATTTATATTAACGTTTATATATGATAAAATATACTTTTATATATTTTAAGTAGTAAAATTTATAAAGTTCACTTAATATCGTAAAACTATAGAGGTAAGTATTATTAATGTAATTATATTATGCGTGGTGAAAAATATCTTTGTATCCCCTATTTATTTGATAAAATAATATTGATCATAATAATAATAAGTAAAAGTTGTATTATTTTGTAATAATAATAATTATTATTCTATAAAAAAATAACAATATTTATATTTACTAAAAATGTTATTATGATAAAATGATAATACTAACATAATAGTAATAATGATATTTTATAATAACAATGATATTTCTATTAAAATAATAACGACGATAGTAATAATAATCATTTTAACAATAATACTAAAATTCAGTTGACTATAAATTCTAATCCGTTCATCGAAACCATTCGATATCTAAATGAAAAGTTCTTAATTTTTCGCTAGCTTTTTAACGACATGCATATCATATACCCTATCTCGGTAGCATATATATCTAATTCAGAATTCAACAAACCTATCTAAGGACAATATTGAATGTACAAGCATGCATAATCCTATATACTCGAGCACTAGTCAGGGATACACTATTGATATATAAAAGTTAAGTTATCAGTGCTCACGTATCAATATTGAGATTCAATATTGCAGGAAAGTACATAGACGCAATGGAGATGATAAACACTAGATTGACCTCACGAGCATACCCATGAACCATACCCATCACCTCCATAGCTATAACCCATAATTTCCTTAGCTTCGACTCATTCAAAAAAACTATTTTGAAATCACTCGGACAGCACTCCGTCGTAATATTTTATGTATACTAATAATATCTTGAAATAATACAGAGCAAATATATATGTGTAAATCGATTGAGAGAGTTTAGAGAAATATATTTTCAAGTTTCTATGAAATAATGAAACCTATTGAATTCTATTTATAATAGATTTTTGAATTATTAAAGTGAATTATTAAAGTATGAATTATTAAAGTAAATTATTAAATTATGAATTATTAAAGTGAATTATTAAAGTATGATATATTAAAGTGAATTATTAAAGTATGAATTATTAAAGTGAATTATTAAAGTATGAATTATTAAAGTGAATTATTAAAATATGAATTATTAAAGTGAATTATTAAAGTTAAAGTAAAGTAAAAGTAAAGTAAAGGTAAAGTTAAAGTATAGTAAAAGTATAAAAACTATGTATGTATAATACGCGTATAAATATATATAATATTAATTTAAATCGTTATATATATTTAATGAAATAAAATATAAATATCGTTATATTTATTATACTGGTTAAGTAATGAGTTGTCAAAAGTGATTCTAGATATTTATAAAAGTTATATACGTTTTAATAATAAAGTTCTTTTTAAACTGAAAACGTTTTTGTACGTTTGAAAATAGATTAATAGAATATTATGAAAACCAATTCTCCACTAACTTTTGTCTAACTTTCGTAAATGACACTTTTTGTTTTTATTTATAAATAGCTTTACAAATTATTCCGAATATCGTTAAAAGGAATAGATTTTCTCAATCATAGTAGACTCTCAACAGAGACTTGTAATCATAATTCAATGTTTCTGATAATTCAATCATTTAATATATTTTTTTAATTTCGTCGACAAACATATTGAAACAAATACGTTCATGTAAAGCATTATACGTTTAAATACTTTGTTGACATTTTCAATTTATAATATATACACATATACATACATATTCTTATATGTTCATTTAATGGTTCGTGAATCATTGGAATTTGGTCGAGGTTTAAATGAATGTATAAACATAGTTTAAAATCCTTAAGATTTAACTTAACAAACATTGCTTATCGTGTCAGAATAATATAAAGATAAAGTTTAAATTTAGTCGGAAATTTTCGGGTCGTCACAGTACCTACCCGTTAAAGAAATTTCGTCCCTGAAATTTGATAGAGGTCGTCATGACTAACAATGAGAATGTTATTATGATGATTATAAAGTTTTATCATGTCTAAGAAGTATGGATAAAATAATTCGATTACTCGAAGCGTATGAGGGAAGTTATCGTAAATGAAGGAAATAAGATTATAGTGATTCGTCATATCTTTTGACGTCATCACAATTGATCTCCGAATTTAAAGAAAATCTTTGTAATCTATATTGGATTTGATGCTTCGGTGATTAAGGAGATTATGATTCTCTTCGAATTAATGCGATAATCCATCTTGATTTCTCTGTCGGGTATTTCACTATAAATCCACCTCCTTCGTTTCCTTACAACTCACACCTTCTATTCTTTCTCCCTCAACTCATATTTTAACGTATTTGTCAATATGCTTCATCCAGTACTGATTCTCGATATACTCCTCACTTTCATATCTGTCGTTCTTCTTTTTCATCTGCCTCCGGAAGAATCTATTTAGTTCTACTATACTCTCGGTTTTATAGTATTTTTAGTTCTTCCGTGTCTTTATATTGCTATATGCATCGATATATATGGTTTATAATTTTTGGGTGGTTGTTGGGTTTTATATCTTCCCTTATATTTCAAAGCCCCTGCTTCTGTCTTCTATAATCATTGACATCCACAGTTAATGCTCCCTTCTATTTGATGCGATTTATACTCCAATTTCTATTTCGGAGTTTTGTCCTTTCGTTTCTTCTTCTTGCGATTAAGCAACGTTTATAATGGTCCAGTATTCGCAGATATGAATTTCAGAATGAACATAGTTAATGTTCTAAGAAGGAAATTTGTAATGGCACGATCTTGATTTGTCAAATTACCAGAATATTCTGGAAAAGACCGAATCATCAAGAAATATTTTCTTGATATTTTAGAGGTTGAAGAGAATACAAGAGTCGTGTAACATGGCACATGATGACGTTATGATCTGTGAATCATCACGTTCCATTTAGAACTCAACATGACTTACCGTAATATAATCACGTTGATCAAGTGTCATTATATTATACTAATTCATGCTTCAGTTCCCAACACTACTTCAAAAGTATTTCTATTTTAAACTCGAAAGTTTATAGAATATAGAAACTAATAGTTTCTTATATGATGTAACACTGATAGCGCAAAGAGATAAATGACTTCAGATAAGATTAGTTGTGAAAATATCTTCAGAATTATCGTAGATATTTATAATGAAAGATATGATAATATCTTAGAATTTCTAATATTGATGGATGATGATGAAGATTTGTCTGTAAAGGTTTAGAATAAAGATTAAAGTATTCGTTAATGACTTTAGCAGCACTGAATCATTTGGATTCTTTGAAGGCAGATTTAGTCTTTGTAATTTGTCCACAGCCTCCTTCATAGTCTGTTCAATCCGTTTTCCAGTTCCAAACCTTCTCTTTTTCTCAGCTTTACCACATTATTATTCTCTGTCATCAAACTTTTTACTGTTAAGATCGTTTACAGTTTTTGATGCTTCGTCAGCATTTTAAGAATTAGTTTGCAGTTCAAAATATTTTTCAGAACTTCACATTCAAAGTATGTAAGTCCAGGAGATAGACGTTTTACGTACACATATAACTGTTGGCGTAGACATGCTGCGAGATTTCAAAATATTGGTTGCTGATTTCTGATGATTCGTATGACAATTCTCGTTACAAGATGCGAATGAGTAAATGATGTGATTTCAATAAATATAATGATTTTTCGAAAAGTCAAAGATAATTAAAGTTGTTGGTAAGTTTATTGCTAAGGTGGCGAGATATGAAAGGTTCCCCAGTAACGATGACGAAAGGGCAACGTATCTATCGAGGTTATAATAAGACTAGTCCGACTGAAAAGTCGAAGTTGACTTGTTGGAGCTGTGATAAAACTGGCTACTTTGAAAAGGAATTGAAAAGTCATTTTTGCTAATAAATGCCAAAGGGTCTGACACGGATACGCGTCGAACTATGACTTTAGCTTCGAGAGCTTTTTACGTACATAACTGTGGGTAATATGTGGTTGGATCATCATCTCGATTGTTCATTGTTTGAAGTGTCTTCGAAAACTTCGGAGAGTTTGAACACAGTTTGTAATCGTTAATATACATATGATGTTCTAACACAGTTTTGAAGTCAAAGTATAGCTTTGAAAGATGTAAGAATCTCAGAGTGATGATACTGTTTATATCCCGAATTAAATTTTGCAATTTCAAAATCAGAATATGTAATTGAATTTGAATGAGTATGGTTGTTTTGATTTTTATGAATGAGTGTATATTATTGTGAAAGTAGGAAGTATAGTTGATAATTTGCTTAATCAGATTCGAAGAATGTAACATATTAATTGTGAATTTATATATCTCTCGGGTATTACCTACCCGTTATAAAAAATTCACAATTAATATTTTGTACAAAAGAATTTTATTACAGTCTTTATGAAAATATATACATGTATATTTTCTTCAGATGTAACATAGATTTAATGAGTTAATATTAAATTAAACTCATTTGATTTACGGTTGAAACTAGAATTGAGTAATCCTTAAAGACTTTAGAAATTACATAACTTTTACGTAGTATTTATTCAATAAAATTGAAATTATGAATTAATACTTCGTTATTTGTTGGTGTTTGTGGAATTCTTGTGAATTTCGCAAGGTACGAATAATGTTATTTGAAAAGTTTCGAGTACATCGACGATGAAAGTGAAAAATCAAACTTATATTTGAATAATTCATTTGATTTATTATGAATTGGGATTTATTGAATTGAGGCAGAGATTGTAGTTAATGATGGTTAAGTTGTGGACGAAGGACGTACATTATCGCATATTAGTAACATGAATTAACCGAGTAGTTAAGATTCACACATAATAGCTTAGTACGGAAAGATTTATTATGGTCTAAAAATTTATATATATAAGATATACATATAAATCCTTCAGTGGAAATGAGTTAATACTTCATAACTCATTGATATGACATACTTGTTGTTGATTTATAATGATGTCCACGGTGATTCTTGAACTGACGGAGTTTCTAATGTTACAGGTGCTGCTGATTCTGACAACGCTGATGGCACTGACTGTACTAGTGATGTTTATGGTACTGTTGATGCTGTTGGTAAATCAAGTCTAGCTTGTAAACCACACATCATTCTTGTCAGGGTTTCTACTCTTCCTTCTATCATTTGGGTTCACTCATCTAATTTATGGTTAGGGCTAGAATAGATAATCTCTAAGACTTTAGAGACTACATAATCGTCGCAAAATGTTTCTCCAATGAAGTTATGAATCAATACTTCATCGTTTGTTGTTGTTGGTATTCCTTGGTATCTATAGAGTATATGTCATTGGTACTCGTGGGATATAGGTTGTGATGTTGAAGTGTGGGATGCGGATGTTACTATTGGTGGTGGTGATGGTATTGTTGGTGTTGCTGATGGTGGTACTGGTTATGCTGCTGGTGCTGCTGTTGGTGTTTGTAACCCTTGCACCATATTCTCTAAAGCCACTACTCGAGCGCGAAGCTCGTTGACTTCTTCTATTACACCGGGGAGATTGTCGGTTCGGACAAGCGGATAAATAAAATCTAGAATTTGATGTAGTATATAATCGTGACGAGATACTCTGGAAATGAGAGAGAAAATGGTGTTTCATACCGGTTCGCCGGTAAGTGCTTCAGGTTCATCGCCAAGAGGGCAATGTGGTGGATGGAAGGGATCACCTTCTTCTTGTCTCCAATGACTGAGGAGGCTACGAACCCATCCCCAATTCATCCAGAATAGATGATGGCTAATTGATTGATCCATTCCAGTCACAATGCTTTCGGAGCTTGAGTGGGATTCAATATCGGAATTCGAGGGACTTGAACTAATGACGAATTCTATTTCGTTCGATTGAATAAAGGATTTTTCGATATGAAATGATTTTCCAGCTATCGTGTGGTATTCAAATTACATAGAATATCTATATATATAGCGCAAAAGATTTCGTAGATTACGGAGGAATTTACTGGATATGTCAGGCAAAGTTTACAGTAACAGATACACTAAGATATGGATTAGCAGATATGCTAAG
Source organism: Rutidosis leptorrhynchoides (assembly GCF_046630445.1). Taxonomy (NCBI): domain Eukaryota; kingdom Viridiplantae; phylum Streptophyta; class Magnoliopsida; order Asterales; family Asteraceae; genus Rutidosis; species Rutidosis leptorrhynchoides. The sequence goes on from NC_092343.1 coordinate 175,352,737, forward strand.
ATATGAATTTTGTCTATACACTATTCATGCAATCAATGCAGTAAGATGTGTCTAGACTAAGAATGATAAGCAGGCAATTTCCGACAAAAAGGATAAGCAAAACTTTTGACATGCAGACACGGTCGAAGTCCAAGCTCATTAATGCATCCTAACGACTATCAGTTAGACACACTAATGCAGAACTGGTTCGCTAAGACCACCGCTCTGATACCAACTGAAATGACCCGTTCATATACATTATAAACGATTCATAATAGTTAATTACATCGCTAGGAATTTGACCTCTATATGATACATTTTACAAACATTACATTCATTTTTAAAAGACAAACTTTCTTTACAACGAAAGTTGACGGCATGCATACCATTTCATAATACATCCAACTATAATTGACTTAATAATAATCTTGATGAACTCAATGACTCGAATGCAACGTCTTTCAAAATATGCCATGAATGACTCCAAGTAATATCCTTAAAATGAGCTAATGCACAGCAGAAGATTTCTTTAATACCTGAGAATAAACATGCTTTAAAGTGTCAACCAAAAGGTTGGTGAGTTCATAGGTTTATCATAACAATCATTTCAATATATTAATAGACCACAAGATTTCCGTTTATAAATATATGTACACTCGCAAGTGTATAAAAGTATTCTATAAGTTGTAGGCACCCGGTAACAAGCCTTAACGTTCATGTTTTACCCTCTGAAGTACACCAGATCAGGTGTGTTTAAAATAACCTCGAAGTACTAAAGCATCTCATAGTCAGGATGGGGTTTGTCAGGCTCAATAGATCTATCTTTAGGATTCGCGTCTACCGTACATAGACAAATAGTTTAATGTTACCAAGCTAAGGGTATATTTCTGGTTTAAACCCACGTAGAATTAGTTTTAGTACTTGTGCCTATTTCGTAAAACATTTATAAAAACAACGCATGTATTCTCAGTACCAAAAATATATATAAAAGGGAGCAAATGAAACTCACCATACTGTATTTCGTAGTAAAAATACATATAACGTCATTTAACAAGTGCAAGGTTGGCCTCGGATTCACGAACCTATATTAATTATATATATTTATATGGTGGTCAATATTTGTCTAACAATTTTTGGTTAAGTCATAGTGTACCACAATCCTAATGCTCGAGACTAATATGCAAAAGTCAACAAAAGTCAACAAAAGTCAACTTGACCCAAAATGACTTCTAAAATTTATACGTGTTTATTATATAACTTAACTATAGTCGTTTTATATATTTAAATATATTTGTTAGATTTTATAATAATAAAAGTCATTTATTAATAAAAATTTATATTAACGTTTATATATGATAAAATATACTTTTATATATTTTAAGTAGTAAAATTTATAAAGTTCACTTAATATCGTAAAACTATAGTGGTAAGTATTATTAATGTAATTATATTACGCGTGGTGAAAAATATCTTTGTATCCCCTATTTATTTGATAAAATAATATTGATCATAATAATAATAAGTAAAAGTTGTATTATTTTGTAATAATAATAATTATTATTCTATAAAAAAATAACAATATTTATATTTACTAAAATTTTTTTATTATGATAAAATGATAATACTAACATAATAGTAATAATGATATTTTATAATAACAATGATATTTCTATTAAAATAATAACGACGATAGTAATAATAATCATTTTAACAATAATACTAAAATTCAGTTGACTATAACTTCTAATCCGTTCATCGAAACCATTCGATATCTAAATGAAAAGTTCTTAATTTTTCGCTAGCTTTTCAATGACATGCATATCATATACCCTATCTCGGTAGCATATATATCTAATTCAGGATTCAACAAACCTATCTAAGGACAATATCGAATGTACAAGCATGCATAATCCTATATACTCGAGCACTAGTCAGGGATACACTATTGATATATAAAAGTTAAGTTATGAGTGCTCACGTATCAATTTTGAGATTCAATATTGCAGGAAAGTACATAGACGCAATGGAGATGATAAACACTAGATTGACCTCACGAGCATACCCATGAACCATACCCATCACCTCCATAGCTATAACCCATAATTTCCTTAGCTTCGACTCATTCAAAAAAACTATTTTGAAATCACTCGGACAGCACTCCGTCGTAATATTTTATGTATACTAATAATATCTTGAAATAATACAGAGCAAATATATATGTGTAAATCGATTGAGAGAGTTTAGAGAAATATATTTTCAAGTTTCTATGAAATAATGAAACCTATTGAATTCTATTTATAATAGATTTTTGAATTATTAAAGTGAATTATTAAAGTATGAATTATTAAAGTAAATTATTAAAGTATGAATTATTAAAGTGAATTATTAAAGTATGATATATTAAAGTGAATTATTAAAGTATGAATTATTAAAGTGAATTATTAAAGTATGAATTATTAAAGTGAATTATTAAAGTATGAATTATTAAAGTGAATTATTAAAGTTAAAGTAAAGTAAAAGTAAAGTAAAGGTAAAGTTAAAGTATAGTAAAAGTATAAAAATTATGTATGTATAATACGCGTATAAATATATATAATATTAATTTAAATCGTTATATATTTTTAATGAAATAAAATATAAATATCGTTATATTTATTATACTGGTTAAGTAATGAGTTGTCAAAAGTGATTCTAGATATTTATAAAAGTTATATACGTTTTAATAATAAAGTTCTTTTTAAACTGAAAATGTTTTTGTACGTTTGAAAATAGATTAATAGAATATTATGAAAACCAATTCTCCACTAACTTTTGTCTAACTTTCGTAAATGACACTTTTTGTTTTTATTTATAAATAGCTTTACAAATTATTCCGAATATCGTTAAAAGGAATAGATTTTCTCAATCATAGTGGACTCTCAACAGAGACTTGTAATCATAATTCAATGTTTCTGATAATTCAATCATTTAATATATTTTTTTAATTTCGTCGATAAACATATTGAAATAAATACGTTCATGTAAAGCATTATACGTTTAAATACTTTGTTGACATTTTCAATTTATAATATATACACATATACATACATATTCTTATATGTTCATTTAATGGTTCGTGAATCATTGGAATTTGGTCGAGGTTTAAATGAATGTATAAACATAGTTTAAAATCCTTAAGATTTAACTTAACAAACATTGCTTATCGTGTCAGAATAATATAAAGATAAAGTTTAAATTTAGTCGGAAATTTTCGGGTCGTCACAGTATTAATATAATTATATATAAGGATATTAATTTTAATATATTATAAAATTTATAAACTTAACTGATTAACATTATGTGTTAATATATATATAAATTATATAAGTTCGTGAATCCGAGGCCAATCCTGCATTGTTCAGTTGCGTCGTATGCATATTTTTACTACAAAATATCGTATCGTGAGTTCATTTGCTCCCTTTTTACTCATTACGTTTTTGGGCTGAGAATACATGCAAATGCTTTATTAACTGTTTTACAATATTTATATGCATGAGTTCATTTGATTCCCTTTTACTCTTTACATTTTTGGGACTGAGAATACATGCGCTGTTTTTATAACTGCTTTATTAAATGCTTTTGAAATATATTTTTGAACTGCGAATACATGAAATGCTTTTATAAATGTTTGACGAGATAGACACAAGCAAAACATTCCTCGAATGAATTATTATGCAGACAGAAGTTCTGCGGATTATTATTGAATTATGTGGACATGATAATTGCAACCAATTGATATGAATATTTTCCCCTGATTATTATTACTTGGTAACCTAAGAATTAGAAACGGGTATTGTGACGATCCGGGAATTTCTGACTAAATTTAAACGTAATCTTTATATGATTTCGATATGATAAGCAAAGTCTGTATTGTAGAGTCTCAATAGTTCTTGAACTGTTTATATGAATACATTTAACCTTTGACCATTCCCGACGATTCACGAACAATTGTGTGTAAATAAATATGTAAATATATATATATATATATATATATATATATATATATATATATATACGCTATACATAAGTAATATTACGTATTGTAAAATATATAAAATGTATAAATAATAAATATTCAATATATGTTGTTATACATTAAATAATTATTAAATATTACAAAATTAATAATATGTGATATTAATATATTAAATGTAATTACAAGTTAAGACGTAGTTGTTTTTATAATAATATTATCACTTTCAGTATTAATATCAATATTACTACCATTATTTAAAAAAAAACTATGATTATCAAATAAAGATTTTATATATAAAGATTATTATAAGAAAAATTAAAAGTATAATTTAGTTAATATTTAAATATCCTTAGTTATTATTATTATTATTAAAAATTTCAATGTTTACATTGTTATTAACAATTATCATTATTCTCATTACTAATATTATTTATTCTTTATCATTATTTTTATAAGTATTATTATAAAAACTACCAGTTACATTATTAATACTAATATTATTATTATTATTATAATTATGATCCTAGTTACTAAAATGATTAGTATTATTATTAGCATCATTAATAAGATTACTATTATCATTTTTATTATTATCTTTATTATTATTATAAGTAATATTATTATTAGTGTTATTAATAGTATTAATATATTTATCAAAATATATAAATTATATATATATATATATATATATATATATATATATATATATATATATATATATATATATATATAAAGATATATAAATAGATGTATAACTACAGCTAATTTCATATACATATACAGAATATAATACTGATATATATAAACATATATATATATATATATATATATATATATATATATATATATATATATATATATATATATATATATACATACATACAGTCATATGCATATACAAATGCAGATAAATACACATTCAGTGTAACATCACAATCTTTCTGTTTAAATTGTCTCCTGGATTGGTGAACATGTCGATATCTAAAAATCACAGAATATCAAAATCTGTTACAAGTCTTTCTCATATTTTTTTATATATATTTTTTTCTGTATTTTTCTGCTTGGCTGATTCTCTGTGTCGATCCACTACAGCTATAAACCAATTAATCTAGTCGTTAGGAATGATGGAGTCTTTTCATTCACATTATCATTTATCAATTTAAATTGCTATACGTACAGAATTAAAAAAAAAAAAAAAAAGATGAACCCGTCTCTGTTCTTGCACTCTGTAACCAATCCTTCGATTTCTAAACAAATTCCAAAATCCATAAATGCTATTATGTTAGGAATGCTCTACTTAATCTTTCTGCCAAAACTCAAATTCCAATTCCTAACATCAAGCATGAATTTGAGAGTCAAAGGTAAATTCTAAAAAGTCAAACCTATCTGTTCATCGTGAAATTCAAACTCATGTTATTGTTTTAAGTTTAGTTGATGATTCAGATAGTTTCTAATATCGATTTAAAACCTTTTTCATGTTATAAACATTATCTAAAACGAACTAGAATTGGTGAATTGATATTGTGTTCATCGATTTGTTTTTTTACAACGACGGTTACAGTTAGTTTGTTTTTTTTAGTTTTCCTTTATTTTGTTCTGTTTTAATTAATGAACCTAAAACGTTTAGTTAATTAGTTGTTGTTAATGGTGTTACCTCTGATCGATTTCCAAGTCCGAAGAAGAAAGAAAAGGGAATAATAAATAATCCGGTTAAATAAATAAGGTTCTGTTTTAATTCAGTAAATGGACACGGCCCAGATGGTTAAGAAAGGTGTTTGGTATTCAAGAGGTCTTGGGTTTGAGTCTTGCAAAAGCCATTTTTTTATAAAGGGCTCATATTTATGAGGTAGTTCCATATTCAACTTATTATTATTATTATTTATTCATATTATTATTATTATTATTATTATTATTATTATTATTATTATTATTATTATTATTATTATTATTATTATTATTATTATTATTATTATTAATATTATTATTATTATTATTATTATTATTATTATTATTGTTATTATTATTGTTGTGGTTATTATTATGAGTATTATTATTAGTATTGTTAATTTATGGTTGATATTGTTAAGTAGTATAGTTATAATTACCAATATTATCATATTTATAAGTATAAGTATTAAAGTTGTTATTATTATTATTATTATTATTATTATTATTATTATTATTATTATTATTATTATTAATGTTACTAATTACTAATATTATTATTATTATTATTATTATTATAATTTTAGTATTTAGATTACGAAAATTATTATTATGAACCTAATAAAATTCATTATCATATTCATTAATATTAGTACTAGTATCATTATAAATATTAGAATTATTATTATAAACCAAAGCATTATTAATAAGATTATCATTATTAGTATGTTATTATTATTAAAAGTTATTATTTTTACAACTATAGTAGTATTGAAAGAATCATTATTAGTAAAACTATCATTTTATCTTTATTACTAAAAACATCATTGTTAGTAAAATTATTATTATTATTAAAGTTATTGTCTTTATTAAAATTATCATTTTTAAAATTAACATTTTTATTATTATTATTATTATTATTATTATGATTATTATTATTATTATTATTATTATTATTATTATTATTATTATTATTATTATTATTATTATTATTATTATTATTATTACCATTGTTACTATCATTATTAATAATATCCCTAACCTGATAATATTACAACTAGTAACTTTTGGCAAACAGGAGATACTTATATAAAAATATAATTATTACATAAGTATACTAATTTTATATAATATTACGTTTTTAACTAATATAATATTATTTATATTGATATAATAATAACTAACTTATATATCAAATAAGCATTATGATCTATTATAAGTATTAATAAAAGTATATATAAATATTGATCTCAATACACAACTAAATATATATAAAGTTGCTCGATTACGATTATATGTTTTAATATATATACAAATGATATAGGTTCGTGAATCTGAGGCCAACCCTGCATTGTTCAATTTTGTCATATGTATTTTTACTACCAAATACATTAGGTGAGTTTCATTACTCCCTTTTTAAATGCTTTTGCAATATATATTTTTGGGACTGAGAATACATGTGCTGCTTTTATAAATGTTTTACGAAATAGACACAAGTAATTGAACCTACATTATATGGTTGAATGGATCGAAGCCGAATATGCCCCTTTTAAACTTGGTAGCCTAAGAATTAGGGAACAGACCCCCTAATTGACGCGAATCCTAAAGATAGATCTATCGGGCCCAAAAAGCTCCATTCTAGAATTTGGAATGCTTTAGTACTTCGAAATTATCATGTCCGATGGGTGTCCCGGAATGATGGGGATATTCTATATGCATCTTGTTAATGTCGGTTACCAGGTGTTCAATCCATATGAATGATTATTTTTGTCTCTATGCATGGGACGTATATTTATGAGAAATGAAAATCTTGTGGTCTATTAAAATGATGAAAATGATTATTTATGTTAAACTAATGAACTCACCAACCTTTTTGGTTGACACTTGAAAGCATGTTCATTCTCAGGTACGAAAGAAATCTTCCGCTTTGCATTTGCTCATCTTAGAGATATTAATTGGAGTCATTCATGAAATATTTCAAAAGACGTTGCATTCGAGTCGTCGAGTTCATCAAGATTATTATTAAGTCAATTATAGATGGATATATTATGAAAAAGTATGCCATCAACTTTCGATGTAAATGAAAGTTTGTCTTTTAAAAACGAATGAAATGTTTGTAAAATGTATCATATAGGGGTCAAGTACCTCGCGATGTAATCATATGTTATTGTATTCGTCCTTATGGATTAGGACGGGTCGTCTCATGTGGTATTAGAACGGTGGTCTTAGCGAACCAGGTCTTGCATTAGTGTGTCTAACTAGTAGTTGTTTAGATGCATTAGTGAGTTTGGACTTCGACCGTGTCTGCATGTCAAAAGTTTTGCTTATCATTTAGTGTCGAAAATTATTTGCTTATCATCCTTAAAGTCTAGACACGTCTCACTGCCTCTATTGCATGGACTGTGTATAGATAAATTCATATCTTAGCGTATCTGTTATTGTTACCTTTGCCTGACAGTTTCCGTAAATTTCTCCGTAACTTATGGGATTTTAGTATTATATATGCATATGTAAATTATGTATTACAGGGTACTAATATACATCCTATAATCTATTTCTTATCGAAAAGTCCTTCATCTGATCATACGAGATGAATCCCTCAACCAGTTCGAATTCTTCGGATTCAGACAGCTATTCCGATATGGAGTTTCACCTATCAGCATCACCAGAATGAATCAACCAATCAGTCATCCCCAATTCATCTGATGGGTTCGTAGTCGACTTAATCAATGGAGACGCGAAGAAGGCGATTCCTTTCACCAACCGAATTTACCTCTTGGCGATGAACCTGAAGCAATTACCGGCGAACATGTTCGTAATACTATTTTCTCTCTCATTTCCCGAATATCTCGCCAAGATTATATTCTATCTAAAATTCTAAACCTTATTCATTCGCTCGTTCCAACCGACAATCACCCTGGAATAATAGAAGAAGTCAACAAACTTCGCGCTCAAAAAGTAAATTTGGAGAATATGGTGAAATATTTACCAGCTTCAGCAACATCACCGACACCAATAGTACCATCAGTAACAGCACAAGTACCATCAACAATCCATGCCTCAACATCTCATTCTGTACCTCGAGTATAATCATCGTTTTACGTATCGTTCTACATCAATTATCTTCGTTTTTCATGGCGATTAAGTAATCTCTAAATGTTTTAGAGATTATGTATTCTAGTTCTAACGGTAAACCAAATGAGTTTAATATCATATTAACACAATGAATCCATAATTACATCTGAAGAAAATATATATGTATATATGTTTTCATAAAGATTGTAATTAAAAATTCTTTCGTACAAAGTGTTAATTGTGAAAATATTTTAACGAGTAGGTAATACCCGAGGAATATTCAGATTTCACATTAATAAGTTACATTGTATATTCTTCGAAGCTGATTCAACAGTCGTTTACTATCCTACTTACATCCACCGATATACGTATCCATTCACCGCAGAATAACCATTTTCATCCAATTTCATATTTGAATTTTGATTTATCAGAATCCAACAAGTGGCATAATTAAGAAAACATTTGACAAAATAAAATTTGTTAGAAACAAACAAATTAACTATGAGAAATTTTGTTAAGAATCCATGCTAACTGTTCCTAGCTAATTGTTCCTAGCTAACTGATTACATTTTATTTATCGCAATTTAATTATCGCAATTTTCATTCTCGCAATTTTATTTATCGTCATTTAATTTCTGTTATTTACTTTACGCACTTTATTTATCGTCATTTAATTTCTGTTATTTATTTTTACGCACTTTAAATATCGGGACACGTATACAAGGTTTTGACATATCATATCGACACATCTATATATATTATTTGGAATCACCATAGACACTCTATATGCAGTAATGATCGAGTTCTCTATACAGGGTTGAGGTTGATTCTCAAATAATATATATACTTTAAGTTGTGATCGAGTCTGAGACATGTACACGGGTCACGATACGTATTAATTAATTCAAATATTATATATTAAGCTATATATGAATTATTGGACTGTTAAATGTGAACTATCAACTGTGGACTACCAACATTGGACAATTAAAATGAATTAAAATATTGATTATAACATATGAAACTAAACAATTCTTCAAGTTTGCCACTTGATTTCATCTTAAACCTCGTTTGTATCTTGACGATTACAATCTGCGTTCAAACCTTTCATGATTCTTGAAAACACCTCAATCGAAAGGATGAACTAACCGCATTTTATCTACGAAGAAAAGATGGATGTATATAGTTATGCATCTGAAAACACTCGAAATCTGAGTAAACGTTTAACACGCATCTGTGCTAACTCCTTTGTCGTTGTTATTAGCGAAATAACTTTGCAACCCCTTTCCAAAGTAGTCAATTTTGTCACAGCTTCAGCAAATCAACTTCTACTTTCATTCGAATTAGTCTTATTATAACCTTGATTTACGAGTTTGCTTTTCATCATCGTTACCAGAAAACCGTTTATATCCCACTACATTAGCAGTAAACTTATCAACAATTTTGTTGATCCTTAAATTTCCGAAAAATCATTATCTTTATCGAAATCTTATCATATACTCATCCACATCTTATAACGAGAATTATCATACCAATTGCCAGGAACCAGCAATCAGTATTTTGAATCTCGCAGCATATCTACATCAACAGTTATATGTATAACATTTATCTCTTAGAATTATGATCTTTCATTCTGAAAAGCACTCAGTCTACAAATCAATACTCTGAATGTTAAAAAAAAAAAAAAAAAAAAAAAAAACTGAATGAAGCAGCAGAAACCGCAGATAACCGTAAACGACCTTAATCATCAGAAGTTTGATGATAAAGAATAGTATGTTGGTAAAGCTCAGAAAAGTTGGAACTGGAAAACGGATTGAGCTAACCACGAAGGAGACCAAGGACAAATACAAGGACCAAACCCTATATTTAAAGAATCCAGGAAATTCTGGATCCGATAAAATCTTTAGAGAATATCCTGCTCCGAAGTCATGTTAAAATCTTGCGAAAATTTTTTCCTTATCAACTTTCGAACTTAGAAATTCCAAAATATCATCATAAATATCTTCGATACTTCTGAAGATATTTTCATAAATATTCTCGTCTGAAATTATATACCTCTTCGTGCTATCTGTAATACATTATATTGGAAATTTGTGTAAAATCTAAGTATAAACTATGAATGAATTCTGAAGTAGTGTTGGAAACTGAAGCATGAGTTAGTATAATATAATGACACTTGATCAACATGATTATATTACAATAAGTCATGCTGAGATTCTAATAGGACATGATGATTCACAGATCATAACGTCATCATGTGCCATGTTACATAACTCTTTCATTCTATTTAACCTCTAAACATATTGAGAAACATATTTTCTTGATATCTCTATCTTTCCGTAACTTTTGGTAATTTGACAAATCAAATCGTACTACTACCTTTTCTTTCTACCTTGTATATTATGATAATTCGAAACTCCATACCTACGAATTCTGGACCATTACTTGCGAGGAGAAAACAAAAGCATGAAGTTCTGAAATAGAAAGGGGGTATAAATCGCAGCAAATAAGAGAGAGAGCATTAACTGTGAATGACAATGATTATAGAAGACGGAAGCAAGGACTCCGAAACATAAGGGAGAATATAAAGCCCGATAACAACACATAAATTACAAACCGTGTATATCAATGTTTATCGCAACATAAAGACACGGGAGAATTAAAAACATTATAACCCAAGGGCGAAGTAGAAGTAAACAGATTTTTCTGGTAGAAAATTGAAAATAAGGATGACAGCAATGATAATTAGGAAAATATCAAGGATTAGAACTGGATTAAGCATTTTCACAATCTTTTGGATGTATGAACTAAGAAAGAAAGTATAGGAATGGTGAGAATAATGGAACGGAAGAAGTTTAATTTATAACGGAAATATCAGACAGAGTAATCGAGGCAGATCACCGTATTTAATTATAGAGATCTTAATTTCCTTACTCGCCGAAGAATCAAATCTTTTAGATTTCGAAGATTTTCTTTAAATCCCTTGAATTCCGGAATTCAACCAAGACAACGTTAAAAGTTAAGATGCACCTTATTTTCTAAATTCAACCATGACTAGTCAAAAGTTATGAGGAAACTTGTCTTTCTCATTTCACTATTTAGTGATAGCTTCATTCGTACTCTACGAGTAATCAAATTGTTTTATCCATATTACTCACTGATGATAAAACTCTATTTATCAGCTCATATTCGTCATGAAACCATTTTTATTGTTAGCCATGACGACCTCACTCAAATTTCGGGACGAAATTTCTTTAACGGGTAGGTACTGTGACGACCCGAGAATTTCTGACTAAATTTAAACTTAATCTTTATATGATTTCGATACGATAAGCAAAGTCTGTATTGTAGAGTCTCAATAGTTCTTGAACTGTTTATATGAATACATTTAACCTTTGACCATTCCCGACGATTCACGAACAATTGTGTGTGTGTATATATATATATATATATATATATATATATATATATATATATATATATATATATATATATATGCATACTATACATAAGTAATATTACGTATTGTAAAATATATAAAATGTATAAATAATAAATATTCAATATATGTTGTTATACATTAAATAATTATTAAATATTATAAAATTAATAATATGTGATATTAATATATTAAATGTAATTACAAGTTAAGACGTAGTTGTTTTTATAATAATATTATCACTTTCAGTATTAATATCAATATTACTACCATTATTTAAAAAAAAAACTATGATTATCAAATAAAGATTTTATATATAAAGATTATTATAAGAAAACTTAAAAGTATAATTTAGTTAAGATTTAAATATCCTTAGTTATTATTATTATTATTAAAAATTTCATTGTTTACATTATTATTAACAATTATCATTATTCTCATTACTAATATTATTTATTCTTTATCATTATTTTTAAAAGTGTTATTATAAAAACTACCAGTTACATTATTAATACTAATATTATTATTATGATCCTAGTTACTAAAATGATTAGTATTATTATTAGCATCATTAATAAGATTACTATTATCATTTTTATTATTATCTTTATTATTATTATTAGAAATATTATTATTAGTGTTATTAATAGTATTAATATATTTATCAAAATATATAAATTATATATATATATATATATATATATATATATATATATATATATATATATATATATATATATATATATATATATATATATATATATATGTATATATATTTAAAGATATATAAATAGATGTATAACTACAGCTAATTTCATATACATATACAGAATATAATACTGATATATAAACATATATATATATATATATATATATATATATATACAGTCATACGTATATACAAATGCAGATAAATACACATTCAATGTAACATCACAATCTTTCTGTTTAAATTGTCTCCTGGATTGGTGAACATGTCGGTATCTAAAAATCACAGAATATCAAAATCTGTTACAAGTCTTTCTCATATTTTTTTGATATATTATTTTCTGTATTTTTCTGCTTGGCTGATTCTCTGTGTCGATCCACTACAGCTATAAACCAATTAATCTAGTCGTTAGGAATGATGGAGTCTTTTCATTCACATTATCATTTATCAATTTAAATTGCTGTACGTACAGAATTAAACAGAAAAAAAAAGATGAACCCGTCTCTATTCTTGCACTTTGTAACCAATCCTTCGATTTCTAAACAAATTCCAAAATTCATAAATGCTATTATGTTAGGAATGCTCTACTTAATCTTTCTGCCAAAACTCAAATTCCAATTCCTAATATCAAGCATGAATTTGAGAGTCAAAGGTAAATTCTAAAAGGTCAAACCTATCTGTTCATCGTGAAATTCAAACTCATGTTAATGTTTTAAGTTTAATTGATGATTCAGATAGTTTCTAATATCGATTTAAAACCTTTTTCATGTTATAAACATTATCTAAAACGAACTAGAATTGGTGAATTGATATTGTGTTCATCGATTTGTTTTTTTTACCACGACGGTTACAGTTAGTTTTTTTTTTTTTTTTTAGTTTTCCTTTGTTTTGTTCTGTTTTAATTAATGAACCTAAAACGTTTAGTTAATTAGTTGTTGTTAATGGTGTTACCTCTGATCGATTTCCAAGTATGAAGAAGAAAGAAAAGGGAATAATAAATAATTCGGTTAAATAAATAAGGTTCTGTTTTAATTCAGTAAATGGGCACGGCCCAGATGGTTAAGAAAGGTGTCGGTTATTCAAGAGGTCTTAGGTTCGAGTCTTGCAAAAGCCATTTTTTTAAGAAAGGGCTCATATTTATGAGGTAGTTCCATATTCAACTTATTATTATTATTATTATTATTATTATTATTATTATTATTATTATTATTATTATTATTATTATTATTATTATTATTATTATTATTATTATTATTATTGTTGTGGTTATTATTATGAGTATTATTATTAGTATTGTTAATTTATGGTTGATATTGTTAAGTAGTATAGTTATAATTACCAATATTATCATATTTATAAGTATAAGTATTAAAGTTATTATTATTAAAGTTATTATTATTATTATTATTATTATTATAAATGTTACTAATTACTAATATTATTATTATTATTCTTATAATTTTAGTATTTAGATTACGAAAATTATTATTATGAACCTAATAAAATTCATTATCATATTCATTAATATTAGTACTAGTATCATTATAAATATTAGAATTATTATTATAAACCAAAGCATTATTAATAAGATTATCATTATTAGTATGTTATTATTATTAATAGTTATTATTTTTACAACTATAGTAGTATTGAAAGAATCATTATTAGTAAACTATCATTTTATCTTTATTACTAAAAACATCATTGTTAGTAAAATTATTATTATTATTATTAAAGTTATTATCTTTATTAAAATTATCATTTTTAAAATTAACATTATTATTATTATTATTATTATTATTATTATTATTATTATTATTATTATTATTATTATTATTATTATTATTATTATTATTATTATTATTATTATTATTATTATTATTATTATTATTATTATTATTACTACCATTGTTACTATCATTATTAATAATATCCCTAACATGATAATATTACAACTAATAACTTTTGGCAAACTGGAGATACTTATATAAAAATATAATTATTACATAAGTATGCTAATTTTATATAATTTTACGTTTTTAACTAATATAATATTATTTATATTGATATAATAATAACTAACTTATATATCAAATAAGCATTATGATCTATTACAAGTATTAATAAAAGTATATATAAATATTGATCTCAATACACAACTAAATATATATAAAGTTGCTCGATTACGATTATATGTTTTAATATATATACAAATGATATAGGTTCGTGAATCTGAAGCCAACCCTGCATTGTTCAATTTTGTCATATGTATTTTTACTACAAAATACATTAGGTGAGTTTCATTACTCTCTTTTTAAATGCTTTTGCAATATATATTTTTGGGACTGAGAATACATGCGCTGCTTTTATAAATGTTTTACGAAATAGACACAAGTAATTGAAACTACATTATATGGTTGAATGGATCGAAGCCGAATATGCCCCTTTTAAACTTGGTAGCCTAAGAATTAGGGAACAGACCCCCTAATTGACGCGAATCCTAAAGATAGATCTATCGGGCCCAACAAGCCCCATTCTGGAATTTGGAATGCTTTAGTACTTCGAAATTATCATGTCCGATGGGTGTCTCGGAATGATGGGGATATTCTATATGCATCTTGTTAATGTCGGTTACCAGGTGTTCAATCCATATGAATGATTATTTTTGTCTCTATGCATGAGACGTATATTTATGAGAAATGAAAATCTTGTGGTCTATTAAAATGATGGAAATGATTATTTATGTTAAACTAATGAACTCACCAACCTTTTTGGTTGACACTTGAAAGCATGTTTATTCTCAGGTACGAAAGAAATCTTCCGCTGTGCATTTGCTCATCTTAGAGATATTACTTGGAGTCATTCATGACATATTTCAAAAGACGTTGCATTCGAGTTGTCGAGTTCATTAAGATTATTATTAAGTCAATTATAGATGGATATATTATGAAAAAGTATGCATGCCGTCAACTTTCGATGTAAATGAAAGTTTGTCTTTTAAAAATGAATGCAATGTTTGTAAAATGTATCATATAGAGGTCAAGTACCTCGCGATGTAATCATATGTTATTGTATTCATCCTTATGGATTAGGACGGGTCGTCTCAGGTATGGCCCTAATTCACGCGAATCCTAAAGGTAACTACCGGGTTTAACACCCCCACCCAGAATGTTCACTAGACAGAAGAGCTAGTGGGCGTGGTGTTTAGTACTTCGAGGTTTATATATTATTACAGACGAGAGGCTCTGTTTATTTTGGGGATATTATTGATGCGCATTATATGTTAAGGTCGGTTACCAAGCCAAGCTATGAAAGCAAAGTGAATGTTATGTATCGAGAGAATGATTTTTATACACAGGTTATGTGTATTATTTTTGTGCACGAGATATGTGTACGGTTATTAAAAATCGTGAGGCAACCTACGGGGGAGAAAAGGATACGAACCTACTCTGTCAAGCATTATGAAAAATGGTTTCGTACACGAGATAGGTGTACTGTATTTAAATCTTGTGGTCTATCAAAATGATGAATTTTATTGTTTATGATGATAAACCTATGAACTCACCAACCTTTTGGTTGACACTTTTAAGCATGTTTATTTTCAGGTATGAAAGAAATCTTCCGCTGTGCATTTGCTCATATTAGAGATATTACTTGGAGTCATTCGTGACATATTTCAAAAGACGTTGCATTCGAGTCGTCGAGTTCATCAAGATTATTATTAAGTCAATTATAGTTGGATATATTATGAAATGGTATGCATGACGTCAACTTTCGATGTAATGAAAGTTTGTTTTTTAAAAACGAATGCAATGTATGTAAAATGTATCATATAGAGGTCAAGTACCTCGCGATGTAACCAAATGTTGATGACTTCGTCCAGGAGGATTAGGACGGGGTATTACATCATCATCATCATCATCATCATCATCATCACGTTGTTTGTACCTATTTCCGACCAACGGGTACAAATACAAGTATAGGGCTAAGACTCTTAGCTGTGTGGATTGTCGATTGACTATTTTTCCTCCGGACAGCGCCCGTGATCACGATATAGAAATCGTGGGGCGGCTTAAGTCAATATGTGGAGTCAAACTTTAAGATTGTCAGTTTAGCGTCACACTGCTCTGTTCTTGACTCCTAGATAGAGAAAGTACCGTGTGAGAGAAAATATATTCTCTGACACAAGTTCAAGTGTACAAAAAGTTATGGTCAAGTGACCTATTAATAGGCACATGGGGTCTCTGAATTGTTTGGAGAAATGTCGTGTTATGATTGATTGAGTCATCCGAAAGTGTGTAATCGACTTTCAATTAATAGGTCAAGTGACCTATTAATAGGCACACATGTTTTATACTTTAATATTATGGGCTTATGCATTATAAGCGGTCTGCAAGACTTACGCTAAACGATGGATGCCTGATTTATTTTTATTTGACGATTTTGGCCGTAAGGCGCTGAACGTAATACTGTTAGAAATGCCTTATTACCCACTTTTCTACATGGTTTGAGCATGTCTTTCGTTCACTAAAGTCGTTACTTCTTCCTTTATATTTGTAAACCATAGGATGCGCCATTACCTTACTCACAAAAAGCCTCATTTGATTTTGCTAAGAAAGCCTTAGGCATCTCCCTATCTTACCTGAAATGGAGGTTTGATGCAAGCCAAACTTTAGCCAAGATAGTCACAGCCAAGTTAAAGGGACTGTAGCCAAACCTTTGTGTTAGTTGTCGTGAAAGAGACGGTCCCACATGCTTTTTTATTTTGTATCTCGTGCTTACAATTTATATTTTATTATTATTATTTATTTATGATGTACTATTTAGTAAAAAGATATGGAGTGTTTGGTAAAATGTTAGTGAAAAAATTGTTGCGGTGTTTGTTTTTTTTTTTTTTTTGAATGTTGGTTATGAGTCACTGATGAGAGGTCCAAACGCGATGTCGGAACCCGCCCACCTGATCATTTTTTGGGATGAGCATTACAGTTCTACTGCCCATCAGAAGGAAACCCCCACGACGAATCCATACAGACATCGCGTGTGGTAAAACATATTCGGGTAAGGCTCGAACGCAAAACATCTGCAACCTCTGAGGACCATGAAATGAGGGTAACCTTAAGAGAAAAAATTACAACTCATGTGAATCGAATCTCTGGCCTTCCTTATGAGAGTTCAGGTCATCACGAGCACCTTGAGATTAGCACCTTGAGATTAGTTTGTACTTACTGATGTGGCACTTGATGTAACACTAATGGCAACTTGGCAAGTGACAAGTTCAATTAAAAAAATACTATTTAAAATAGGAAGTAGTATTATTATCACAATCTTATCCTAACTAACCATTAAGCTTACCTTCCCTAGACTTTTATATGCACCAAGCGGCCAAAAAAAAGCAGTCAATTCTAATACTACTTGTCAACTCCTTTTTTAAGAAATCCATAAACCAGATTTTAATTTTTTTTTAAATTTAAAATTAAAATGTATTTAATGACGATAATAATAATATATTATATTATATTATACGTACATCTAATAAACAAACGTTATGAATAGTAACTAGAGGTATTTTTGACTTTTCACCTTCTTTTTATTTTAAAATTTTTACCTAAATTTCATTTCACCAACAAAGCCCCTCACACTTTTTTCAAAAATTCAAATTGACCCCTCAAACAGGAGGGTAAAATGTCAAATAACTATTTTCATAAAAAAATCTTAAATAATCTCCACCCAAATATTCAACGGATCATATCGTTTCGCTCGCAACGAGTTAAATTTTTCCGACACCATCGTTAAACTCGAAATAATTTTAGGAACACAATGTCACTAACTATACGCAAAACGGACGCTTTTTAAAAAAAACGCTAAATATTTTGGGTGCTTTTCATACACGTTGATTTTGCGTTAAATTTTTAAAAGTCGACAATTCCATAGCGAAACGCGGAGATGCACATATATTGTTAATTTATAATAATGCTTCAACGACATCATCGTTAGCCACGAAATAATTTTACAAACTAACCGCAATAAAATACATTGAAAACCGAACCCCAGCGCGAAGCGAGGGTTCGAAAACTAGTTAATAGTAAGAATAATATCTTATGTGTACTTTATTAGTTAAAAAGTATATCAGTTGAAAAGCTATTTGGTGCGACTAAAATGACCTAAAACTAGATTATTAGAGTATTTATTATCCTATGACTAAATCAGTGGCGATTCGAGGATGCAAACTCAATGGGATCCTAAAAACTTTTTCAGCACTAATTATATTTGAATGTTATTTTAGTGGTTGTTAATTTTAAAAACATTACAAGTTCGAAAAATATATTGGGTCCGACGAGTCAAATATAGTGGCGTCCCATACATTTTAAAAGAAAAACTATAAATTAGAAAAAGATACGGGATCCTCCAGTTAAATTTAGTGGTGTCCTATACAATTTACATGGTATTTTCTACTAATATTTTTTAAACTAACGGTGTCCCGTGGATTAAACTCGAAACTGAACTAAAAATAAATTTTTACACTCACCGTGGTATTATAGCAGCATTAAAACTGATGGACTGAACAATAACAACCCACTCATAAAAATATAAAAACGCACACACCGACATACAAGATAATCCATGCTTTGGAGAGCTAAAGAATCCAGAACGAGATTGCATGAAGACGGAGATCATCCTGAGGAAGATGCATGAAGACTGAAATCGTACAGGGAGTTGTCTAACCATAACAAACTATATGCTAAATTCTAAACGTTTTTTTTGGACAATAGTTGGTTGAAAATCACATTATTAACTATCATTCTAAACTTAATATGTGGTAGTATTATTTATGACATTTCATCATTATTAACTAGCTATTAATAATTAATTAACAATTTAACCATAAATTACATAGAATGGTCCAAAAACTAATCACTCAAGTACTCCAACTATAATTTTTTTTAAATATACAACTAATATGGCCAAAACAACACTGCATAATCTCTCATTTAATTACATAAATTCAAATTAAAGCATCTTAAAAATATATTTTATTCTATGGAAGATCAAACCAATCATCAAATATGAAACCACATTTGTAATTTGTAATTCAAGCTATACCAAATTTAAATTTCGTAATTACAAACAAAATAAAAATAAAAAGAATTGTTTATGTAAACTAAAAGTAATAAATTGGGAAGATTATTACCAAGGGAAACAATCGAGTACTTTCAGGCGAAGTCAAAGACTGAGTCAATGACAACGGTCATCGAAATCAACGGTTCAGATTTGGCCTCCCAAAATCAGCAAGTTTCCTTGATCTATTGGCGCAAAATGATTTTGTATTCGCTAGATGAGGTTTCACCGGAGCTCTAATTTCACCGGATAAAACATTCTCCGACGGTATTCCTTTCTGATTCCGTTGCCGATTAGGACTTGCACGAACCAATGGACTCAAACAAAACGTCATACCTGATAAATTCCTCACGTGACCTCCGCCGCGCCGCGCCGGAGTCCGCCGTGGCGTGTTTTTCCATGACTCCGTTGATTCATAACCTTTGCTTAATTCATCTATATCTTCTCCGGCAACATCTGAATTTCTGACCGGTGACATTCCTCGATCTCGGCAGTAATTCCGTCGCACCGGACGTCCGGCACCGGTTACTGTGGATTCAACCGGTACGGAAACGGTTATATCAGCTTCATCGACGTTAACCGACGGCTTACGCCGGCGACGACCGTGGTATATAATCGAGAACCACGACGGTGATGACGTGCCGTTTCCACCGCCGTACGAATCTGCGTAAGCAGATTCACATACCGTTGGATCTGTAACTGAATCTACTGATTTTCGATTCCTAGATCTGAATATATTCGGAAACGAAAAAAATCGTCTGAATCGCCGTTTCTTATTCGAATAACCGTCGCTGGTGTCGGTAACGTTGTTAGGTCGTATCGCCGGCGTTGTGTAAAACAGTTGATCGGAATAACTATAATGACGACGTGGAACAGCCGGAGTATGATGATGTTGATGATTATGAAGATGATTGTGTTGAACGCCGACTGAATTATCGGTTTTCACTGTGTTAATGAACGGAGAAACAGACGCCGGATTCCTATCGGAATTACGATGCTTTCCGTCTAGGGTTTGGATATGAGCTAGGGCTTGTTCTTGAGCTGCAATTAGAGTAAATAAACGTTCACGAAGACAACAAGCGCATACACCTACAGTACTA
Organism: Rutidosis leptorrhynchoides; assembly: GCF_046630445.1. Taxonomy (NCBI): domain Eukaryota; kingdom Viridiplantae; phylum Streptophyta; class Magnoliopsida; order Asterales; family Asteraceae; genus Rutidosis; species Rutidosis leptorrhynchoides. The sequence continues at coordinate 175,373,835 of NC_092343.1, forward strand.
CTGAAATCGGAGTAATGCTTCTTACACCTCATCTATAGATATACAAATCTGTATCTATCTATAATTCTGTGTATGTAAGAATCTATATGTATCTGTATCTATCTATTTTGAAGGAGAAAAAAGGTTGATATGGAAGTTATGTCACTTAATTGTGGAAATCAATGCTTCTCCATTGATGAAAACAAAGATTATGAAGGTGATTTTTATATTTATTTTTTTAATTTAGTACGGAGTATTTTTTTTTTTTTTTTTATTGTTGGAAAAGGGAGAAAAAAGAATTTAGTGAGAGAGAAAATGGAAAGGATGGTTAATTGTTTAGACTATTTTGGTATATACAAAGTTAAAAGGTATTTATATTTACTTTATAAGTCCTTGTAGTTTTCTTTAGAGTAGTTTAAAGGAACGTAGAAAGAGATTTGTAGACTAAAAGTCAATTTTCATGAACAACGTATTTGTCAAGTAGTGAATTTATAGATTTATTTATAAAATGTGATTGAAAACTTGTTACATTACAAAGAAAAGGCGCATGAATACACAAATATATGGTTAACCCTGGTTTCTTTTTTTTTAGAACGGCAATTTTGACATCGAATATTCTCATTTGCCACTCACACACCCGTTAGGAAGAAACTCCCCGCATTCATCGCGCAAAGCGTACCCAGAATGCTTTAGGTTAACTGTATGGCCTGTACAAAATGAAAGATACCAGAGGCACAACCTTTGAAGAAAACTCCCCCTCATGATTTGAACCTGCACCTATTTTTTCAAGGATACAAGTCCAGAACCAACTGAGACTTTTTACCACTCAACCAATAGTTCGGTGGTGGTTAACTCTGGTTTCTAAAGGTAGCTATTGGACACATTTTGATGATTGTGTAGAGAAACATTTAGAGATAACTCGTTGCTTAAAAAACATGGAAAATATTTGATACCACATATCAAGTGAATTATATATTTATATGAAGGAGTGGTTTTTGTACGGAAAGATGTTTAATGACGTTATTTCACATAATCACATGTTACGTTGTTACGTGACAACATGACAAACACAACAAATGAACATTTGATGTTGTTATCTTCGTTAAAAAAAATTATATGAACTTCGTAATTCAGAAGTATATATAAATTGAATTATAATAACTTAAGATTTTAAACTTGTACATGTAAATAGCCCAACAATACAATAATAAACAATTGTAGGTCAAATATTGCAATGGGACATTCAAGCTTGAAACTCAAATCTTTATCAGCATAATAATTTAAACTTAAAGGATGAAAATTGTAAGAAACTAAAGAAGTTGGGTGCGTAAATGATAATTGATCGGTTAGCATAACGATAAACAGACAGCGTGGAGAACAGAAAATTCACACGGACTATTTTCTCGGGTATTGCATTTTCAATGTTTATAGAAGCAAAATTATTCCTTTGCCTTGAAAAAACTTAATTTAAGTAAGTAAAAAACAATTATTGATTTTAAATTAAAACTATAATAAATAAAATATAATGAAAGAATCTAGAGAAATTTTGTATATGAAAGAACATAAAGAACCATCTATATAATACATTAGGTTCTCTCATTTTTTCCTCTCGATAAATCTTCAGCTAACATAACATACAAAACTAAACTATAGGTAGAAACTAGAAATGATTTCTATGGTAATATTTTAATCAAAAACGTTTGTACGAACTCATGACAACAACAACAATAATACCCAATACCACATGAGTGGTGTATGGGGGAGGTAATATGTAGACAATCCTTCCCCTATCCGAGAATAAAGATAAGTCATTTTTTCACCCAGAGTGAAACACTCTCAAGAGTAGAGAAAGTCATCCCTCTCTTTATTCGACGGATAAAGAGATTGCTTCCGAGAGGGAGATTGCTTCCGAGAGGACCTCCGGCCTTTAAGTAGGAAAAAGGTTTTATTTTTAAAAAATAATAATAATAATAGACGCCATGAAAATGGTAGAATCAAATTTTCATGGGTTTTAAATCCTGCCTGGAATTTAATTTAGGCTCTAAAAATCAGTTAAGTCGCCATCAAATCGACGATTGCAGTCGACTCAATAGAGCCATCTTGTATGAACTCATGAATATAAATTAAATTTTGAACTTATAGTATAGTTTTTTTTTTCCGGATGAGTTATAATTTTATGAAAAAATTACTTGAAAATGCATTAAATTTTCATTAAATTCCTATTGTATGTATCCAACTTTCAAAATTTCTATTGTATACATTCAACTTTTAAATATGTATTATTGTATACAAGCCATGACTTATACATCAGATAACAAGTCACAAACATTAATGTTTTGACGCAGTTAGTCCCTATACATAACGACACATAACGCCCTTAGACCACCCCCTATGGTTAGTTACCCGCCCATTACCCGCTCATTACCCGTAACTAACCATAGGCACCACTTAGTTACCCGCGTTAGTTACCCGCTTTCACCATAGATTTAACGGAAGAGTTATAGGAATTGCGGGTTCCAGTGTTTTTTATTGTTGGACTTGATGTTTTATTGGCCATGATAGGGAGTGTTTAGTTATGAGTTAGTTATAGGATATTGGTGTTGATGTGGCGCTGATGTGAAAGATTAAGAGGATAAATAGTTTAGTTACGATATGGAGTGGCCTTAGCTATCATCCCACCTTTTTTAAATTCAGTCATCTTCATCATTTTTTCAAAATCATAATCATTTTTTAGAAACTAAACAACACATCTTCATCTTCGTTAATAATAACCCTAATTAAAAAACCACTCAGATTAAAACCAAGATTAAAACCACTCAGTTCAGATAGTGGTCCATTTGAGTTGCTTTTTCTCCCCAAAACTTTCTAACGAAAGGTTAAAGTAAAAAAAAACAAAAAAACCATGTGAGGGCCCTGTATTCAATTAAATCACAGAAACAAGAACTTCTATATTCAATACAAGGAGTATATTAATTGTTTGCAACTAATATGACAAATTAGAACCACCAGCTTACGATCTGGATCTGAATCTGAACAACTATCTTCATCTTCTTCAACATCGAGATCTGGATCTGAACAACCATCTTCATCTTCTTAACAACCATCTTCATCGTTATTCGATCTGGATCTTAGCAACCATCTTCATTTTCTTCAAGATCGACATCTGGATCCGAACAACCACCATCGCACCATCTCTTCACTACAATATGTTTTCCAAACTGGATCTGGTACTCATTTTATGATGTAGATGCCGGAATTCTTGTTTCAGATCTGGCCGACCGACGATAGAGGATAATGGCAAAGGATTATGAATTAATTTTTGATTAGAGAAAGATGGCAAAGGATCTGGTTTATTTTTTGTTTATAGAATCTAATTTTGTGTTATAATTATGAATATGAAGTATGAAGAATCAATTGTTTGATAGGTTAAAATGAGAAAAAAGTAACAGTAAATAAAATCCATAGAAGCTATAATTAAGGTTCTTAGTGATGAGGAGGAAGATATGTTTTTGATTTAAAAAAAGGTTATGATTTTGAAAGAAGATGATGAAGATACTGAATTTAAAAGATGTAGGATGATATGTTCAGGTTCATGTTGGTGACTTGTTACTGATGTATATAGGATGATATGTTCAGGTTTGGATACAACAGTACATATTTAAAAGTTGAATACATTTTAATATGAGTTTTGAAAGTTGAATCCATACAATAAAAATTTAGTGAAAGTTCAATGTATTTTTAAATAATTTTTTCTAATTATATATATATAAATATATATATATATATATGTATATATATATTATTTTATACATCGATAAATATGAATAGTGTTATTGTTTAAATTTATAATTTAATATTGATTAAGATTAAGTTAATATTAATTAAGATTTTCAATAGTTTATCCGTAAATTCATTATGCGTTAATTATAAACATGTTTACACTTTATTAATTTAATTAATGTCCAGAGTATGATTTGATTTATAAAACTAGAAATAAGCCCTCTTTATCTAGTTATATGATCCCTGTAATAAACAAATTTAATTGGTTTAAAAGTAAGAAGTATACTTTTCCAACCTATGATACTTTTATTTTGTATTTGTATTTGTATTGTATGGCCAATTATTAATAATGAATTAAAAAAGACTGGTTCAACTATAATAATTAAAAACTGATAGGTGATTAGATTTTCTACGCATTAATATTAGGCAATTTAGAACATATGTCATTGTCAACTGAATTTTTCAAACATGAGTTATGAGGATATACATCAATAATTTTCAATGTATTAAGAAGAATTGTTCAGCTACCGGCAAAGGCAGTTTATTATTTCTTTTATTTGTTCGGATAAATTTGATTATGTTTCTGGCAAAAGATATTCGTAATGGTTTTCTTTGTTGCCAAAATTCTTCAAGGAAATGTGACCATCCGCCATACTAGATAACGGATATGAGGTGGTAGAATATGATGATGTAGATTCTTATGTAGAATTGTTGTCTGAAATTTCTGTTTGTATATATAAGACGTTTAAAACTCAACATTGTTAAGATTTACATGGTCATACTTCTACTTTTAATTACAGTAGTAGTGAAGTTAATTTTAACATTAGACTATATCAATCTAATGTTTTTTAAGGGCTATGCAATTTATTAATGATGGGGTCCACCATAAAAAGATGTCACCCACCCGAGTGAATCATGTAACAAGTTAGGATGAAACCTCACTTTTCCTTTGCAAAACATACGCAAAGTTATCAAGGAAAACTCCCCAGGAATCGAACCCTTAGCAACGAACATAATTCAATTCTTTACCTTGGTTCTAGGGATGGCATCGGGCCGGGTATGAGCCGGGTTTAGGTAATCCCAGACCCGAACCCGATTAAGAAAACACGTCCCAGACCCGAACCCGATTAAGAAAACACGTCCCGAACCCGGACCCGAACCCGAACCCGAACCCGTCGGGTCTCATTTATAAACTAACTAGCGGGTAAACGGGTATCTCCACGAGTATTCGGGTCCCCATTTACTTAGTAGTGTTTGTTTATATTTAATTTTACATCTCTTGTTATAAAAAAATATACTTATATTATAAATTTTTTCGAAAAACAGATATACATAAATTATACGGAGTATATTGTAAATTATAAATTATAAATCATAAATAATATATGTGTATTATATATTATTGAATCCAAGATCAATTGATAGTACTGTTTGAACAGAAGGATCAATGGTGCAGCCGGAAACAGAGTGTGTATTGGCTAACCATGTCCACTTAGTGAATCGTGATCTGTGAGAGTTGATTGTGTCAAATGTTAAGTTTGTAGCATAAAATTCATGTAATGTTCTGTGGGTCAAGGTGTAGGGGATCATCTAGGTCTCATGATTTTTTAGCGTTGCCATGCATAATAATACGATACATGTTTACTTTTTAGAAAAATGTTAGTATATATTATTGAAATTGAAATTTAAACGGGTCGGTATGTGGGTTCGGGTCTTTTCTAGGTATACGGGCCGGGTAATCGAGTTTACATCTAAAACCGCAGGGCCGGTCCCGAGAATTCGAGTGCCCTGAACGAGAAGAAAAAAAGGGCCCTTTGAAATTAGAATTTTTTGGTTTTGAACTGGTTTTTTCGACTTTGATTTTTTCCGGATTTGATTTTTACGCGTTAGAAATTTAGCGGAAAGTTGTAATATAATGGGGACAGAATGAGTAATTAGTAGTAATATTATTTGTTCATATCAAACTTTCTGTTGACATTGTGTTATGGCTATGTTTACAAATTTTAAGAGAAATGTAAAAGATCAGTTGTCTCATAAGAACACTGGTGCAATTGCTTAGTCCACTCCATTTTATTGGTTGAAAATATCTAACAAAAGTTTATAAGTGCAAATGCATAAATAAATGATATGTCAAGATTAAGCTAAAAAAATTCCTTCTGCGTCCCACATCGGTAGTTTTCTAAATAACAATGCCCTATAAATTTAGAAGGCGCAATTTATACCTAAAATTAAAAGGAAAGCTTGGATTGATTACTTGGGCTTCATTTCTTGTTACTGACCCAATTGAAGCTTAGAAGCTTAATAATTAATACATATATATACGGCCTAACTTAGAATAATTGGGTCCCTAAAATTACTGGGCCCTGTACACATGTACATGTTGTACACCCCTTTGGGCCGGGCCTGTAAAACCGTCCCCGGACCCGAACCCGCTTAAAATTTTAGAATCATTCCCATACCCGGGCCGTGGACCCGCAAACCCGGCCCGGATCCGGTCCAAAAATGTCGGGTTTCGAGTTTACCCATCGGATACAATGAACTTTAAGTTTGATTTTATCCTAATTGGTCAACAACAAAAACCAAATTATATAAATTTCAATTACACATAAATATACACATACACATACAATGTATGTGTATTACGGTGTGAAAGGAAAAAAATGTGATGCGTAAAATAGAAGTAAATTGAGTAATGTGAGTATGATAAATAAAGGGGTGATAATTGTAGTGGTGATTGTGTTCTAAACATGTGTCACTACTTTGTGTGTTATATTATTATTTTGAGTGATCTTCAAGAATGTGTGAGGATGTTTTAATGTCGTAATTTTTAAAAAGTGTTAGTGGAGAAGAGTGTCTAGATTACACCGACCGACGAATCTAGAATCGAAACGAAACGATAATTTCAAATAGATAAATGATTCATACTATAAAGTCACAAGTTTTAAATATGTAAAGACCTATAATTATTTTTAGTGGTGTTATATGCAGTTATAATGTTAGTTTGTAAAAAATATTCTCACTATAAATTTTTAGTGGTGTTACGTGACACTTCTCGCTATAAGGTAGATACGCCTCTAGTAGATTACCTTCCATTTTTCCATTTGTTAGTGAAAGCGGTGTTGTAAAAAACCCGATTACTCGTCGATTAATTTCTGATTAATCATTTTTAAGAGCAATTCGTTTCGATTTTTAAAAATTCGTTTAATTAAACAGTCAACGTCAATTGATAAGTCAATATCGAATTTGGTAATCAAAGTCGGTCAAAGTAAAAAATAGTTAACATTTTAACATAAATTTAAACAAGAACTTTATAGTTTTTGAGCAAAATAAATAATTTTAGACAAATATGTTAACGTTCATTTTTATATTTATAGTTTTTATTCTATATTTACACATGTAATTTCTAAAATTTAATATTTAAATGTATAGAGTACAATTCGATTAATCCCCGAATTACCGATTAATCCCCGAATAGCGAATTTTGCAACCTTGAGTGAAAGACATATTTTTAGTGTGTTTGATACGAGTGAGCTACGTAATGTAATCAGCAGAAGCTCAATTTCTGTTACACTCGAATCAGGTCAAGCAATGATCGTGCTGTCATATCTTTTTCATCATCTAAGTGTTTATTGGAGCTGATTCAAGAAACTCAGTGGCTACCCTACTCCAGTCCTTAAACTGAAGTAAGATTCTAGAATAAATGTTTTGATAGTTGAAGGCAAGCCAACTAAAAGAAGAGTCGGCAGAAGAACTTTAGTTCATTCAGCAGAACTTTTGTTCACTCAGCAGAGTGTTAGCAGACGAATCAACATAAGTTTTCCTTGAGTGAAAGACATATTTTTAGTGTGTTTGATACGAGTGAGCTACGTAATGTAATCAGCAGAAGCTCAATTTCTGTTACACTCGAATCAGGTCAAGCAATGATCGTGCTGTCATATCTTTTTCATCATCTGAGTGTTTATTGGAGCTGATTCAAGAAGCTCAGTGGCTACCCTACTCCAGTCCTTAAACTGAAGTAAGATTCTAGAATAAATGTTTTGATAGTTGAAGGCAAGCCAACTAAAAAAAGAGTCGGCAGAAGAACTTCAGTTCATTCAGCAGAACTTTTGTTCACTCAGCAGAGTGTTAGCAGACGAATCAACATAAGTTTTACTTAGCCAATATATTTAGTTCACTCAGCAAAAGGATTGTACTTCAATCAGTGGACGGTGTAGTGATCCGAACTTTTCCATGTTTATATATATTAAATGAAATTGATATTTACATGAATAAGTGTTTCCAACATGTTAAGCAATCAAACTTGTTAAGACTTGATTAATTGAAATAGGTTTCATATAGACAATTAACCACCCAAGTTGACCGGTGATTCACGAACGTTAAAACTTGTAAAAACTATATGATGACATATATATATATATATATATATATATATATATATATATATATATATATATATATATATATATATATATATATATATATATATATATATATATATATATATATATATATATATAGTTAACATGATATTATGATAAGTATGTATCTCATTAAGTATATTAACAATGAACTACATATGTAAAAACAAGACTACTAACTTAAGGATTTCGAAACGAGACATACATGTAACGATTATCGTTGTAACACCATTTAAATGTATATATATCATATTAAGATATATTAATACATCATAATATCATGATAATGTAATAAATTTAATATCTCATTAGATATAATAAACAATAGGTTAACAACATTTAACAAGATCGTTAACTTAAATGTTTCAAAACAACATTTACATGTAACGACTAACGATGACTTAACGACTCAGTTAAAATGTATATACATGTAGTATTTTAATATGTATTCATACACTTTTGAAAGACTTCAAGACACTTATCAAAGTACTTCTACTTAACAAAAATGCTTACGATTACATCCTCATTCATTTTCATCAACAATTCTACTCGTAGGCACTCGTATTTTTACTTGTACAATACACAACGTCTAGATGTATATACTATTGGTATATACACATAATAATTCAGCTCTTAGCAGCCCTAGATAATCAACAAACATGTGGAACCAACAATTAGACAACTAGCATGACTTATGAGCAAGGAAACAAAAACAAGAACTCCTTTTAACCCCACTCACCTTCACCACTCACCACCTACTCCATTTCACTTCCCATTTTCTTCCCAATTCTCTCTCAAAACACACACACTCTTCCATGAACGTCTAAGTTACTATTTTTTCAGTAAAAATTATCAAATACAAGCTTTGGTTATTACCTATAATCATCATAAAAACAATTACTCAAGAACACATCAAGAACACTTCCAAGTTTACAAGTTTACTTTCAAGTTTCCTAATCCATTCCAAGCAATCATCTAAGATCAAGAAACCTTTGTTATTTACAGTAGGTTATCTTTCTAAATCAAGGTAATATTCATATTCAAGCTTTGATTCAATTTCTATAACTATAACTATCTTAATTCGAGTAATAATCTTACTTGAACTTGTTTTTGTGTCATGATTCTATTTCAAGAACTTCCAAGCCATCAAAGATCCTTTGAAGCTCAAGTTATTTTTTTATCATTTCCAGTAGGTTTACCTACTAAACTTGAGGTAGTAATGATGTTTATAACATCATTCGATTCATATATGTATAACTATCTTATTCGAAGATTTGAACATGTAATCACTAGAACATAGTTTAGTTAATTCTAAACTTGTTCGCAAACAAAAGTTAATCCTTCTAATTTGACTTTTAAAATAAACTAAACACATGTTATATATCTATATTATATACTAACTTAATGATTTAAAACCTGAAAACACGAAAAACACCGTAAAACCGGATATACGCCGTCGTAGTAACACCGCGGGCTGTTTTGGGTTAGTTAATTAAAAACTATGATAAACTTTGATTTAAAAGTTATTCTTCTGAAAAAAATTATTTTTCTTATGAACATGAAACTATATCCAAAAATCATGGTTAAACTCAAAGTGGAAGTATGTTTTCCAAAATGGTCATCTAGACGTCGTTCTTTCGACTGAAATGACTACCTTTACAAAAACGAATTGTAACCTGTATTTCCGTCTATAAACTTATACTTTTTCTGTTTAGATTCATAAACTTAAGTTCAATATGAAACCATAGCAACTTCAATCACTCAAAACGGATTTAAAACGAAGAAGTTATGGGTAAAACAAGATTGGATATTTTTTACTTATTGTAACTACGTGAAAATTGGTAACAAATCTATATTAATCATATCCTAGCTAACTCATATTGTATTATACATGTATTCTAATATATTATGTAATCTTGGGATACCATAGACAAGTATGCAAATGTTTTGACATATCATATCGACCCATGTATATATATTATTTGGAACAACCATAGACACTCTATATGCAGTAATGTTGGAGTTAGCTATACAGAGTTGAGGTTGATTCCAAAAATATATATACTTTGAGTTTTGATCTAGCCTGAGACGTGTATACACTGGGTCGTGGATTGATTCAAGATAATATATATCGATTTATTTCTGTACATCTAACTATGGACAACTAGTTGTAGGTTACTAACGAGGACATCTGACTAAATAAACTTAAAACAGTAAAACGTATTAAAAATGTTGTAAATATATTTTGAACATACTTTGATATATATGTACATATTTGTTATAGGTTCGTGAATCGACCAGTGGCCAAGTCTTACTTCCCGACGAAGTAAAAATCTGTGAAAGTGAGTTATAGTCCCGCTTTTAAAATCTAATATTTTTGGGATGAGAATACATGCAGCTTTCTAAATGTTTTACAAAATAGACACAAGTACGCGAAACTACATTCTATGGTTGGATTATTAAACCGAATATTTCCCCTTCAAGTCTGGTAGCCTAAGAATTAGGGAAATGACCCCTAATTGACGCGAATCCTAAATATAGATCTATGGGCCTAACAAACCCCATTCTGGAATTTAGAATGCTTTAATACTTCGATTTATATGGTGATTGCGATTGCCAATTTATGACATACTTGCGAGTATGCGGGGAATATTCTATATGCATTATGTTAATGTCGGTTACCACGTGTTCATCATAGAATGATTTTTATACACTTGCGAGTGTAGGATTATTGAATAAATGAAATCTTGTGGTCTATTATATTAATTTGATAATATATAGGTTAAACCTATAACTCACCAACATTTTTGTTGACGTTTAAAGCATGTATATTCTCAGGTGATTATTAAGAGCTTCCGCTGTTGCATGCTAATATATGGACAAGACTTGGTGTCAGCATGCTTGTATAATATTGTTTAAAACTGCATTCGAGATTTACTTTGTTGTAACATATTAATATTGTAAACCAATATGTATTGGTAGTGTGTAAGTGTGATATTTTTAGATTATAATTTCTGATAATCTAGGTGGTGTCCTTTTAACCTTGTCAATAAAATAAAGGTTATGGTTTGTTTTAAAAACGAATGCAGTCTTTCAAAAACGTCTCATATAGAGGTCAAAACCTCGCAAAGAAATCAATTAATATGGAACTTTTATAATCAATATGAACGGGACATTTCAGTTGGTATCCGAGCGTTGGTCTTAGAGAACCAGAAAATTTGCATTAGTGTGTCTTATCGAGTTTGTTAGGATGCATTAGTGAGTCTGGACTTCGACCGTGTTTTCTTTAAAAATTATTGCTTAATATTTTTTTTTGTTGGAAACTACAAATTGTAACATGTAAATATTATGTGATATATTAATCTCATAACATGTTTGATATTGTGTGATAGATGTCTACCTCTAGTACAAATCCCATCGACTCACCTAATAATAATGAAGAGTCGAATATATATTAGGAAGATTCACAAATTCCCGAAGAGGAACCGGAAGAGGAGGAACCGGAAGAAGAGGAACCGGAAGAAGAGGAACCGGAAGAGGAGGAACCAGAAGAGGAGGAACCGAAAGAAGAAGAGGTTCCGGAGGAAGAAATATTGATACCTACAGTAAATCGATTAAATAAAAGAAAATCCTCAACCTACGGACCAAAGTTAAAAATGGTCAATGGTGTTTCCGCCGAGGAAGCAAAATATTAGGAAGATTACCAATTTTTCGATGAATCGGATCCCGACGAGGATTCCGATGATGTTATAGAAATTACCTCGACCCAATTTAAAATTATAATATATATATATATATATATATATATATATATATATATATATATATATATATATATATATATATATATATATATATATATATATATATATATCGTTGAGTGATGGAAGAGAAAAAGATATGTGGATTGATATTCGACCAAAAACTGCAAAATTTATAGATGTGGCCAATATTTCAGGGCCATGCGATCGCATGGCTTTGATGCCTGATTTCCATGCGATCGCATGGAGGTAGGTATCAGCTCACACTCATTTGTTTTCTTGTTTGCCGACGTTTATAATATATAATATAATATATATATTAATTTTAAGAATTAATTATATATTATATTATATTCATGTGAATAGTTGACTTGTAATTTTAGGTCCGTTGCATCGAGCGTTGAGAGTTGACTTTGGTCCCAGTTCCGGATTTTCGAACGTCCTTGCATACAATTTAATATCTTGTATTTTGCGTTTCGCGTCTTGTACTCTTGTAATTTTGAGATGTTTCTCATCAATAATTTGAACCACTTTGATTGTACTTTGTATTTTTGAGCTTTTTGGTCGTTTGCGTCTTCAATTCGTCGAATCTGTCTTTTGTCTTCACCTTTTATTATTTAAACGAATATCACTTGTAAATAGAACAATTGCAACTAAAAGCTTGTCTTTCTTGAGGGATAATGCTATGAAATATATATTCGTTTTTAGCATTATCAAATATTTTCACACTTGAGCATTGCTTGTCCTCAAGCAATATAGTCTTGAAATAAAAACATACTAGAATCACTTCTTTATTCTTCACACTTTGTACATCAGTGATTTCTATACGGCGGTATGAACAATGGTAGTAACGATGTGGTTTACAGTCCCACATGACTATGAAAATTTAGATCCTTAAGGAAATTGAAACTTTATGAAAACATTTGATCTTTTGAAAATTCAAGCTAGATTTTACCCTAGACAGGTTTTTCGAAATAACCCTTCACCGGTGTTTGCAAATTGATTTTGTGGGTTTTGTGGGTTTCAGATTTGAAAATTTTAGCTCAAAACTTATGGTTTTGTGTCACCCACTTGGTAACCTTGTATTGAGAAAGCAACACGTCCAGTATACTTGCTCCGTATATTACCTTTCGATAAACTACCGTCCGGTTGTAAAGGAAAGCGTTGAACAAGCAACTGTTAAGGCAATGTCCCCTGACATGCTTTTAATTATGGTCTATAACGTGTCGGATGCAATTACTATCCTTTGTAGGAGCAATAGTAAAGCTCACCCTATAATTTTTCGGTCTGGCACAAGGTCCTGTCTTTGACCATGCTATGCAACCACCGTTCTTACGGTTGATACCCGATTTGGTTCAGGTGACCTAATGAATTCTAGGTGAATCCCTAGGATTTTACGTTCAATGGTAATGAACGCATTAAAAATAGGGTTTTCAGAAAACAAATTGGTTTGTAATTTTGATCAAAATATTTTCTCGTTCAAGCTCGAGTTTAGATATCACTGAATTCCATGAGTTTGTAATTCTCAATCTTTAAAGTCAATCTCAAGGATTTAGTAATATCAGGCTTAAAAGCTGATTTTTAATCTTTAAGGAGATTATCCTTTCTGGGGGTCTGATTCATTAGTCTTATCAAGCTAATTTTCACGGCGTCCTCCCCATTTTACGAGACAGATCCTCTCATGGTTAGGATAAGTCTGACCATTTGGCGACCCTGTTTGATGCTGAGGTCCGTGAATTTCCTGCTGATTTTAGAGATGACTTTTCTAGATTTTTCGTCAACCTATAGCTGGTCTGGACGACAACTTCCTGACCTAAATCAAGAAGCGCGTTTCTTTTTCGAAAGACTTTACTTCCTTTTAATGATGGAATTGATTCATCGTGTAGATCCATCTTTCTTTCAAATATCTTTCAATTTACCGGGTAAAACGGTTAATTTTGTCCAAAACAAAAGTATCTTCAATTATTTGTACAAAAATATGTGATATATGTTTTAAATAACTTGGTAAATTTTTCCACACTTGGCTTTTATTTTCCTTTCTTTGCCTTTTTATTGTCCTCTATTCCATTTTAAATGAATTCTAACATTTTGGGTTGTTTCTCAATTTATGTCCTTTCCGAGGTAACAATAATTTCGGTGTTAACACCTAGTTTTATCGTTCATAAATATGTATAAACATGATTTTGAATTCATTTATTTGAAAATTTTGAAAATTTTTACTAGAATTGGGTAGTCAGTATATAAGACTAGGGCTGTTCTTTATTATCAGAGAGCACTAGATTCTAATACAACTACCAAGTGTTTAAATTTAAAATTTTAAAAATCCGAAAGAATTTAACCCTTCCCACACTTAAGATCTTGCAATGTCCTCATTTGCAAAAAATCAGTAGCAATTTAAATTATTGAGGGTGATTAGCGTAGAAAAATGATTAAATTTTTACCAAAGTTTCCAAACATATTAGATTTTTTTCTATATATAAAACCTTTAACTAATAAAACATAAATTAATAAATTTTAAAAATTTGTTTCTTTTAAGAATGAGGGCGTTTCGGGTCGTTGTCCTAGTCTGTCTCTCGACAAAATTTTAAAATTTGTCACTTTTTAAGCGTCGTTTTAAAAGCAAAGATTTTTGGGTTTTTTTAAATGTTTTTGGCATACTTTAATTCAATAAGATTAAAAATAATGATAATAAAATTTCTCGTCCCGCTCTCGGGTAAAGCAATTTCGGTTCAACGACCTAGTTTTCAACTCACGACGAATTTTAAAAATCATATTTTTAACTTAGCGAAATAAAGTAAATTTTTGTTTTTAAATTTCACACCAAACTTAAATGCATAAAATTAAAAATTCATATTATTAAAATTTTAAAAATTCACACCAAATTTATATTATAGTTTTGTTTTTATACATACAAACTTATATTAAAAACATAAATTTTTCAAATATTTACAAACTTAAATATATTAATTTAAAAAGTTTGCAATAATAATTTAATATTAATATATTAATTTTAAAAACAAAGTAAAAATAAAAATTAAAAATTTTTTTGGTCTTTTATCCCACTTTAATCAATCAAATATTATCAAAAATATACGCCCCTCTTTTCGGTAAAGTAATTTAGGCTATATTACCTAGTTTTACTCCTGACGAATTTTTGAAATATTTTGGGTTGATTGATTAAAGATATTTATACTTTAAGAATAAACGTTAAATTTCGCAGTGATGTAATAAATTTTTGTATGATATCAATAATTTCGGTCGCAAAACCTAATTTTATTGAATACCAATTTAATACTTTATAGCGAACAATTTAGCGTTTATTATCAAAAGGTTAATAGCAATAAAATAAAAATAAAAACTGTACATACTTACCTGTGAGATAGAATTCTCAGTTACCTGCTTTAGCCCACTCATAGGATAGTCGGACTAATTAGTTTTCCATAGCTACATAGGCGTAACATCGAGCATTCAACGTTTTTTCTTCGAAACATATGAACGGTCCTTCTCTGCATAAAGTAACAAATTCGGTATTTGAATATGTTTGATTCGTCGAGTATTTTCCTTCGTGTGACCATTTTCCGCATTTGTGACATCTTTCAAGGTGTCGTGCTCTTCTTTTCGCTGCGGATTTTGATTTTCCTTTACCAAAATGTAACTTATTATGATCGTTTCTGAGTTCTTTTCTTACTCCGTTCAATTTGGCTCTTATTACTGATACCAGGTCACTCGGGAGTGTGTCATTATTACGTTTAGTGATCAAAGCGTGTAGCATTAGACCATGGTTTAGTTCACAGGAATTCTTCATCTCGTAAAACCTAAAAAAAATAAAAATTCAGAATGGGGGGAGAAGACTAGTTCTTTAGGGTCTGCTAGGGAAAGACCATTCAGATTCCATTTTCGAGAACTACACGAAAACAGAATATCTAACTCTAACAGAAATACATATTATCCTTTAAAGACTTGATTCTCCCCACACTTAGTTAACTGTGGTGTTGAAATTGTGATTAACTTCGTTGTCAACTTCCATCGGACTATCTATGTAATGTTTAACTCTGTGACCATTAACTTTAAATTCAATCCCATTTGAATTTATTAATTCTACTGTTTCGTACGGGAAAACTCTTTTAACTATGAATGGTCCAGACCATCTTGATTTCAATTTTCCAGGAAATAGCTTGAATCGTGAATTAAAAAGAAGAACTCTGTCTCCTTCTTTAAATTCTTTTGAACTTCTTATTCTTTTATCATGCCATTTCTCCGTTCTTTCCTTATAGATTAACGAATTTTCGTATGCTTCATGTCTCAATTCTTCTAATTCGTTTAATTGACTTAACCTTAGACGTCCGGCTTCATGTAAATCAAGATTACATGTCTTCAAAGCCCAAAATGCTTTGTGTTCAATTTCTACTGGAAGATGACATGCTTTTTCGTAAACGAGTTTAAAAGTTGTGGTTCCAATTAGAGTTTTGTAGGCTGTTCTAAAAGCCCAGAGTGCATCCTCCAATTTCATGACCATTCCTTCGGATTTGATCCTACATTTTTTTCTAGAATACGTTTTAATGCTCGGTTGGTATTTTCAACTTGTCCACTTGTCTGTGGATGATAAGCAGTGGATATTTTATGAGTTACTCCATATCTTTTGAGAACTTTCTCAAGTTGATTATTACAAAAATGAGTACCCCGATCACTTATTAAAGCTTTCGGTGTTCCAAACCTAGCAAAAAGACTTTTTAAAAAGTTGACTACAACTCGTGCATCGTTAGTTGGGAGAGCTTGTGCTTCCGCCCATTTAGATACATAATCAATAGCAACGAGAATGTAGAGATTATTATGAGATTTTGGAAATGGACCCATAAAGTCAATACCCCAAATGTCAAATACTTCACATACTTGAATGACATTTTGTGGCATTTCATCACGTTGACTTATTTTTTCGGCCCTTTGACAAGCATCACAGGATTTGCAAAGAAGGTGTGCGTCTTTGAAAATTGTAGGCCAATAGAATCCAGTATCGTAAACTTTTCTTGCTGTGAGCTGAGGCCCATAATGCCCTCCTGTTGGTCCTGTGTGACAATGGTTTAAAATTTTACTAGCTTCATCCCCGAATACACATCGGCGTATTATTCTATCGGGACAACTTTTGAACAAATGTGGATCTTCCCAGAAATAGTGTTTTATATCACTGAAGAATTTCTTTCGTTTTTGGTATGATAATCCTTTTTCAAGGAATCCACATACTAAATAGTTTGCATAGTCTGCAAACCATGGAATTTCATTATAATCTATCTTCAATAGATATTCATCAGAAAAGTTATCTTGTATGGCCGATTCATTCAAAACTTCTAATTCGGGATTTTCAAGACGAGAAAGGTGATCAGCGACGAGATTTTCTGCTCCCTTTTTATCTCGGATTTCAATATCAAACTCTTGTAAGAGTAAGATCCAACGGATTAATCGTGGTTTAACATCTTGTTTCGAAAATAGGTATCTAAGAGCAGAATGGTCGGTATAGACCACCGTTTTAGCTAGAACGAGATATGAACGAAATTTGTCAAAAGCAAAGACAATAGCAAGGAGTTCTTTTTCAGTAGTTGTGTAATTCGTTTATGCTCCTTGTAATGTCTTACTATCATAATAAATAGGTTGAAATCGTTTTTCAATCCTTTGTCCTAAAACGGCTCCCATTGCAAAATCACTTGCATCGCACATTAGTTCAAACGGTAGATTCCAATTTGGAGTTATCATGATCGGCGCATTAGTGAGTTTTTCTTTAGGAATATTAAAAGATTTGATGCATTCAACTGAAAAGATGAATGGAGCATCCTTTTCTAGGAGTTTATTCATAGGAGTGGCAATTTTAGAAAAATCTTTTATGAAACGTCGGTAAAAACTGGCATGCCCTAGAAAACTCCTAACTCCTCTAACATTGGTGGGATGTGGAAGTTTAGCAATTACATCTACTTTAGCTCTATCCACTTCAATTCCTTCCTTTGAAATTTTATGACCAAGAACAATGCCTTCTTTAACCATGAAATGGCATTTCTCCCAATTAAGTACTAGATTTGATTGCTCGCATATAATACGCATTCGTTCAAGATTAACTAGACATGATTCAAATGTATCACCAAAGACTGAAAAGTCATCCATGAAAACTTCCATGCATTCTTCTATCATGTCGTGAAAAATCGCCATCATGCACCTTTGAAAGGTTGCAGGGGCGTTGCAAAGTCCAAATGGCATGCGTTTGTAAGCAAAAGTACCATAAGGGCACGTGAATGTGATTTTCTCTTGGTCCTCGGGTGCTTTTGGAATTTGAAAGTATCCCGAAAAACCATCAAGAAAACAATAGTAACTATTTCTGGCTAATCTTTCTAACATTTGATCAATGAAAGGTAAAGGAAAGTGATCTTTTCTGGTGGCGTCATTTGATTTTCTATAATCCATACAAACACGCCATCCTGTTACAGTCCTAGTAGGAATAAGCTCATTTTTCTCATTTGTGATGACAGTCATGCCACTCTTCTTAGGTACGCATTGAACTGGGCTTACCCATGGACTATCAGAGATTGGATAAATTAAACCTGCATCTAGCAGTTTAATAATTTCTTTCTTAACAACATCTTGCATATTAGGATTTAGTCTTCGTTGGCGTTACACATACGTTTTATGACCTTCTTCCATAAGGATTTTATGTGTGCAATACGAAGGACTTATTCCTTTAATATCATGAATCTTCCATGCAATAGCTGGTTTATTAGCTTTTAGCACAGAAATAAGTTGAGATTTTTCATTTTCAGTAAGAGAAGACGATATTATTACAGGTAATTCAGATTCACCATGTAAATAAGCGTATTCCAAATGGTTTGGAAGTGGCTTTAACTCTAATGTTGGTGATTCTTCTATCGATGATTTATATCGATATCTGTCTTCCTCTTTTAGCATTTGAATTTCTTCTGTTGTTGGTTTATATCCATTAGCCATAAGTGTAGCTAACATTTCAGTTTCATCAATTGGTTCAGTTCCTTCTCCTAAAGAACATTGTCCTGTTCCTTGTAATTCTGGAAATTCTTCTAACAATTCTGCATGTGAATCTATAGTTTGAATATAATAACATGTACCATCTGCAGATTGCGGTTGTTGCATGGCTCTATCAACAGAAAAGGTAACACTCTCGTCCTCTATACTTAGGGTTAGTTTCTTACCAAACACGTCTATTATTGCTTTGACCGTGTTTAAGAATGGTCTTCCTAATATGAGAGGAACTCGAGAATCTTCTTCCATGTCCAGAATAACAAAATCTACTGGAAATACTAAAGTACCAACTTTAACTAGCATATTTTCCATTATCCCTCTAGGATATTTTACTGATCGATCGGCTAGTTGTATGCTTATTCGTGTTGGTTTCAATTCTCCAAGGTCTAGTTTAGTGTATAATGAATACGACATTAAATTTATACTAGCACCTAAATCTGCCAATGCTTCTATTGAACTAAGACTACCCAGAAAACATGGAATTGTGAAACTTCATGGATCTGATAATTTTTTTGGTATCTTATTCAAAAGCACTGCAGAACAATTAGCATTCATAGTAACAGCCGAGAGTTCTTCCATTTTCTTTCTATTTGTGATTAGATCTTTCAGAAATTTAGCATATCTAGGCATTCCTGAAATTACATCAATGAAAGGAAGATTTACATTTATTTGTTTAAACATATCCAAAAATTTGGATTGCTCGACTTCAAGTCTCTCTTTTCTCATTTTACTCGGGTAAGGAAGTGGTGGTTGGTATGGTTTAACATAAGGTTTAGTCTTAACTGGGTTATCTTCATTAACCTTTTCAACTACCGGTTCTTTTTTCTTATCTTGATCAGGTTGTGGTTCTTGTAAAGTAGGAATAGCTTCATCAGAAATTACAGGTATTTCAGGTGGTTTAAGTGTAATACCACTTCTTGTAGTAATGGCTTTAGCTGTTTCATTTCGGGGGTTAGCATTTGTATCACTAGGTAGACTTCCCAATTTTCTTTCACCTATCAACCTTGCTAGGTTGCTTACTTCTTGTTTTAAATTTTGAATAGAAGCTTGTTGATTTCTAAATGCTTGAGCATTTTGTTCATTGGTTTGTTTCTGAGATGTGAAAAATTGAGTTTGAGATTCAACTAGTTTCGACATCATATCTTCTAAATTTGGCTTTTTATCATCGGTTTGTGGTGGTTTATTTTGAAAAATAGGTCTTTACTGATTGTAAGTACTATTGGATACTTGTTGATTGCTAGGACCTTGTTGGTTGTTGTGTGAAACATTTCGGTTATAATTCTGGTTTTGATTGTAGATCGGTCTCGGCGGTTGATAATTATTCTGATAATTATTTCCTGGCCTTTGGTTTATGTTTGAAACATTCTCTCTTTGTTCCATTGTTAGCTCAATACTGAGACAATCTTTTGTCAAATGTTGTCCTCCACACTGCTCACAACTAATTCTTATTGAGTGAATATCTTTAGTCATCTTTTCCATTCGTCTCTCGATAGCATCTATCTTTGCGGAAATGGAATCTAAGTCATGGCTAGAATCGGCTCTAGCTGTTTTAGATGATCTAACGATATCTTTTTCTTGGTGCCACTCATGTGAGTGGGAAGCAGTGTTATCAATAATTTTATAAGCGTCAGTTGCTGTTTTCTTCATAATGGAACCACCAGCTGCTATATCGATGTCTTTTCGTGTAGTGATGTCGCATCCTTAGTAGAATATTTGTACTATTTGACAAGTGTCTAAACCATGTTGCGGACATCCTCTCAATAACTTTCCAAATCTTGTCCATGCCTCATATAGAGTTTCATTTGGCTTTTGCATGAACATAACAATTTCTCCTTGAAGTCTCACGGCTTTAGATGCCGGAAAGAATTGTTTAAGAAATTTTTCAACTAAAACGTCCCATGTATCAATCGCCCCTTCAGGTAACGATTCTAACCAATCTTTGGCTTCTCCCTTTAAAGTCCAGGGAAATAACATGAGATATATCTGTTCATCCTCCACTTCTCTTATTTTAAATAGAGTACAGATCCTGTTAAAGGTACGAAGATGTTCGTTTGGATCTTCCTTCGGCGCACCACTAAATTGGCATTGATTAGTTACCATGTGTAGAATTTGTCCTTTGATTTCATAATCTGGCGCATTTTTGTCTGTTTGAGTAATTGCGTGACCTTGGCCAGAGCGTTTAGCTCTTATTTGGTCTTCCATACTTAGAGGTTCCAGATTCTCCATGATTGAATTTGTTGAATCTGAATCACTATAGGATTCTGATTTAATGGTTGGTTCCTCGACAATCTCCGTTTGAATGATTGGTGGTTCCGGAGGAAAGATTAGTGGTTCAGGATCTCTGAATTGTCCCTGAAGATCCTCTGGATTCTCAATTGTGAGGTCAGGTTCAAAAAATGGATTATCGGAAATTTGAATTGGAGTATTTGGTCGACTGGATGACGATTCTAAAGAAAAATTAACGGCGACAATATTTGCTAGATGTCTTGATCGAGTTACAGGTGATGAACGTACAAAAGGTGGTGATCGTTTTGCTCGGTGCATTCACTGAATATCCTATTAGTTATAAAAATTAAAAATTATATAAGTTATCAAAATAATAGACTTTTCTGCTTTTGCCCACGTTTCGAATAGCCAATAGATGCAGCAGGGAGCCAGAACCCTTTAAATCGAAAGCTCACAACTCAGCCACTAACAAATCCAACTATTACTACGAAGCAGAAAATTTAGGATGTTTATCAATTTAACCACTTAAAATAATTTTTTGTTGAAATTTAAAGAAATTTTAGAGAAGAAATAGAAAAAATCTAAGTCCTAAAAACTAGAGTGGCAAAAAAATAAGAAAGAAAAAGAGCGCGTCGAAAAACGTCGAAAAATAAAAATCAAAAAATAATAAAAAGAACGTAGCGCGTCGAAACTTAAAAATCTAAAAACTAAGAATTAAAAGTTACGTCTGAAGGTATTAAAGCTTAAAAGAAATTCTATATCCAAAACGGCAATTACTTAAAAAGTACTAAAATATTAAAAACGGTGTCGCAAAATTCTAAAGCACCTAAATCTTAGTCTAAAGAAAAAGTACTTAAGGGATTTTACGGCAAAGCCTAAAAATCTAGAAATAAAAATAACTATGGCAAAAACTATGACTTAAAACTAAATACGAACGAAAAATACAAATATTACGCTAAAACGAATAAAAATATACAAAATATAAAAATATACTTAAAGTTGTAAAAAGTACAATTTTTATAAAAATATTATTTTTATATTATTTATTTTAAAAAACTATTAATTTTATAATTTATTAAAACTAATTAATACTTAAAATACAAATTAAATAATAAAAACTAAACTTAATTAATATAAAATTAAACCCTAATTAGGGTTTTAATAATAATAATAATAATAATATACTCCTTAATTATTGCTGTAATCAGTGAACTGTGGCGTGTCAGAACCAGTCATGCGATCGCATTGACTTTTGCCTTCGGGCTCATGCGATCGCATGGGCTAGGGTTTCGGGCCAGTATATGGGCTGCTACAGTACCAGGCCGAAACTTATATATTTTTTTTTTTTCTGTTTTCTAATTCTGTTTCATAATTATATAAATTATTTATATAAAATAAATAAAAACTTAAATTTTAAAAACTAAAATAGAAAATAAAAGTACTTTATAATTTATGTATTTTAAACAATTCTTAAAAATATATACTTTATTTTGTTTTTTCTTTTTATATTTTTATATTAAAACGTATTTTTACAAAAGTAAACTAAATTATTATTTTTTTATATATAGCGTTTCGCTTCCGACGTTTTAGTGTCCCCGGCAGCGGCGCCAAAATACTTGATGTTATGAGAGGTGTATATGAAATAGCTATATTTTTACTAAGAAAATACTATTAAATACGATACAATTTTACACAAGTGATTTATTTATTTATAGAGTGGATATACCTAAACCTTGCTACAACACTTATAGTCAGTGTACCTAATCGTACAGTAGTGTAGTTTTTAGTAAGTCCGGTTCGTTCCACAGGGATCTTTAGCCAAGCTTAACGCCATATTTTTAACTTATAATTGGAAAAATACAAAAATATACATAAGTAGTATTATTATTATAAAAGGGGGTTTTTACCGTTTAATGACCGGTTTGTCGATTTTAAAACTTAAGTAGCAGTTAAAACCTAATGTAAAATATTAAAAATAAATACAACTTAATTTAAAGTGTAAATTAAATAACGATAATGAAATTGCGATAAATAAAAGTACGATAATAAAATTGCGATAATTAAAGAGTACGATAATTAAAAGTGCAATTAAATACAATGACAATAAATAGAAGTGCGATAAGTAAAAGTACAATTAAATATGAAATAAAAGAATTATGCTTATTTAAACATCCGTAATCATGATGTTTGACGTGTTGATTCTAATTTATTCCCATGGGTTAATTGTCCTTTGTCCTGGATTATTTAATATGTCTGTCTGGTTTTTGTCCATAACAGTCCATCAGTCATAAATATAAAGTGCGAGTGTCCTCGTCAAATTATCCTTATATCCGAAGTCAAATATTCCAACTAATTGGGGACTTAAACTGTAACAAGGTCTTAATACTTTGTTTAATAATTACACCAGGATATCTACTGCGTGTAACCCAAGGTTTTAATACTTTGTTAACAATTACGCCAAGTGTCCTTGTACATAATCCACCCCTATTTTAATAAGTCTATTAACTATTAATCCATTTCCGTGTCCGGTTAAATGAACGATTATTCGTACATATAAATATCCCGCCCATCGTATCCGATCGAGTGTATGTGGTTATTTATAGGTACGTCTAATTGTAAATCTTTATTTTAAATTAACAAACTATCATTTAGTTAAACAAATATAAAGCCTATTAATAGCCTATAGTCTAATTTCCACAAGTGTCGTTCTTTTGTCCAAACCCCAATTATGGTACAAAGCCCAATTACCCAATCTTTAATATTTTAGCCCAACATTATGATTACTTCGTCTTAAATAAGCATAATAATAATTTAGCTAGGAGACATTAAATTAAAAAGGTTGAACATAACTTACAATGATTAAAAATAGTGTAGCGTTACACGGACAGAATTTCGACTTACACCCTTACAACATTCGCTAACATACCCTTATTATTGGAATTTAAAATTAAAATTAAAATTAAAATTAAAATTATAATATATATATATATATATATATATATATATATATATATATATCGTTGAGTGATGGAAGAGAAAAAGATATGTGGATTGATATTCGACCAAAAACTGCGAAATTTATAAATATGGCCAATATTTTAGGGCCTTGCAATCGCATGGCTTTGATGCCTGATTTCCATGCGATCGCATGGAGGTAGGTATCAGCTCACACTCATTTGTTTTCTTGTTTGCCGACGTTTATAATATATAATATAATATATATATTAATTTTAAGAATTAATTATATATTATATTATATTCATGTGCATAGTTGACTTGTAATTTTAGGTCCGTTGCGTTGAGCGTTGAGAGTTGACTTTGGTCCCGGTTCCGGATTTTCGAACGTCCTTGCGTACAATTTAATATCTTGTATTTTGTGTTTCGCGTCTTGTACTCTTGTAATTTTGAGACGTTTCTCATCAATAATTTGAACCACTTTGATTGTACTTTGTACTTTTGAGCTTTTTGGTCGTTTGCGTCTTCAATTCGTCGAATATGTCTTTTGTCTTCACCTTTTATTATTTAAACGAATATCACTTGTAAATAGAACAATTGCAACTAAAAGCTTGTCTTTCTTGAGGGATAATGCTATGAAATATATGTTCGTTTTTAGTATTATCAATATGATTGAGGAAATCTTGTCTAGAGTCGGTCAGAATTCATCAGCACATTTAGTTATGGCGAAATTAGCTTGTCAAACATTTGAAAGACTTTTCAGAAATGCCTTAGTTTATAAAAGGCTTTCCTTTGATAGGTGGGGTATATCACATTGGGGAGACCGTAAGTTATGCCGTGTTTTCTTTAAAGCGTTAAATGTGGGGAACTCAAATGCAATTTTACGCTATGGGTTGAGAACCTATTTTGACTCAACATATCCCAACATAGGGTTTCGTGAGTTAGAAAGAGCTTCTAACATGCAACATAAAGAAGCATGTTATACTTACGGGTTAGTGATGTTCGCTTCTTACCAAAGTGAGAAAAAGAACATCGGGTTACAACTTTTAAATAAAACCTTTCCACAAGTGACGGATTCAGTAGTTGGGGTGAGAAACAAGGTTTTTAGATTATTACGTGGCTGTTGGACATTACGAAACCCTCGTCCTTTTGACGACATTACAACATGCTGCATAGCCAAATGTCATAACGATTACTTTCTACAAGACCAAGGATGGGAAGTCGTCTTAGTAAAACCAGAATGCATGACTTGTTTCTGGACTTATGAATTACGTGTCTTTATTTCTTTTGCTGAACAACTTACGTATTAACTTGAATTGCCTTTATAGCTACCGAGTAGCAAAGTTATTATGTGCTATATTTCATTCTATATGTATAAAAGCGGTATTGTAAGTTTGTAAAATATTGTATACAAGTTTGAACGCGAAATATTATTATAATCAGTTTTTCATATAGAATTGTAGTAGTTAAATTGTATATTAGCTACTAAGTATAAACTTAATGGGTAGGTACTACCCGAATTAAAACTATAAAACGCTAATATGAAGAAAAAGCTTTTATAAATGAGTTCATATTATGCTACGAAATACTTGTAGTGACCCGAACTTTTTCATGTTTATATATATTAAATGAAATTGTTATTTACATGATTAAGTGTTTCCAACATGTTAAGCAATCAAACTTGTTAAGACTTGATTAATTGAAATAGGTTTCATATAGACAATTGACTGAAATGTCCCGTTCTTATTGATTAAAAACGTTCCATATTAATTGATTTCGTTGCGAGGTTTTGACCTCTATATGAGACGTTTTTCAAATACTGCATTCATTTTTAAAACAAACCATAACCTTTATTTCATAAATAAAGGTTTAAAAGCTTTACGTAGATTATCAAATAATGATAATCTAAAATATCCTGTTTACACATGACCATTACATAATGGTTTACAATACAAATATGTTACATCGAAATCAGTTTCTTGAATGCAGTTTTTACACAATATCATACAAACATGGACTCCAAATCTTGTCCTTATTTTAGTATGCAACAGCGGAAGCTCTTAGTATTCACCTGAGAATAAACATGCTTTAAACGTCAACAAAAATGTTGGTGAGTTATAGGTTTAACCTATATGTATCAAATCGTAACAATAGACCACAAGATTTCATATTTCAATACACATCCCATACATAGAGATAAAAATCATTCATATGGTGAACACCTGGTAACCGACATTAACAAGATGCATATATATAAGAATATCCCCATCATTCCGGGACACCCTTCGGATATGATATAAATTTCGAAGTACTAAAGCATCCGGTACTTTGGATGGGGTTTGTTAGGCCCAATAGATCTATCTTTAGGATTCGTGTCAATTAGGGTGTCTGTTCCCTAATTCTTAGATTACCAGACTTAATAAAAAGGGGCATATTCGATTTCGATAATTCAACCATAGAATGTAGTTTCACGTACTTGTGTCTATTTTGTAAATCATTTATAAAACCTGCATGTATTCTCATCCCAAAAATATTAGATTTTAAAAGTGAGACTATAACTCACTTTCACAGATTTTTACTTCGTCGGGAAGTAAGACTTGGCCACTGGTTGATTCACGAACCTATAACAATATATACATATATATCAAAGTATGTTTAAAATATATTTACAACACTTTTAATATATTTTGATGTTTTAAGTTTATTAAGTCAGCTGTCCTCGTTAGTAACCTACAACTAGTTATCCACAGTTAGATGTACAGAAATAAATCGATAAATATTATCTTGAATCAATCCACGACCCAGTGTATACGTATCTCAGTATTGATCACAACTCAAACTATATATATTTTGGAATCAACCTCAACCCTGTATAGCTAACTCCAACATTCACATATAGAGTGTCTATGGTTGTTCCGAAATATATATAGATGTGTCGACATGATAGGTTGAAACATTGTATACGTGTCTATGGTATCTCAAGATTACATAATATACAATACAAGTTGATTAAGTTATGGTTGGAATAGATTTGTTACCAATTTTCACGTAGCTAAAATGAGAAAAATTATCCAATCTTGTTTTACCCATAACTTCTTCATTTTAAATCCGTTTTGAGTGAATCAAATTGCTATGGTTTCATATTGAACTATATTTTATGAATCTAAACAGAAAAAGTATAGGTTTATAGTCGGAAAAATAAGTTACAAGTCATTTTTGTAAAGGTAGTCATTTCAGTCGAAAGAACGACGTCTAGATGACCATTTTAGAAAACATACTTCCACTTTGAGTTTAACCATAATTTTTGGATATAGTTTCATGTTCATAATAAAAATCATTTTCTCAGAATAACAACTTTTAAATCAAAGTTTATCATAGTTTTTAATTAACTAACCCAAAACAGCCCGCGGTGTTACTACGACGGCGTAAATCCGGTTTTACGGTGTTTTTTCGTGTTTCCAGGTTTTAAATCATTAAGTTAGCATATCATATAGATATAGAACATGTGTGTAGTTAATTTTAAAAGTCAAGTTAGAAGGATTAACTTTTGTTTGCGAACAAGTTTAGAATTAACTAAACTATGTTCTAGTGATTACGAGTTTAAACCTTCGAATAAGATAGTTTTATATATATGAATCGAATGATGTTATGAACATCATTACTACCTCAAGTTTAGTAGATAAACCTACTGGAAGTGACAAGAAATGATCTAGTTTCAAAGGATCTTGGATGGCTTGAAAGTTCTTGAAGTAGGATCATGACACAAAAACAAGTTCAAGTAAGATTTTTACTCGAATTAAGATAGTTTATAGTTATAGAAATTGAATCAAAGTTTGAATATGAATATTACCTTGAATAAGAAAGATAACCTACTGTATATAACAAAGGTTTCTTGATCTTAGATGATTACCTGGAATGGATTAGAAAGCTTGGAAGTAAATTAGTAAACTTGAAGGGATTTTTGAAGTGTTCTTGAAGTGTTCTTCCTATGATGATTTTAGCTTGATTCTTGAAGTGATTTTTGATGAATATGATGATTAACTACTGGAAAAATACGTTCATAATAGTGTGTGTGTGTTGAGAGAGAATTAGAAAGAGAATTGGAAGTGAAATGGAGTGAATGATGAGTGGTAATTGGTGAGTGGTGAGTGGGGTTAAAAGGAGTTCTAGTTAGTTGACTAGCTCATGGTAGAAGTTAAAATTGATTAGTAATACATGACATAATCAAGAATGGAATCCCATGCTAGTTCCTATTGGTATATACTCATAGTAAGTACGTTTTGAAGCTGTGTATAATACGGGTAAGAATACGACTAGAATTCTTGATGAAAGAAAAGAATGGAAAAGTAACTGTAACCATTTTCGTTAAGTATGAGTGTTTTGATATATGTCTTGAAGTCTTCCAAAAGTATTTTAATACATCTAAATACACTACATGTATATACATTTTAACTGAGTCGTTAAGTCATCGTTAGTCGTTACATGTAAGTGTTGTTTTGAAACCTTTAAGTTAACGATCTCAATTAATGTTGTTAACCCATTGTTTATTATATCTAATGAGATGTTAAATTATTATATTATCATGATATTATGATATATTAATATATCTTAATATGATATATATACATTTAAATGTCGTTACAACGATAATCGTTACATATATGTCTCGTTTCGAAATCCTTAAGTTAGTAGTCTTGTTTATATGTATATAACTCATTGTTAATATACTTATGGAGATACTTACTTATCATAATCTCATGTTAACCATATGTATATCCATATATATATCGTCATGTCGTTTTTACAAGTTTTAACGTTCGTGAATCGTCGGTCAACTTGGGTGGTCAATTGTCTATATGAAACATATTTCAATTAATCAAGTCTTAACAAGTTTGATTGCTTAACATGTTGGAAACATTTAATCATGTAAATATCATTCTCAATTAATATATATAAACATGGAAAAGTTCGGGTCACTACAGTACCTACCCGTTAAATAAATTTCGTCCCGAAATTTTAAGCTGTTGAAGGTGTTGACGAATCTTCTGGAAATAGATGCGGGTATTTCTTCTTCATCTGATCTTCACACTCCCAGGTGAACTCGGGTCCTCTTACGAGCATTCCATCGAACCTTAACAATTGGTATCTTGTTTTGCTTAAGTCTTTTAACCTCACGATCCATTATTTTGACGGGTTCTTCGATGAATTGGAGTTTTTCATTGATTTGGATTTCATCTAACGGAATAGTGAGATCTTCTTTAGCAAAACATTTCTTCAAATTCGAGACGTGGAAAGTGTTATGTACAGCCGCGAGTTGTTGAGGTAACTCAAGTCGGTAAGCTACTGGTCCGACACGATCAATAATCTTGAATGGTCCAATATACCTTGGATTTAATTTCCCTCGTTTACCAAATCGAACAACGCCTTTCCAAGGTGCAACTTTAAGCATGACCATCTCTCCAATTTCAAATTCTATATCTTTTCTTTTAATGTAAGCGTAGCTCTTTTGTCGACTTTGGGCGGTTTTCAACCGTTGTTGAATTTGGATGATCTTCTCGGTAGTTTCTTGTATAATCTCCGAACCCGTAATCTGTCTATCCCCCACTTCACTCCAACAAATCGGAGACCTGCACTTTCTACCATAAAGTGCTTCAAACGGCGCCATCTCAATGCTTGAATGGTAGCTGTTGTTGTAGGAAAATTCTGCTAATGGTAGATGTCGATCCCAACTGTTTCCGAAATCAATAACACATGCTCGTAGCATGTCTTCAAGCGTTTGTATCGTCCTTTTGCTCTGCCCATCAGTTTGTGGATGATATGCAGTACTCATGTCTAGACGAGTTCCTAATGCTTGCTGTAATGTCTGCCAGAATCTTGAAATAAATCTGCCATCCCTATCAGAGATAATAGAGATTGGTATTCCATGTCTGGAGACGACTTCCTTCAAATACAGTCGTGCTAACTTCTCCATCTTGTCATCTTCTCTTATTGGCAGGAAATGTGCTGATTTGGTGAGACGATCAACTATTACCCAAATAGTATCAAAACCACTTGTAGTCCTTGGCAATTTAGTGATGAAATCCATGGTAATATTTTCCCATTTCCATTCCGGGATTTCGGGTTGTTGAAGTAGACCTGATGGTTTCTGATGCTCGGCTTTGACCTTAGAACACGTCAAACATTCTCCTACGTATTTAGCAACATCGACTTTCATACCCGGCCACCAAAAATATTTTCTGAGATCCTTGTACATCTTCCCCGTTCCAGGATGTATTGAGTATCTGGTTTTATGAGCTTCTCTAAGTACCATTTCTCTCATATCTCCAAATTTTGGTACCTAAATCCTTTCAGCCCTATACCGGGTTCCGTCTTCCCGAATATTAAGATGTTTCTCCGATCCTTTGGGTATTTCATCCTTTAAATTTCCCACTTTTAAAACTCCTTGTTTCGCCTCCTTTATTTGAGTAGTAAGGTTATTATGAATCATTATATTCATAGATTTTACTCGAATGGGTTCTCTGTCCTTCCTGCTCAAGGCATCGGCTACCACATTTGCCTTCCCCGGGTGGTAACGAATCTCAAAGTCGTAATCATTCAATAATTCAATCCACCTACGCTGCCTCATATTCAGTTGTTTCTGATTAAATATGTGTTGAAGACTTTTGTGGTCGGTATATATAATACTTTTGACCCCATATAAGTAGTGCCTCCAAGTCTTTAATGCAAAAACAACCGCGCCTAATTCGAAATCATGCGTCGTATAATTTTGTTTTCGTGAATCTTCAATTGTCTAGACGCATAAGCAATCACCTTCGTTCGTTGCATTAATACACAACCTGTAACATCCCGCGTTTTTCCGTTAAATTTAATTTTAACACCGTCTTTTTTTTTTAAAAAAACATAATCTTTCGTATTTAAATTAATAGTTTCCGTGAGTAACGTTCATTATATTCCCGCTATTTAATTTTGACATCACCCGTTTACTCGAGCGTTTTAAAATATTCGTTTGGTTAATTACCGCACCCGCTTTGAAACTTGAGGGACCAATCTCGTCACTTGGCCAAATTGGGGCAACTAGTCACCACCTCCCCACCTTCCTCACCATTCAATCACCTCCATCTCTCTCTCTTTCTCTCTAGCAAGAACACACACACAAACACCCAATTCAAACATTCATCATCTAAATTCGGATCGGGAAGCAAACTTCAAAACAAATTACATATTCGTGATCCTCTCTTCATCCTCTACATTTTGATACCAATTTC
Source organism: Rutidosis leptorrhynchoides (assembly GCF_046630445.1). Classification (NCBI taxonomy): domain Eukaryota; kingdom Viridiplantae; phylum Streptophyta; class Magnoliopsida; order Asterales; family Asteraceae; genus Rutidosis; species Rutidosis leptorrhynchoides. The sequence goes on from NC_092343.1 coordinate 175,405,251, forward strand.
ATCAAGTTTGGGTAACATTTCTAAAGCACTAAATTTCTCTAAATTCGTTTTATATACTTGAAATTGTGTTAGTTAGTGTCTATGGCTCGTGTATAACATGAATATATGTTTTGTTTGCTCGATTTGTTGATTGGGAGTAACTAGTATGAACTTTGAAATGGGTGTGCTAAATCCTTGATTTTGGATGAGTTAATGTTGTTAGATTGTTAAAGTGTATGTGTTAAAAGTGTTAGTTACTTCATTAGCTTCGTTTTGATATGTTGGATGATGAAAAACTAGCTCAATAACATGAAATGTGTTTTTGGTGAATCGATTATCGTTTTGGTAGGAACTTGATGCGGTTGAATGCTAGTTGAGACACTTGTTTGAATGTATGCTAGTTAACTAGTTAAATTGTATGCGTAATTAGCTTCGAAATGGTGTGATGTATGCTAGCGTTTGATTAGTGAATCATAAGTCTCATTTGTGTCGAAATTGATTTTAAAACGATAACGTGGCAAGTGATTTTGACGTAGTAAATGTTTATTGAAACTTGGAATATGCGTCTAGTTGCAATGTATGCGTTATTACCTTCAAAACAGCATATCATTTGTATGTTAAAAGTTCCCGAATCATAAAATACGTTTTACGAACTTGAAACTTTGAAAATAAACCTTTATTGATCACTTGACGAGAAATCGGTTGTTGAAAATGATGTTTTTGATTGATGATATGTGGTTAGTTGTATTCCTCGTCAAAATACCTTTTCGACGATATATGATAGGCATTATAAGTGTTTGCGGGTCAAGAGTTGGGTTGGAAAATGTTTTGGTTCGTGCATACTTTGAAAAACAGGAAAGTGTCTGCCCAGATGGTGGCGCGGCGCGCCCCATCCCCGCGCGGCGCGCGGATTAGCCTGGCCAGATTCTGCTTTGTTTGGCGCATTTCACGCGAAATGTTTGACTAGCTATCGACCTCCGATTCACATGAAACTTGTTTTAATATACTTGTATATGAATAATTAGCATAGAAAAATAGTCCGGGGCCCGACCCGAACGTGTTGACTTTTTCGTTGACTTTGACCAAGTTTGACTTTTAGTCAAACTTAACCAAACTTTTATACAATCATTCTAACATACTTTTATACTTGTTTCTTGTATGAAACTTGACAACATGATTCACATGCTATACTTAATCGAGTCGTAACGAGCCATAGGACTAATTGAATACATTTCACCCGACCTTGTATCGTAACCGGTTAATTGACACAACTTACTTGTTTAGGTCAAGGCTAAGCAACTTTCATGCATACGTTACTTTGTGAAGTACTTTTATACTCGTGCACTCGAGGTGAGATCATAGTCCCATCTTTAGACAACTTTTATACTTTTAAATTATGGGATGAGAAACATATATAGTTTTATACTACATACTTTATTACTTTGAACACAAGTACAAGGAAACAAACATTCCACAGCGAGTTAGAACAAAAATCCTCAATTCGATTATCATTAGTTACACTTGCAGGGTGTAAGCGAGAACTTATATTGTGTGGCCATACGGGTTTGACAAACCCTCATTACGGACGGTTCGCTACCGTCTACGGATGAAATATATTTTCGAGAAACAGTGTATGTTCTAACACTATTGTGATGGGGTTCTATGGAAGGAAACGTTAAGTCTTGATAATTGGGTGCTCGCGAACAATACTTTTGGAATGCAAACGATTTTGATAATCAACTATGGGAATACTAAATCTTGTGGTTCAAAAACAACGTTTACAAACACCTATGATTTCACCAACGTTTTTCGTTGACAGTTTTCTATATGTTTCTCAGGTTCATACTTGGCTACTTGATACATGCTTCCGCACTCTTTGATTACTTGATTGGAGTCTACCATGCATGCATACGCTAGGGATAGCACTTTTGGATTCAAACTTTTGTCTACTTACTTACGCTATTTATAGCAACTGTGTTTTTAAACTAATTATGTCAAGTTATTTCATTTATACTTTACTACTTTTGTAAACTTAAACTTGTTGTCGATCCGTTGTTAAACTAAACTTGCAAGTCTTGTACCTTTCAAATGAATGCGACATAATTTTGGTCAAACGAGTCTCATATAGGGACTACGACCACGCAACGGGACCTAAGTTAACGGCGCCGTCAATAACGGTTTTGGTCGGGTCGTTACAAGTGGTATCAGAGCGTTGGTTGTAGGGAACTAGGATGTGCATTAATGTGTCTGACAGAGTCGTTAGGACGCATTAGTGAATCTAGACTACAACCGGATAGTTAATCATTGCATTCTGACATACATTTGCTATAGATAGCACTTACTTGACTACTTGTGCATTATACTTGAATCATTCTTAGGCAAACTTCTTAATGGTACCAAGTTTTCATCATACGAACTCGTATTCTGCAACTTTCTGGTAACACGCGTAAATTCAAGATTCATACCCGTAAGGATGACGACGACTTCATTAGTCACACTTGTTCGGGAACTCTGTCTCCCAGATTGTTATTCGCCACCGTTTCAACTTACTATCGGTGTCACACCGGTGTACCTTACTATCTACCACTTCTTGTTACTACCATCACTACTCTAGGTGAGTATCGTCATCGCTAATTATCACTACGGTTGCGTACTTTTTGTTATCATGATTCGTTACTCTTTTCGTGCCTAAGGGCATTATCGCTTGACTTGAACCGCAATGACGTGAACAATCATTTATACACTTCCCTCGGGGAATGCTTCTTTATAGTTGCACTAATTCTTTCGATTCAATACGAGTCACGTTAGAGACGTTGTTACACCTTGTTAATTTAAACTTCACGATTACACGAACTTGAATCTATAGAGTGATGTGGGAATGGAGGTATGAGTTAGCGTAATATAACGACACTCGATCAACGTGGTTATATTACGGTAAGACATACCAAAGTTCTAGTGACGCGTGATGGTGGTTAGACTCGATCAACCTAAACACCACCATGTGCCATGTACATGACTTCATCTTTTCATGTTTGGACATCCGAAAACTCCGAGAATATTGATAACAACCATACCGGGGACACCCCTTCGACTTTTGTCGAACTATACTTATGCTTCCGAATGAATTACCGATTCCTCTCGACTTCAACCGTATGTTACACGTGTATACTATCTCGTCCTCGCACAGTCTTATTGACTAATTACGATTTACTCGTTATGCTCGCACCGAGGCGAAAACTTCTCTCTCATCACACTCGTACTTCCGGTTCAGGAAATCTTTACTCTAAACTCTCAATGGAGGGAGAGACTCTCCACGTTATACTAGTATTCACCTCGAGGGTGAATAGTCCCGACGAACATTTTTGGAAACTGATAAATCTTTCGCGACGCGAATTTTCTTGAGAAACTTGTCCTAACAAACTTGTTCAAATATACCTTACGGAATGTACTCCGTTTCGGACCGAGATCCTCGTTTCACTTCTAGATTTTGGAGTGCCTCACAAAAAGTCTCGGGACCACGTTTAGACATGAGTACCGCGTACCATCCACAACCCGACGGACCGAGCAAACATACGATTCAAACCTTGGAAACCGTAATACGAATTTGTATTACTAACTTCAAATTTACTTGAGAAAAGTATTTTCCTTTAACTTAATCCTCGTACTACAATGATTTTCATTCAAGTCTTAACGTCACACTTTTCGAGGACCCGTATAGCCGTAATCGTCGTTTTCTTAATTTGTTGAACCGAAGTAGGTGACAAGCGAACCACCGGACCCGAAATCATTCATGAAACAACCGGAAAATTTTTCAATTCCAAGAAAGGCTCAAGGCGGATCGTAGTCGCCAAAAGAACTATGCCGATGTTAGACGTAAACATTTCAAATTCCACGTGGGAAACCGCGTCACGTTAAGAGTCGCACTTTGGAAAGGTGCAATCCGTTTCGGGAAACGTAGGAAGCTAAATCCGCTATATTTCGATCCTTTAAATTCTTGGGGTGTTTTGGACCCGTTGCTAGCCGTTTAGATTTTCCGACTCATTTTGAGTCTCCGTTTATCCTACATTCGATGAATCAACTTAAAGACGTGTTTTGCGAAACAAGAACTTGTTATCTTCTTTGATGAACTCACTATCGACGATAAACCTCACTTCCTAGGAGGACCGGTTAAAACCATAAATCGTGAAGCCAAATCTTAAAACAACATATGATCCGGACCGTCAAGTTCGTTGAAATACCCTAGGACGTACTACTCTCTCATTCGTAGAATTTGCAACGCAAGGTTTCGAAGAAGAAGCAACAACTACTACTTCCAACTAAATTTCGGGACGAAATTTCTTTTGAGGTGTGTATAATGTAACATCCCGCGTTTTTCCGTTAAATTTAATTTTAACACCGTCTTTTTTTTTTTTTTAAAACATAATCTTTCGTATTTAAATTAATAGTTTCCGTGAGTAACGTTCATTATATTCCCGCTATTTAATTTTGACATCACCCGTTTACTCGAGCGTTTTAAAATATTCGTTTGGTTAATTACCGCACCCGCTTTGAAACTTGAGGGACCAATCTCGTCACTTGGCCAAATTGGGGCAACTAGTCACCACCTCCCCACCTTCCTCACCATTCAATCACCTCCATCTCTCTCTCTAGCAAGAACACACACACAAACACCCAATTCAAACATTCATCATCTAAATTCGGATCGGGAAGCAAACTTCAAAACAAATTACATATTCGTGATCCTCTCTTCATCCTCTACATTTTGATACCAATTTTATCAAGTTTGGGTAACATTTCTAAAGCACTAAATTTCTCTAAATTCGTTTTATATACTTGAAATTGTGTTAGTTAGTGTCTATGGCTCGTGTATAACATGAATATATGTTTTGTTTGCTCGATTTGTTGATTGGGAGTAACTAGTATGAACTTTGAAATGGGTGTGCTAAATCCTTGATTTTGGATGAGTTAATGTTGTTAGATTGTTAAAGTGTATGTGTTAAAAGTGTTAGTTACTTCATTAGCTTCGTTTTGATATGTTGGATGATGAAAAACTAGCTCAATAACATGAAATGTGTTTTTGGTGAATCGATTATCGTTTTGGTAGGAACTTGATGCGGTTGAATGCTAGTTGAGACACTTGTTTGAATGTATGCTAGTTAACTAGTTAAATTGTATGCGTAATTAGCTTCGAAATGGTGTGATGTATGCTAGCGTTTGATTAGTGAATCATAAGTCTCATTTGTGTCGAAATTGATTTTGAAACGATAACGTGGCAAGTGATTTTGACGTAGTAAATGTTTATTGAAACTTGGAATATGCGTCTAGTTGCAATGTATGCGTTATTACCTTCAAAACGGCATATCATTTGTATGTTAAAAGTTCCCGAATCATAAAATACGTTTTACGAACTTGAAACTTTGAAAATAAACCTTTATTGATCACTTGACGAGAAATCGGTTGTTGAAAATGATGTTTTTGATTGATGATATGTGGTTAGTTGTATTCCTCGTCAAAATACCTTTTCGACGATATATGATAGGCATTATAAGTGTTTGCGGGTCAAGAGTTGGGTTGGAAAATGTTTTGGTTCGTGCATACTTTGAAAAACAGGAAAGTGTCTGCCCAGATGGTGGCGCGGCGCGCCCCATCCCCGCGCGGCGCGCGGATTGGCCTGGCCAGATTCTGCTTTGTTTGGCGCATTTCACGCGAAATGTTTGACTAGCTATCGACCTCCGATTCACATGAAACTTGTTTTAATATACTTGTATATGAATAATTAGCATAGAAAAATAGTCCGGGGCCCGACCCGAACGTGTTGACTTTTTCGTTGACTTTGACCAAGTTTGACTTTTAGTCAAACTTAACCAAACTTTTATACAATCATTCTAACATGCTTTTATACTTGTTTCTTGTATGAAACTTGACAACATGATTCACATGCTATACTTAATCGAGTCGTAACGAGCCATAGGACTAATTGAACACATTTCACCCGACCTTGTATCGTAACCGGTTAATTGACACAACTTACTTGTTTAGGTCAAGGCTAAGCAACTTTCATGCATACGTTACTTTGTGAAGTACTTTTATACTCGTGCACTCGAGGTGAGATCATAGTCCCATCTTTCGACAACTTTTATACTTTTAAATTATGGGATGAGAAACATATACAGTTTTATACTACATACTTTATTACTTTGAACACAAGTACAAGGAAACAAACATTCCACAGCGAGTTAGAACAAAAATCCTCAATTCGATTATCATTAGTTACACTTGCAGGGTGTAAGCGAGAACTTATATTGTGTGGCCATACGGGTTTGACAAACCCTCATTACGGACGGTTCGCTACCGTCTACGGATGAAATATATTTTCGAGAAACAGTGTATGTTCTAACACTATTGTGATGGGGTTCTATGGAAGGAAACGTTAAGTCTTGATAATTGGGTGCTCGCGAACAATACTTTTGGAATGCAAACGATTTTGATAATCAACTATGGGAATACTAAATCTTGTGGTTCAAAAACAACGTTTACAAACACCTATGATTTCACCAACGTTTTTCGTTGACAGTTTTCTATATGTTTCTCAGGTTCATACTTGGCTACTTGATACATGCTTCCGCACTCTTTGATTACTTGATTGGAGTCTACCATGCATGCATACGCTAGGGATAGCACTTTTGGATTCAAACTTTTGTCTACTTACTTACGCTATTTATAGCAACTGTGTTTTTAAACTAATTATGTCAAGTTATTTAATTTATACTTTACTACTTTTGTAAACTTAAACTTGTTGTCGATCCGTTGTTAAACTAAACTTGCAAGTCTTGTACCTTTCAAATGAATGCGACATAATTTTGGTCAAACGAGTCTCATATAGGGACTACGACCACGCAACGGGACCTAAGTTAACGGCGCCGTCAATAACGGTTTTGGTCGGGTCGTTACACAACCGATACCTTGCTTTGATGCGTCACAATAAATCACAAAATCATCATTCCCTTCAGGCAATGACAATATAGGTGCCGTAGTTAGCTTTTTCTTCAATAACTGAAACGCTTTCTCTTGTTCATCATTCCATTCAAATTTCTTCCCTTTATGCGCTAATGCAGTCAAGGGTTTTGCTATTCTGGAAAAGTCTTGGATGAACCTTCTGTAGTAACCAGCTAGTCCTAAAAACTGGCGTATGTGTTTCGGAGTTTTCGGGGTTTCCCACTTTTCAACAGTTTCTATCTTTGCCGGATCTACCTTAATACCTTTTTTGTTTACTATGTGACCGAGGAATTGAACTTCTTCCAACCAAAATGCACACTTTGAAAACTTAGCGTACAATTCTTCCTTCCTCAATACTTCTAACACCTTTCTCAAATGTTCACCGTGTTCTTGGTCATTCTTTGAGTAAATAAGTATGTCATCAATGTAAACAATGACAAACTTGTCAAGGTATGGTCCACACACTCGGTTCATAAGGTCCATGAACACAGCTGGTGCATTAGTTAAACCAAACGGCATGACCATATACTCGTAATGACCGTAACGTGTTCTGAAAGCAGTCTTTGGAATATCATCTTCTTTCACCCGCATTTGATGATACCCGGAACGTAAGTCAATCTTTGAATAAACAGACGAGCCTTGTAGTTGATCAAATAAGTCATCGATTCTCAGTAGTGGGTAGCGGTTCTTGATGGTAAGTTTGTTCAACTCTCGGTAGTCGATACACAACCTGAATGTACCATCTTTCTTCTTGACAAACAAAACAGGAGCTCCCCACGGTGATGTGCTTGGCCGAATGAAACCACGCTCTAAAAGTTCTTGTAATTGGCTTTGCAGTTCTTTCATCTCGTTGGGTGCGAGTCTGTAAGGAGCACGAGCTATTGGTGCAGCTCCTGGTACAAGATCTATTTGAAATTCAACGGATCGCTGTGGGGGTAATCCCGGTAATTCTTTAGGAAATACATCGGGAAATTCTTTTGCAATGGGAACATCATTGATGCTCTTTTCTTCAGTTTGTACTTTCTCGACGTGTGCTAGAACAGCATAGCAACCTTTTCTTATTATTTTTTGTGCCTTCAAATTACTAATAATATGTAGCTTCGTGTTGTCCTTTTCTCCGTACAACATTAAGGGTTTTCCTTTTTCTCGTATAATGCAAATTGCCTTTTTGTAACAAACGATCTCTGCTTTCACTTCTTTCAACCAGTCCATACCGATTATCACATCAAAACTCCCTAACTCTACTGGTATCAAATCAATCTTAAATGTTTCGCTAACCAGTTTAATTTCTCGATTCCGACATATATTATCTGCTGAAATTAATTTACCATTTGCTAATTCGAGTAAAAATTTACTATCCAAAGGCGTCAATGGACAACTTAATTTAGCACAAAAATCTCTACTCATATAGCTTCTATCCGCACCCGAATCAAATAAAACGTAAGCAGATTTATTGTCAATAAGAAACGTACCCGTAACAAGCTCCGGGTCTTCCTGTGCCTCTGCCGCATTAATATTGAAAACTCTTCCGCGGCCTTGTCCATTCGTGTTCTCCTGGTTCGGGCAATTTCTAATAATGTGGCCCGGTTTTCCACATTTATAACAAACTACATTGGCATAACTTGCTCCGACACTACTTGCTCCGCCATTACTCGTTCCGACACCATTTGTTCCTTTCGTTCTATTAACCCCTGGTCCGTAGACCTCTCACTTCGCCGCGCTATGACCATTTCTTTTACACTTGTTGCAAAATTTGGTGCAGAACCCCGAGTGATACTTTTCACACCTTTGGCATAGCTGCTTCTGATTGTTGTTGTTGTTGCGGTTATTATTATTGTTGGGATGATTGTTGTAGTTGCTGTTCTTGTTGTTGTTGTTGTTGTTGGGCCGTTTGTTGTAGTTGCGATTGATGTTGCGATTGTTGGGATAATTGTTGCGATTATTGTTGTAATTGCTGTTGTTGTTGTATTGGTGATTCTTATCACCGTTTTCCTCCCACTTTCTTTTGACTTGCTTCACATTGGCCTCTTCAGCAGTCTGTTCTTTAATTCTTTCTTCAATCTGGTTCACTAGTTTGTGAGCCATTCTACATGCCTGTTGTATGGAGGCGGGCTAGTGTGAACTTATATCTTCTTGGATTCTTTCCGGTAATCCTTTCACAAACGCGTCGATCTTCTCTTCCTCATCTTCGAATGCTCCCGGACACAATAGGCACAATTCTGTGAATCGTCTTTCATACGTGGTAATATCAAATCCTTGGGTTCGTAACCCTCTAAGTTCTGTCTTGAGCTTATTGACCTCGGTTCTGGGACGGTACTTCTCGTTCATCAAGTGCTTGAATGCTGACCACGGTAGTGCGTACGCATCATCTTGTCCCACTTGCTCTAGATAGGTATTCCACCATGTTAACGCAGAACCTGTGAAGGTATGCGTAGCGTACTTCACTTTGTCCTCTTCAGTACACTTACTTATGGCAAACACCGATTCGACCTTCTCGGTCCACCGTTTCAATCTGATCGGTCCTTCGGTTCCATCAAATTCCAAAGGTTTGCAGGCAGTAAATTCTTTGTAGGTGCATCCTACATGATTTCCTATACTGCCAGATCCAAGGTTATTGTTGGTATGTAGCGCAGCCTGTACTGCGGCTATGTTTGAAGCTAGAAAAGTACGGAATTCCTCTTCATTCATATTCACGGTGTGTCGAGTAGTCGGTGCCATTTCCTTCAAAATAGTCAAATGGAACAAGTTAATCATACAGAATATTAAGAGTAGTTAATAGTATTTCGTAGCATAATATGAACTCATTTATAAAAGATTTTTCTTCATATTAGCGTTTTATAAGTTTAAATTCGGGTAGTACCTACCCGTTAAGTTCATACTTAGTAGCTAATATACAATTCAACTACTACAATTCTATATGAAAAACTGATTGTAATAATATTTCGCGTTCAAACTTTTATACAATATTTTACAAACTTACAATACCGCTTATTTTACATAAAGCATGAAATATAGCACACAATAACTTTGATACAAGATAGTTGTGAAGATAATTCTAGCTAGTACACAAGTCGTTCAGCAAAGGCAATAAAGACACGTAATTCATACGTCCAGAAACAAGTCATGCATTCTGGTTTTACTAGGACTACTTCCCATCCTTGGCCTTGTGGAACATAACCGTTATGGCCATTGATAAGACAGCGTGTTGTAACGTCGTCAAAGGGACGAGGGTTACGTAATGACCAACAGTCTCGTAATAACTTAAAAACCTCATTTCTTACCCCGATTACCGACTCCGTCACTTGTGGGAACGTTTTGTTTAATAGTTGTAGCCCGATGTTCTTGTTCTCACTTTGGTGAGGAGCGAACATTACTAAACCGTAAGCATAACATGCTTCTTTATGTTGCATGTTAGCCGCTTTTTCTAAATCACGAAGTCCTATATTCGGATATACTGAGTCAAAATAATTTCTTAATCCGTTGCGTAAAATAGCATTTGGGTTCCCCGCAATATATGCGTCAAAGTAAACACATCGTAACTTATGGATTTCCCAATGTGATATCCCCCATCTTTCGAACGAAAGCCTTTTATAAACCAAGACATTCTTGGAACGTTCTTCGAATGTCTTACAAACTGATCTCGCCTTAAATAGTTGTGCCGAGGAATTCTGACCGACTCTAGACAAGATTTCATCAATCATGTCTCCGGGTAGGTCTCTTAAAATATTGGGCTGTCTATCCATTTTGTGTTTTTATACTGTAAAATAGACAAGAGTTAGATTCATAAAAAAAATACTTATTAATACAAGCAATTTTTACATATATCATAAAGCATAAGCACACTATATTACATATATTACACCACACGAATACAACTATCTTATTTCGACTCGCTCGTTTCTTCTTGTTCGGTTTTGGTTCGTTTTGCCAAGTTTCTAGGGATATATGATGTTCCCCTAATACGAGCCGTCGTTGTCCACATTGGTTTAGAAAAACCTGGTGGTTTAGAGGTTCCCGGGTCATTGTTACAACTTAAGGACTTCGGGGGTTGACGATACATATAAAGTTCATCGGGGTTGGAATTAGATTTCTCTATTTTTATGCCCTTTCCCTTATTATTTTCTTTTGCCTTTTTAAATTCAGTTGGGGTAATTTCTATAACATCATCGGAATGCTCGTCGGAATCCGATTCATCGGAGAATTGGTAATCCTCCCAATATTTTGCTTCCTTGGCGGAAACACCATTGACCATAATTAACCTTGGTCGGTTGGTTGAGGATTCTCTTTTACTTAACCGTTTTATTATTTCCCCCACCGGTTCTATTTCTTCTTCCGGTTCCGATTCTTCTTTCGGTTCCGATTCTTCTTCCGGTTCCGACTCTTCTTCCGGTTCCTCTTCGGGAACTTGTGAATCAGTCCACGAATCATTCCAATTTACATTTGACTCTTCATTATTATTAGGTGAGTCAATAGGACTTGTTCTAGAGGCAGACATATATCACATAATATCAAACACGTTAAGAGATTAATATATCACATAATATTCATATGTTAAAAATATATAGTTTCCAACAAAAATGTTAAGCAATCATTTTTAAAGAAAACACGGTCGAAGTCCAGACTCACTAATGCATCCTAACAAACTCGATAAGTCACACTAATGCAAATTTTCTGGTTCTCTAAGACCAACGCTCGGATACCAACTGAAATGTCCCGTTCTTATTGATTAAAAACGTTCCATATTAATTGATTTCGTTGCGAGGTTTTGACCTCTATATGAGACGTTTTTCAAAGACTGCATTCATTTTTAAAACAAACCATAACCTTTATTTCATAAATAAAGGTTTAAAAGCTTTACGTAGATTATCAAATAATGATAATCTAAAATATCCTGTTTACACACGACCATTACATAATGGTTTACAATACAAATATGTTACATCGAAATCAGTTTCTTGAATGCAGTTTTTACACAATATCATACAAACATGGACTCTAAATCTTGTCTTTATTTTAGTATGCAACAGCGGAAGCTCTTAGTATTCACCTGAGAATAAACATGCTTTAAACGTCAACAAAAATGTTGGTGAGTTATAGGTTTAACCTATATGTATCAAATCGTAACAATAGACCACAAGATTTCATATTTCAATACACATCCCATACATAGAGATAAAAATCATTCATATGGTGAACACCTGGTAACCGACATTTACAAGATGCATATATATAAGAATATCCCCATCATTCCGGGACACCCTTCGGATATGATATAAATTTCGAAGTACTAAAGCATCCGGTACTTTGGATGGGGTTTGTTAGGCCCAATAGATCTATCTTTAGGATTCGCGTCAATTAGAGTGTCTGTTCCCTAATTCTTAGATTACCAGACTTAATAAAAAGGGGCATATTCGATTTCGATAATTCAACCATAGAATGTAGTTTCACGTACTTGTGTCTATTTTGTAAATCATTTATAAAACCTGCATGTATTCTCATCCCAAAAATATTAGATTTTAAAAGTGGGACTATAACTCACTTTCACAGATTTTTACTTCGTCGGGAAGTAAGACTTGGCCACTGGTTGATTCACGAACCTATAACAATATATACATATATATCAAAGTATGTTTAAAATATATTTACAACACTTTTAATATATTTTGATGTTTTAAGTTTATTAAGTCAGCTGTCCTCGTTAGTAACCTACAACTAGTTGTCCACAGTTAGATATACAGAAATAAATCGATAAATATTATCTTGAATCAATCCACGACCCAGTGTATACGTATCTCAGTATTGATCACAACTCAAACTATATATATTTTGGAATCAACCTCAACCCTGTATAGCTAACTCCAACATTCACATATAGAGTGTCTATGGTTGTTCCGAAATATATATAGATGTGTCGACATGATAGGTTGAAACATTGTATACGTGTCTATGGTATCTCAAGATTACATAATATACAATACAAGTTGATTAAGTTATGGTTGGAATAGATTTGTTACCAATTTTCACGTAGCTAAAATGAGAAAAATTATCCAATCTTGTTTTACCCATAACTTCTTCATTTTAAATCCGTTTTGAGTGAATCAAATTGCTATGGTTTCATATTGAACTCTATTTTATGAATCTAAACAGAAAAAGTATAGGTTTATAGTCGGAAAAATAAGTTACAAGTCATTTTTGTAAGGGTAGTCATTTCAGTCGAAAGAACGACGTCTAGATGACCATTTTAGAAAACATACTTCCACTTTGAGTTTAACCATAATTTTTGGATATAGTTTCATGTTCATAATAAAAATCATTTTCTCAGAATAACAACTTTTAAATCAAAGTTTATCATAGTTTTTAATTAACTAACCCAAAACAGCCCGCGGTGTTACTACGACGGCGTAAATCCGGTTTTACGGTGTTTTTCGTGTTTCCAGGTTTTAAATCATTAAGTTAGCATATCATATAGATATAGAACATGTGTGTAGTTAATTTTAAAAGTCAAGTTAGAAGGATTAACTTTTGTTTGCGAACAAGTTTAGAATTAACTAAACTATGTTCTAGTGATTACGAGTTTAAACCTTCGAATAAGATAGTTTTATATATATGAATCGAATGATGTTATGAACATCATTACTACCTCAAGTTTAGTAGGTAAACCTACTGGAAGTGACAAGAAATGATCTAGCTTCAAAGGATCTTGGATGGCTTGAAAGTTCTTGAAGTAGGATCATGACACAAAAACAAGTTCAAGTAAGATTTTTACTCGAATTAAGATAGTTTATAGTTATAGAAATTGAATCAAAGTTTGAATATGAATATTACCTTGAATAAGAAAGATAACCTACTGTATATAACAAAGGTTTCTTGATCTTAGATGATTACCTGGAATGGATTAGAAAGCTTGGAAGTAAATTAGTAAACTTGAAGGGATTTTTGAAGTGTTCTTGAAGTGTTCTTCCTATGATGATTTTAGCTTGATTCTTGAAGTGATTTTTGATGAAGATGATGATTAACTACTGGAAAAATATGTTCATAATAGTGTGTGTGTGTGTTGAGAGAGAATTAGAAAGAGAATTGGAAGTGAAATGGAGTGAATGCTGAGTGGTAATTGGTGAGTGGTGAGTGGGGTTAAAAGGAGTTCTAGTTAGTTGACTAGCTCATGGTAGAAGTTAAAATTGATTAGTCATACATGACATAATCAAGAGTGGAATCCCATGCTAGTTCCTATTGGTATATACTCATAGTAAGTACGTTTTGAAGCTGTGTATAATACGGGTAAAAATACGACTAGAATTCTTGATGAAAGAAAAGAATGGAAAAGTAACTGTAACCATTTTCGTTAAGTATGAGTGTTTTGATATATGTCTTGAAGTCTTCCAAAAGTATTTTAATACATATAAATACACTACATGTATATACATTTTAACTGAGTCGTTAAGTCATCGTTAGTCGTTACATGTAAGTGTTGTTTTGAAACCTTTAAGTTAACGATCTCAATTAATGTTGTTAACCCATTATTTATTATATCTAATGAGATGTTAAATTATTATATTATCATGATATTATGATATATTAATATATCTTAATATGATATATATACATTTAAATGTCGTTACAACGATAATCGTTACATATATGTCTCGTTTCGAAATCCTTAAGTTAGTAGTCTTGTTTATATGTATATAACTCATTGTTAATATACTTATGGAGATACTTACTTATCATAATCTCATGTTAACCATATGTATATCCATATATATATCGTCATGTCGTTTTTACAAGTTTTAACGTTCGTGAATCGCCGGTCAACTTGGGTGGTCAATTGTCTATATGAAACATATTTCAATTAATCAAGTCTTAACAAGTTTGATTGCTTAACATGTTGGAAACATTTAATCACGTAAATATCAATCTCAATTAATATATATAAACATGGAAAAGTTCGGGTCACTACATTGACCACCCAAGTTGACCGGTGATTCACGAACGTTAAAACTTGTAAAAACTATATGATGACATATATATGGATATATATATAGTTAACATGGTATTATGATAAGTAAACATATCATTAAGTATATTAACAATGAACTACATATGTAAAAACAAGACTACTAACTTAAGGATTTCGAAACGAGGCATATATGTAACGATTATCGTTGTAACGACATTTAAATGTATATATATCATATTAAGATATATTAATAAATCATAATATCATGATAATGTAATAATTTAACATCTCTTTAGAAATAATATACAATGGGTTAACAACATTTAACAATATCGTTAACCTAAAGGTTTCAAAACAACACTTACATGTAACGACTAACGATGACTTAATGACCCAGTTAAAATGTATATACATATAGTGTTTTAATATGTATTCATACACTTTTGGAAGATTTCAAGACACTTATCAAAATACTTCTACTTAACAAAAATGCTTACAATTACATCCTCGTTCAGTTTCATCAACAATTCTACTCGTATGCAACCGTATTCGTACTCGTACAATACACAGCTTTTAGATGTATGTACTATTGGTATATACACTCCAATGATCAGCTCTTAGCAGCCCATGTGAGTCACCTAACACATGTGGGAACCATCATTTGGCAACTAGCATGAAATATCTCATAAAATTACAAAAATATTAGTAATCATTCATGACTTATTTACATGTAAACAAAATTACACATCCTTTATATCTAATCCATATACCAACGACCAAAAACACCTACAAACACTTTCATTCTTCAATTTTCTTCATCTAATTGATCTCTCTCAAGTTCTATCTTCAAGTTCTAAGTGTTCTTCATAAATTCTATAAGTTCTAGTTTCATAAAATCAAGAATACTTCCAAGTTTGCTAGCTTACTTCCAATCTTGTAAAGTGATCATCCAACCTCAACAAATCTTTCTTATTTACAGTAAGATATCTTTCTAATACAAGGTAATACTCATATTCAAACTTTGATTCAATTTCTATAACTATAACAATCTTATTTCGAGTGAAAATCTTACTTGAACTTGTTTTCGTGTCATGATTCTGCTTCAAGAACTTTCAAGCCATCCAAGGATCCTTTGAAGCTAGATCTATTTTTTTCATTTATAGTTGGTTTACCTACTAAAATTAAGGTATTAATGATGTTCATAACATCATTCGATTCATATATATAAAACTACCTTATTCGAAGGTTTAAACTTGTAATCACTAGAACATAGTTTAGTTAATTCTAAACTTGTTCGCAAACAAAAGTTAATCCTTCTAACTTGACTTTTAAAATCAACTTGACACATGTTCTATATCTATATGATATGCTAACTTAATGATTTAAAACATGGAAACACGAAAAACACCGTAAAACCGGATATACGCCGTCGTAGTAACACCATGGGCTGTTTTGGGTTAGTTAATTAAAAACTATGATAAACTTTGATTTAAAAGTTGTAATTCTGGAAAAATGATTTTTCTTATGAACATGAAACTATATCCAAAAATCATGGTTAAACTCAAAGTGGAAGTATGTTTTCCAAAATGGTCATCTAGACGTCGTTCTTTCGACTGAAATGACTACCTTTACAAAAATGACTTGTAACCTGTATTTCTGACTATATACCTATACTTTTTCTATTTAGATTCATAAAATAGAGTTCAATATGAAACCATAGCAATTTGATTCACTCAAAAGGATTTAAAACGAAGAAGTTATGGGTAAAACAAAATTGGATATTTTTTGATTGTTGTAGCTAAGGGAAATATTGTAACAATTCTATACAAATCATATCCTAGCTAACTTATATTGTATTATACATGTATTCTAATATATTATGTAATCTTGGGATACCATAGACACGTATGCAAATGTTTTGACATATCATATCGTCCCATGTATATATATTATTTGGAACAACCATAGACACTCTATATGCAGTAATGTTGGAGTTAGCTATACAGGGTTGAGGTTGATTCCAAAAATATATATACTTTGAGTTGTGACCTAGAATGAGACGTATATACACTGGGTCGTGGATTGATCCAAGATAATATATATCGATTTATTTCTGTACATCTAACTATGGATAACTAGTTGTAGGTTACTAACGAGGACAGCTGACTTAATATACTTAAAACATTAAAACGTATTAAAAATGTTGTAAATATATTTTGAACATACTTTGATATATATGTACATATTTGTTATAGGTTCGTGAATCGACCAGTGGCCAAGTCTTACTCCTGACGAAGTAAAAATCTGTGAAAGTGAGTTATAGTCCCACTTTTAAAATCTAATATTTTGGGATGAGAATACATGCAGTTTTATAAATGTTTTATGAAATAGACACAAGTAAATGAAACTACATTATATGGGTGAATGATCGAAGCCGAATATGCCCCTTTTGCTTGGTAGCCTAAGAATTAGTAAACCGATCTACTAATTGACGCGAATCCTAAAGATAGATCTATTGGGCCTAACGAACCCCATCCAAAGTACCAGATGCTTTAGTACTTCGAATTCGTTTTTATCATGTCCGAAGGATTTCCCGGAATGATAGGGGATATTCTTATATGCATCTTGTTAATGTCTGTTACCAGGTGTTCACCGTATGAATGATTTTTATCTCTATGTATGGGATGTATTGAAATATGAAATCGTGTGGTCTATTATTATGATTTGATGATATATAGGTTAAACCTATAACTCACCAACATTTTTGTTGACGTTTTAAGCATGTTTATTCTCAGGTGATTATTAAGAGCTTCCACTGTTGCATACTAAAATAAGGACAAGATTTGGAGTCCATGCTTGTATGATATTGTGTAAAAACTGCATTCAAGAAACTTATTTTTGATGTAATATATTCTTAATGTAAACCATTATTTGATAAACGGTATATTTTAGATTATCATTATTTGATAATCTATGTAATGCTTTTTAAACCTTTATCGATAAAATAAAGGTTATGGTTGTTTTAAAAATGAATGCAGTCTTTGAAAAACGTCTCATATAGAGGTCAAAACCTCGCGACGAAATCAATTAATATGGAACGTTTATAATCAATATGAACGGGACATTTCAATACTATTGACTACTCTTAATATTCTATATGATTAACTTAATTCTTTTGAGCTATTTTTTAAGGAAATGGCACCGACGACTCGTCAGAATTTGAACATGAGCGAGGAAGACTTCCATGTTTTTCTTGCAGCAAACATAGCCGCAGTACAGGCTGCGATGCCAAATAACAATAACTTTGGATCTAGCAGTGGAACTAATTCCACAAGAAATCGTGTAGGATGCTCCTACAAAGAATTCACTGCCTGTAAACCTTTGGAATTTGATGGAACTGAAGGACCAATTGGATTGAAACGGTGGACCGAGAAAGTCGAATCGGTGTTTGCCATAAGTAAGTGTACTGAAGAGGACAAAGTTAAGTATGCTACGCATACCTTCACAGGTACTGTGTTAACGTGGTGGAACACCTATCTTGAACAGGTAGGACAAAATGCTGCTTACGCACTACCGTGGTCGGCATTCAAGCAATTGATGAACGAGCAGTACCATCCTAGAAACGAAGTCAATAAGCTCAAGGTAGAACTTAGAGAGTTACGAACACAAGGTTTCGACATTACCACATATGAACGACGATTCACAGAGTTGTGCCTATTGTGTCCGGGAGCGTTCGAAGATGAAGAAGAGAAGATCGACGCGTTTTTAAAAGGGTTACCAGTAAGGATTCAAGAAGATGTGAGTTCACGCGAGCCCGCTTCCATACAGAAGGTAAGTCGAATGGCTCATAAACGCATAAATCAGATTGAGGGGAGAATTAAAGAGCAAGGGACCGAAGAAGACAACATGAAACAAGTCAAGAGGAAGTGGGAAGAAAACAGTGACAAGAGTCACTAATACAACAACAACAACAACAATAATCGCAATGACAAACGCAATAACTACCACCACAACCGCAACTTTAACCGCAACAACAATAACTATCCCAACAAAAACTACAAAAACTACAATAACCTTTCCAACAATAACAACAACCGCAACAACAACAATCCCAACAATAACAACCAGAGGCAGAAACCATGCCAGAGGTGCGAAGGATACCATCCGACTGGGCTTTGTACGACATCATGTACTAAGTGTAATAGAAAGGGTCATGGTATGACGAAGTATGAAGTTTATGGACCAATGGCTAACAAGAATAAAGGAACAAATAATGCCGGAACAAAAAATACCGCCATTATTTGTTATGGATGTGGGAAGCCGGGTCATATCAGAAATGAATGCCCAAATCAGGGGAATACTAATGGACAGGGCCGCGGAAGGGTTTTAAATATTAATATGGCAGAAGCGCAAGAAGACCCGGAGCTTGTTACGGGTATATTTCTTATTGATGAAAAACCTGCTTATGTTTTATTTGATTCGGGTGCGGATAGAAGCTATATGAGTAGAGATTTTTGTGCTAAATTAAGTGGTCCATTGACGCCTATGAATAATAAATTTTTACTCGAATTAGCAAACGGTAAATTAATTTCGGCAGATAAAATATGTCGGAATCGAGAAATTAAACTGGTTAGCGAAACATTTAAGATTGATTTGATACCAGTAGAGTTAGGGAGTTTTGATGTGATAATTGGCATGGACTGGTTGAAAAAGGAGAGAGCAGAGATCGTATGTTACAAAAATGCAATTCACATTGTACGAAAAGAAGGAAAACCCTTAATGGTGTACGGAGAAAAGAGCAACGCGAAGTTAAATCTTATTAGTAATTTGAAGGCGCAAAAACGAATAAGAAAAGGTTGTTATGTCATTCTAGCACATATCGAGAAAGTTAAACCTGAAGAAAAGAACATCAGTGATGTTCCTGTCGCAAAAGAATTTCCCGATGTATTTCTGAAAGAATTACCGGGATTACCCCCACATCGATCCGTTGAATTTCAAATAGACCTTGTACCAAGAGCTGCACCAATAGCTCGTGCTCCATACAGACTCGTACCCAGTGAAATGAAGGAACTCCAAAATCAACTACAAGAACTTTTAGAGCGTGGTTTTATACGACCAAGTACATCACCATGGGGAGCTCCTGTTTTGTTTGTCAAAAAGAAGGATGGTACATTCAGGTTGTGTATCGACTACCGAGAGTTGAACAAACTTACCATCAAGAACCGTTACCCACTACCGAGAATCGACGACTTATTTGATCAACTACAAGGCTTGTCGGTTTATTCGAAGATTGATTTACGTTCTAGGTATCATCAAATGATGGTGAAGGAGGATGATATTCCAAAGACTGCTTTTAGGACGCGTTACGGTCATTATGAGTTTATGGTTATGCCATTTGGGTTGACTAACGCACCAGCTGTGTTCATGGACCTCATGAACCAAGTGTGTGGACCATACCTTGACAAGTTTGTCATTGTTTTCATCGACGACATACTTATTTACTCAAAAAATGACCAAGAGCACGAAGAACATTTGAGAAAAGTGCTAGAGTTGTTAAGAAAATAAAAACTGTACGCTAAGTTTTCAAAGTGTGCATTTTGGTTGGAAGAAGTTCAATTCCTCGGTCACATAGTGAACAAAGAAGGTATTCAGGTGGATCCAGGAAAGATTGAAACCGTTGAAAAGTGGAAAATCCCGAAAACTCCGAAGCATATACGCCAATTTTTAGGAGTAGCTGGTTACTACAGAAGGTTCATCCAAGATTTTTCCAGAATAGCAAAACCCTTGACTGCATTAACGCATAAAGGGAGGAAATTTGGATGGAATGATGAACAAAAGAAAGCGTTTCAATTGTTAAAGAAAAAGTTAACTACGGCACCTATATTATCATTACCTGAAGGGAATGATGATTTTGTAATATATTATGACGCCTCAAAGCAAGGTCTCGGTTGTATATTAATGCAACGAACGAAGGTAATTGCTTATGCGTCTAGACAATTGAAGATTTACGAGCACAATTATACGTCGCATGATTTGGAATTAGGCGCGGTTGTTTTAGCATTAAAGACTTGGAGTGTGACGACCCGGGAATTTCCGACCAAATTTAAACTTGATCTTTATATGTTTCCGACACGATAAGCAAAGTCTGTAAGGTTGAGTCTTAAAAATTTTGAACTGTTTCATATATGCATTTACCCTTTGACTCCTCTCGACGATTCGCGAACAATTGTGTGTAAATAAATATGTAAACATATATATATATATATATATATATATATATATATATATATATATATATATATATATATATATATATATATATATATATATATATATATATAAATATAAGTGTATATCTTAATTTGAATTAATATAATACCATTTAATCAGTTGAATTAAAAATATAAAGTAATATACAAAAATAATTAAGCTGTTATTAAAATAAATATATATATGATTTCAATATATAATTATTATATTATTATAATGTATGAATAATAAATATTCAATATATGTTATTATATATAATAATATGTAATATTAATATAATAAGTTTGATTTCAGGTTAAAAATATAGTTGTTATAGTTACTTTTATTATTACTATTAATATTAATATCAATGTTAGTATTATCAATATTATTATATATAACCTATAGATATGAAATTTAAGATGTATAAATTGTTATATTGTTATTTTTATTGAAACTATTATTATTAATAATAATATCAATATTATTATAATTAGTATTATTATTAGTATCACTAATAATATTATTATCATTTTATTATTATCATTATTTTTACTACTATTATCATTATCATTATTCTTATTATTATTAGTAATATTTTGACATTATTACCATTAATATTATTATTATTATTATTATTATTATTATTATTATTATTATTATTATTATTATTATTATTATGTGTATTATTTATATTGATATTATAAATTATTTTTATCATTTATTATTTCTATCACTATTATCATTAGTATATTTTTCTTTTATTTATTATTAATAAGTATTCTGTATTATTATTAATATCTTTAATAATTATTAATATTAATTGTATAAGAATTATAAAATCAGATAAATGAATTGGTTATACATCACTTTCTATTTCTGCTCACGGGTTGTACTGTCGACCAATGATCATAAAAAAACAACTTCTATAGAATCTTGTTACAGCAACAATCAATTCTATCATCTATTTTGTTTCTTTCTTTTATCAACCAACATGAATATCACAATACTTTTGCTATAAGTTTCGAAGGTCAACAGCATCAAAACACCATGGTTTTACTTCGGGTTCTGTCCAGGTACACATCACCTTCATCACCATCAAAACTGCCACAATCATTTTTCTGTATCCAATTCTGTCATGCAGTTATACTCCATGGCTATTGCCCCTACTCCTTGAACGATTGCCATTGTAAAACACATCATCAAACCATCACGACTGCTGCAGGTTGTTTTCTATTTCAACTCAGTTCAAGAACCACCTTCATAAAACCACAACATTGAACCATTACTGCTGCATCTAACCTGTTTCTTTCTGTCCAGAAACTACCATTTAAACCATCGAAGACTGCAGCTGCAAATCACTTCACCATTAAACCACAACACTATAAACATTACCAACCAAATCAATAATCAAATGTGAAGGTATAACTGTGAACCAAATCAAGAACAACGAGCACCAAATATTCATAAATTTGAATTTAATGAAATTGAACTCCAAAACGATTTCATAATCATATAAATGTAGCGACTAACCTGTTGTGAAGAATCATCAATCAAACAACAACATATTTATCAAAATTAAGATGAACAGTGACGGTCTTCAATTTAGGAACTTCAAAATTTAAAACTCGATTTCTAAGTGTTTTCAGACCTCGAATTCTTCATATAACATGTTGCAAATCCCTGGAATAACCTTCGTTGATCAATGTTTGAACCTGAAAACACTTACAGCAATTCAATTGAAGATTTCATCTTTCGGTCATAAACCCTAAATCCGAAAATTCATGAATTATTTGATGTTATGAATCTATTCAAAGCTTCAAATAGATGAAACAAACATTCAAGAATATGAAATTATAAGTGGATTAACCTGCAAATTGATGGATCGAATCAGAGAAGCTTTCGATTGACTTTGGAGTTGATCTCGTGAAGAACATATAAACAGAGACGAAATTGTTGTTGTAAATCATAGTTGATACATTATGAAGTTTAGGATCGTGATGGCGAAATTCGTTCTCTGAAGATTGCTCTGCATCTCGATCTGTTATTTTTGGGGAACCCTAATAAAACGCATACCCTTTTATATTAGGTATTATTATTATTATTATTATTATTATTATTATTATTATTATTATTATTATTATATTATTATTATTATTATTATTATTATTATTATTGTTTATTGTTATCATTATTATTATTATTGTTATTATTATTGTTGTTGATATGATAAATATTAAAATTACTAATATTAAAGATATAAATATTATTATCACTATTATGATTAATGTTGTTATCATTATTGTTAGTATTAGTAATATCACTATTATTATTATTATTATCATTAGTATTAAAATGATTAATAAGATTATTGTTATTATCATTAATAACTTTAGTATTAGTATTAACATTATTATTGACATACTCATAGTCATCATTATTATTATTATGATTAACATAAGTATTATTATTGATAATATCATTACTATTATTAATATGATTAACATTTTTAGTATTGTTATTATTAAAAATTATTATCATTTTTATCACTTTTACAAAAATAATCATTTTTATTATTAGAATTATTATTATTATTAATATTATCATTTTATGAACTAATAAAATAAATACCATTATTATTATTATTTTTATCATTTTTATTATTAGTATTATTATTTGTATTAGTATTATTATTATTATTATTACTATTACAATAAATATTATTTATAAAAAATATAATTATCTCATATAACATAACTATATTAATATTTTTTTATTTATCTAAGGTATATAAAATAAGTATAGTTAATTAGATTACTAATGAAAAACATAATTAAAATAACAATTAAATCACTAATAATATATAAATTTGTTCGATTACCATTATATGTGTTAATATATATATGTATAAATGATATAGGTTCGTGAATCCGAGGCCAATCCTATACTTGTTGATGATGTAGCGTGGGGGTACGTGATAGTACTATATTTTACTACGAAATACGTTACAAATTACACAAGTTTTAATTATTTATTTAGAGAATGGATATACCTAAACCTTGCTACAACACTATAGGCAGTGTACCTAATCGTAGAGTAGTATAGTTTTTAGTAAGTCCGGTTCGTTCCACAGGGAGCGGGCTTATTGCACACTATATTTTTAAACAACTATATTTGTACAAAATATATATAATTATATATAATAATATATAAAAGGGGGTTTACCGTTTAATGACCGGTTTGTCGATTTATATTTTAAGCGAAGCGTATAGTAAATGATGATATTTAAATAACAATAAAATAAATAACCATAATTAAAATGACAATAAATAAAAGTACGAGGAAATATGAAATAAAATATATTATGCTTATTTAAACTTCCGTAACCATGATGGTTGACGTGTTGATTTTAGTTTTATGCCCATGGGTTAATTGTCCTTTGTCCTGGATTATTTAATATGTCCGTCTGGTTTTCGTCCATAACAGTCCATCAGTCATAAATATAAAGTGCGAGTGTCCTCGTCAAATTATTATTATACCCGAAGTTAAATATTCCAACTAATTGGGGATTCGAATTGTAACAAGGTTTTAATACTCTGTTTAATGAATACACCAGGTTATCGACTGCGTGTAAACCAAGGTTTTACTACTTTGTTAACAATTACACCAATTACCCTTGAATGTAATTTCACCCCTGTTTTAATTATTCTAGTGGCTATTAATCCATTCCCGTGTCCGGTTAAATAAACGATTATTCGTACATATAAATACCCCGCCCATCGTGTCCGATTGAGTGTATATGGTAATTTATAGGGACGCCCAATTGTAGATCTTTATATTAACATTAACAAACTATCATTTAGTTAAACAAATATAAAGCTCATTAATAGCCCATAGTCTAATTTCCACAAGTGTCGTTCTTTTGTCCAAACCCCAATTATGGTACAAAGCCCAATTACCCAATTTTAGTAATTAGCCCAACATCATGATTACTTCGTTTTAAATAAGCATAATAATAACTTAGTTACGAGACATTAATTTAAAAAGGAGAACATAACTTACATTGAGTATTTATCGCGTAGTGTTACACGGACAGAATTTCGACTTCAAAAACCCGTAAAATAACCTTTACATAACCCGAACTAATCTAATATAACACTAATCTATACTATATATATATATTTATTTATTTATTATCTTATGGAGTATTATTATTATTTATTTTTTATATATTTTACATGCAGAACTCGAGAGCTTTTATAGCCAGAACTGAAATTCACTGCTCCGCGAGTCGCGGCCATTTTGGCCTTCCAGCTCCGCAACTCGCGGAGGTTCCAAAACCAGCCCACAAGTTCAAGATCCAAGGCTGCCGACGGTTTTTATTTAAATATATATAATATATAAATAATTTTTATAATTATTTATATATTATATTATATTTATATACATAGTAGACTCGTAATAATTTTTTTTTCGTTGCGTCGAGCGTTGAGAGTTGGTTCATGTACCGGTTCCGGATTTTCGAACGTCCTTGCGTACGCTGAGATATTTTGTACTTTGCGTTTCGTAACTTGTACTCTTGTCATTTTTAGACGTTCCTTATCAATAAATTGAACCTTTTTAATTGTATCTTGTACTTTTGAGCTTTTTGGACCTTTGCGTCTTCAATTCGTTGTTTTCGCCTTTTGTCTTCGCACTTTATTTAATATAAATGAATATTACATGAAAATGGAACAATTGCAACTGAAATCTTTACATATCGGAGGGATATTGATACTAAATATATGTTCATTTGGAGCACTATCAAATATCCCCACACTTGAACGTTGCTTGTCCTCAAGCAATACAGTCTTGAAATAAAACACACTAGAATCACTTCTTTATTCTTCACACTTTGTACATCAGTGATTTTGATACGGCGGTATAAACAATGATAGTAGCATTTGTGGTTTACAGTCCCACATAACTATGAAAATTTAGATCCGTTAGGAAATTGGATCTTTATAAAAACATTTGATCTTTTGAAAATTCATGCTAGATTTTACCCTAGACAGGTTTTCCGGAATAACCCTTCACCGGTGTTTGCAAAATATTTTTGTGGGTTGGTGGGTTTCAGATTTGAAAATTTTAGCTCAAAACTTATGGTTTTGTGTCACCCACTTGCTAACGTTGTATTAGGAAAGCAACACGTCCAGTTTACTTGTCCCGTATATTACCTTTCGGTAAACTACCGTCCGGTTGTAAAGGAAAGCGATGAACAAGCAACTGTTAAGGCAATGTCCCGTGACATGCTTTTGATTATGGTCTTTAACGTGTCGGATGCAATACTATCCTTTGTAGGAGCAATAGTAAAGATCACCCTATAGTTTTTCGGTCTTGGCAAAAGGTCCTGTCTTCGACCAATATGCAACCACCGTTCTTATGGTTGACACCCGATTTGGTTCAGGTGACCTAATGAATTCCAGGTGAATTCCTAGGATTTTACGTTCAATGGTAATGAACGCATTAAAAATGGGTTTTCAGAAAACAAATCGGTTTGTAATTTTGATCAAAATATTTTCTCGTTCAAGCTCGAGTTTAGATATCATTGAATTCCATGAGTTTGTAATTCTCAATCTTTAAGGTCAATCTCAAGGATTGAGTAATATCAGGCTTAAAAGCTGATTTTTAATCTTTTAAGGAGATTATCCTTTCTGGGGATCTGATTCATTAGTCTTATCAAGCTAATTTGCACGGTGCCTCCCCATTGTACGAGATAAATCCTTCTCATGGTTAGGATAAATCTGACCACTTGGCGACCCTGTTTTATGCTGAGGTCCGTGGATTTCATGCTGATTTTAGTGATGACTTTTCTAGATTTTTCGTCAACCTACAGCTGGTCTGGACGACAACTTCTTGACCTAAATCAAGAAGCGCGTGTCCTTTTCGGAAGACTTTACTTCCTTTTAATGATGGAATTGATTCATCGTGTAGATCCATCTTTTCTTTCAAATATATTACAGTAAATCGGGTAAAACAGTTAATTTAGTCCAAAACAAAAGCACCTGTAATATCTTTACAGAAACATGTGATATATAGTTTTTAATTGAATAACTTGGTACATTCTCCCCACACTTAGTTTCTTTCTTTGCCTTTTTATTCTCCTTTATTCCATTTTAAATGAATTCAATCGTTTTAGGGTGTTTCTCAATTTATGTCCTTTCCGAGGTAACGATAATTTCGGTATTAACACCTAGTTTTCACCGTTCATAAATATGTATAAACATGATTTTGAATTCATTTAGTTGAATTTTTTTTTTTTTTTTTTTTTTTTAAATTTTCACAAAATTTAGAAAATAAGCCAAGAATAGATCCGAGAGAATTTATAACCTTTCCCCACACTTAAGATCATGCAATGCCCTCATTTGCATGAAATCAGACTCTAATTATAAATTCATGAGGGTGATTAGTGTAGAAAGTAGTTAAAGATACCATAAAATTGCAGGATGATAGATGGTGCACCTCATCGTTCATTCCTTTTATTGTTTTATCACACATGTTTTTCTTCAAAAATGGTTGCTTTTCTGAACTGTTTGCGAATCTTTGAATATACGTATTTTACCCTAAATTTTCATGCAATTTTATTAACGAGTTATGCACTAACCCGAACCCCTAATTTAACATTAAGTAGGGTTAAACTTCCCCACACTTAGCTGACGATATGTGAAGTCGGTAGAATAAGTTCCACGAATTAGAATAGTGAGCCAATTATTTATATCTCGGGTGGTGTATAATATATCAATGGGTTTAAAGTTTAGACTCACCCGATCGTCACTACTTAATTCTTTTTTAAGTGTAGCTTTTAGTAAATGGATATGTCTCTTTTCTGGTTCTTGGTCAAATGGATCGATATATACCGACATACATATTTCTATAGGGTGGACAATTCCTAATATTTCCTTCCGGTTATTCTCGGGATCAAAGTTTTCACCTTTATTACCCAATTGGGTGAAATCTGAGGTGTCATTATCTATTACAGCTCGTAGTTCATCTTCGGTAGATGACTCTTCTATAGAGAATATTGGGTTTGAAGGTTGTGGAATGGTGAAGTTCGGTTTGGTCTCGGGGTTAAAATTTTCAACGTTATCGTTTTCCCAAGAGTACCAATTTGTCACCCTTATTTCTTCTTCATCATTCATTGATGGATTGATGATTTTGTCGGTAGAGGCTAATGTGTCGATATGTTGTGAATTTGGTAAGACTGAATAAAAAGTATCATCGGGGTAGTTAGTGATTTCGGAGCTCTCGAATTCATCAAAATTCGATGATATGGGATTTTTTTGAACATGTCTCCTCAGATCAACAGGTGTGTAATTTGATAGAGTTTCAGCTTGCCGGTTTACAAACTCTCTCATTTGTTCATTTTGAGCATCGAGTTCTTCGAGTTTGATTTTTATAATGTTTAAAGAATTTTCGGACACGTAATTTTCCTCGTCTTCTGGTTGTTGACTTTGGATATATTCTTGGGAATAATCCCAATTTGAATTGTGTTCTTCGTAATCGTTCCATTCAGGTTCCGTGGGTGCGTAATTTTCCATAGGAACGTAATAGTAACATTCCCATGTTGAGTGATAATCTCCACAGATTTCACAACCAGTTATTGTTTCGTCGTTCGCGATCCAAGATTGACCGAATGAATTGTTATCAACACTCGTTTGAGGGTATTGATTTAATTGATTTTGGAGTTCAAAAAGAGTTTCCAAGGCCCTGTTTTCAAAATTTTCCATTTTATTGCGATGGCCAAATTTTAGCTACAATGTGGTGCATTTACTAATTATCCTATTAGTTATAAAAATAGAAAAACTTATATAAGTTGTCCAATTAATAGATTTTTCTGCTTTTGCCCACGTTTCGAATAGCCAAAAGATGCAGCAGGGAGCCAGAACCCTTTAAATCGGAAGCTCACAACTCAGCCACTAACAAATCCAACTATTACTACGAAGCAGAAAATTGTCAACGTCCATTAATTTAACCACTTAAATAATTTTTCTTTCTGTTTGAGATATTAGATAAGAAATAGAGAAGATTTCTAAGTCCTAAAAACTAAAGCGTCGAGAAATAAGAAAGAAAAAGAATGCGCGTCGAAAAACGTCAAAAAAAATAAGAAAGTAGCGAGTCATGACTTAAAAGGCACTAAAATTTTAAAATCGTCGCAAAATTCTAAAGCACCTAAATCTTAGTCTAAAGAAAAAGCACTTAAGGGATTTTAAGGCAAAGCCTAAAAATCTAGAAAATAAAAATAAGCTACGGCAAAAACTATGTCTTAAAACTAGCTACGAACGAAAAATATACAAATATTACGCTAAAACAAATGAAAAGATACAAAATATAAAAATAAACTTGAAGTTATAAAAATTATTTATTTTTATAAAAATATTATTTTTATATTATTTATTTTATAAAAGTATTAATTTATATATATATATTTAATAATACTAATTAATATTTAAAATACAAATTAAATTAAAAACTTAAAACTAATTATAATAATAATAAGTAAATAGGGTTAATAATAATAATAAATAATAAATTACCCGTAATAAATGCTGATTAGGGTTTCTGTCGGTGTCAGGGTGGCTCCGCGAGTCGCAGTATTCGAGGCTTCAAACTCCGCGAGTCGCGGGGTTCCAATTTTCAACTCAGGTACAGTTTAAAATTTGACGCGTTTTTTTTTTTTTTTTTTTTTTTTTTTTTTTTTTTTTTAGGATTTTATATTGTTTTTCTAAAAATAATATATATTTATACAAAAATGAATTAAAAATATAGAGTTTTGCCGAGTTCCCCGGCAGCGGCGCCAAAAACTTGATGATGTAGCGTGGGGGTACGTGATAGTACTATATTTTACTACGAAATACGTTACAAATTACACAAGTTTTAATTATTTATTTAGAGAATGGATATACCTAAACCTTGCTACAACACTATAGGCAGTGTACCTAATCGTAGAGTAGTATAGTTTTTAGTAAGTCCGGTTCGTTCCACAGGGAGCGGGCTTATTGCACACTATATTTTTAAACAACTATATTTGTACAAAATATATATAATTATATATAATAATATATAAAAGGGGGTTTACCGTTTAATGACCGGTTTGTCGATTTATATTTTAAGCGAAGCGTATAGTAAATGATGATATTTAAATAACAATAAAATAAATAACCATAATTAAAATGACAATAAATAAAAGTACGAGGAAATATGAAATAAAATATATTATGCTTATTTAAACTTCCGTAACCATGATGGTTGACGTGTTGATTTTAGTTTTATGCCCATGGGTTAATTGTCCTTTGTCCTGGATTATTTAATATGTCCGTCTGGTTTTCGTCCATAACAGTCCATCAGTCATAAATATAAAGTGCGAGTGTCCTCGTCAAATTATTATTATACCCGAAGTTAAATATTCCAACTAATTGGGGATTCGAATTGTAACAAGGTTTTAATACTCTGTTTAATGAATACACCAGGTTATCGACTGCGTGTAAACCAAGGTTTTACTACTTTGTTAACAATTACACCAATTACCCTTGAATGTAATTTCACCCCTGTTTTAATTATTCTAGTGGCTATTAATCCATTCCCGTGTCCGGTTAAATAAACGATTATTCGTACATATAAATACCCCGCCCATCGTGTCCGATTGAGTGTATATGGTAATTTATAGGGACGCCCAATTGTAGATCTTTATATTAACATTAACAAACTATCATTTAGTTAAACAAATATAAAGCTCATTAATAGCCCATAGTCTAATTTCCACAAGTGTCGTTCTTTTGTCCAAACCCCAATTATGGTACAAAGCCCAATTACCCAATTTTAGTAATTAGCCCAACATCATGATTACTTCGTTTTAAATAAGCATAATAATAACTTAGTTACGAGACATTAATTTAAAAAGGAGAACATAACTTACATTGAGTATTTATCGCGTAGTGTTACACGGACAGAATTTCGACTTCAAAAACCCGTAAAATAACCTTTACATAACCCGAACTAATCTAATATAACACTAATCTATACTATATATATATATTTATTTATTTATTATCTTATGGAGTATTATTATTATTTATTTTTTATATATTTTACATGCAGAACTCGAGAGCTTTTATAGCCAGAACTGAAATTCACTGCTCCGCGAGTCGCGGCCATTTTGGCCTTCCAGCTCCGCAACTCGCGGAGGTTCCAAAACCAGCCCACAAGTTCAAGATCCAAGGCTGCCGACGGTTTTTATTTAAATATATATAATATATAAATAATTTTTATAATTATTTATATATTATATTATATTTATATACATAGTAGACTCGTAATAATTTTTTTTTCGTTGCGTCGAGCGTTGAGAGTTGGTTCATGTACCGGTTCCGGATTTTCGAACGTCCTTGCGTACGCTGAGATATTTTGTACTTTGCGTTTCGTAACTTGTACTCTTGTCATTTTTAGACGTTCCTTATCAATAAATTGAACCTTTTTAATTGTATCTTGTACTTTTGAGCTTTTTGGACCTTTGCGTCTTCAATTCGTTGTTTTCGCCTTTTGTCTTCGCACTTTATTTAATATAAATGAATATTACATGAAAATGGAACAATTGCAACTGAAATCTTTACATATCGGAGGGATATTGATACTAAATATATGTTCATTTGGAGCACTATCACTTGTTCAATGTCGTCCTATGTATTTTTACTACAAAATACAGTATGGTGAGTTTCATTTGCCTTTATACCCTTTATATTTTTGGGCTGAGAATACATGCGCAATTTTTATAAATGTTTTACGAAATAGACACAAGTAATCAAAACTACATTATATGGTTGAATGATCGAAGCCGAATATGCCTCTTTTTGCTTGGTAGCCTAAGAATTAGGGAACATCACTAATTTTGAGAATTAGTGCACGCCTAATTGACGCGAATCCTAAAGATAGATCTATTGGGCCTAACGAACCCCTTCCAAAGTACCGGATGCTTTAGTACTTCGATGTTGTTTTTATCATGTCCGAAGGATTTCCCAGAATGATAGGGGATATTCTTATATGCATCTTGTTAATGTCGGTCACCAGGTGTTCACCATATGAATGATTTTTGTCTCTATGCATGGGACATATGTTTATGAGAAATGGAAATATGAAATCTTGTGGTCTATTAAAATTATGAAATGATTATTTATGATAAGCTAATGAACTCACCAACCTTTTGGTTGACACTTGAAAGCATGTTTATTCTCAGGTACGAAAGAAATCTTCTGTTGTGCATTTGCTCATTTTAGAGATATTACTTGGAGTCATTCATGACATATTTCAAAAGACGTTGCATTCGAGTCGTTGAGTTCATCAAGAATATTAATAAGTCATTTATAGATGGATATATTATGAAATGTTATGCATACCGTCAATTTTTGATGTAATGAAAGTTTGTCTTTTAAAAACGAATGCGATGTTTGTAAAATGTATCATATAGAGGTCAAGTACCTCGCGATGTAACCAAATGTAATGTATTCGTCTAAATGGATTAGGACGGGTCATTATAGGTGGTATCAGAGTGGTGGTCTTAGCGAACCAGGTCCTGCATTAGTGTGTCTAACTGATAGTTGTTTAGATGCATTAGTGAGTCTGGACTTCGACCGTGTCTGCATGTCAAAAGTTTTGCTTATCATTTCGTGTCAAAAATCATCTACTTATCATCCTTAGGAAATTACCTGCTTATCATTCCTAGTATAGACACATCTTACTGCATCGATTACATGAATAGTGTATAGAAAATCCATATCTTAGTGTATCTGTTACTGTAGACTTTATCTGACACGTTTCCTTAATTTCCTCCGTAATCTACGGGATCCTCTGTACTATATTAGATATTCAATGTAATTAGAATACCATCCGATAGCCAGAAATCATTTCATATCGAAAAATCCTTTACTCAATCATACGAAATGGAATTCGCCGCTAGTTCAAGTCCTTCGGATTCCGACATGGAGTCCCACTCAAGCTCCAAAAGCAGTGTGACTGGAATGGACCAACCAATCAGCCATCATCTATTCTGGATGAATTGGGGATGGGTTCGTAGTCTACTCAATCATTGGAGACAAGAAGAAGGTGATCCTTTTCATCCACCACATTGCCCTCTTGGCGAAGAACCTGAAGCATTTACCGGCGAACCTGTCCAAAACACCATTTTCTCTCTCATTTCCAGAGTATCTCGTCACTATTATATATTATACCAAATACCTCTAGATCATATTTATCCGCTCTTCCGAACCGACAATCACCCCGGTATAATAGAAGAAGTCAACGAGCTTCGTGCTCGGGTAGTGGCTTTGGAGAATATGGTGCAAAGGTTACAAACACCAGCAGCAGCACCAGAAGCATAACCGGTACCACCATCATCAACGTCATACGCACCATAGATACCAAGGAGTACCAACAACAATGAACGATGAAGTATTAATTCATAACTTCATTGAAGAAATATTCTGCGAAGGATATGTGGTTTCTAAAAGTTTTAGAGATTATTTATTCTAGCTCAAACCGAAAATCAAATGAGTTTAATATCATATTGACTCATTAAATCCATAATTACCTCTGAAGAAAATATATATGTATATATATTTTCATAAAGATTGTAATTGAAAATTCTTTCGTTCAAACTGTTAATGGTGAAAATATTTTAACGGGTAGGTAATACCTGAGGAATATTTAGATTTCACATTAATAAGTTACACTGTACATTTTTCGAATCTGATTCAACAGTCGTTTACTATCCTACTTACATCCACCAACATACGTATCCGTTCACCGCAGAATAACCATTTTTATTTAATTTCATATTTGGATTTTGACTTACTAGAATCCAACAAGTGGCATAATGAAGAAAACATTTGACATAATAAAATTTGTTAGAAACAAACAAATTAACTATGAGAAATTCTGTTAAGATTCAACGCTAACAAAATCCTAGCTAACTGTTCCTAGCTAACTGTTAATTCCTTATTACATTTATTTATCGCAATTTTAATTCTCGCAATTTTATTTATCGTCATTTAATTTCTGTTATTTATTTTACGCACTTTAAATATCGGGACACGTATACAAGGTTTTGACATATCATATCGACGCATATATATATATTATTTGGAATAACCATAGACACTCTATATGCAGTAATGCTGGAGTTAGCTATACAGGGTTGAGGTTGATTCTATAATAATATATATACTTTGAGTTGTGATCGAGTCTGAGACATGTATACAATGGGTCACGATACGTATTAATTAATTCGAATATTATATATTAAACTATATATGAATTGTTGAACTACTAATTGTGGACTACTAACTGTGGACTACCAACATTGGACAATTAAAATGAATTAAAATATTGATTATAACATATGAAACTAAACAATTTCTTCAAGTTTGCCACTTGATTTCATCTTAAACCTCATTTGTATCTTGACGATTACAATCTGCGTTCAAACCTTTCATGATTCTTGAAAACACCTCAATCTAGAGGAATGAACCAACCGCACTTCATCTACGGAAGAAAAGATTGATATATATAGTTATGCACCTGAAAACACTCGGAACCTGAGTAAACGTTTGACACGTATCTGTGGTAGCTCCTTTGGCGTTATTATTACTGAAAATAACTTTGCAGTTCCTTTTCAATTTAGCCAATTTTGTCATAGCTCCAGCAAGTCAACTTCGACTTTTCGTTCAAAACAACTTTATTATAACCTTGATATATATGCGTGCTCTTTTATTGTTACCGGGGAACCTTTTATATTTCACCATATTACCATCAGCGTTTAATCATCTAAAAACACAATTATCCTGAAACCACCTTGGATTGATAACCGATGATTCAGATATCGTAGCATTAAATGCAGAGGAAACAGAAAAATTGTAGATGGTCTAAACGGCCAAAAGTTTGATGATAAAGAAAGGAGTGTTAGGACGCTCGATAGAAAATTTGGTACTGAAAAATAGATTCAGCAAACCATGAAGGAGACCAAGGCCAAATACCAGGACCATACCATATATTCAAAGAAACCAGGTAATTATGGATTCGATGAAACCTTCAACGAATATCTAGCTCCGTACTCATGTTAAAATCTTGCGGAAAAATCTTTCTTCAACAACCATCGAACTTAGAAATTCCAAAATATCATCATAAATATCTTCGATATTTCTAAGGATATTTTCATAAATATTCTCATCCGAAATTATATACCTCTTCGTGCTTCCTGTGTTTCATTATATTCGAAACTTCTGTAAAATTTAAGTTTAATTCATGAATGAATCCTAGAGAAATGTAAAGAAATTGATGCATGAATTAGTATAATATAATGACACTTGATCAATGTGATTATATTACAGTAAGTCATGCTGAGTTTCTAATGGAACATGATGATTCACAGAATCATAACATCATCATGTACCATTCTACACGACTCTTACATTCTACCTAATCTCCAAACGTATCAAGAACATATTTTATTGATAGTTCTATCATTCTCTTAAATTCTAGTAATTTAACCAATTAAGATCGTGCTATTACAATTTCTCTCTTAGAACATTATCCACGTTCATTCGAAACACTATACCTACGAATTATGGACCATTACTCGCTTTACTAGAGGTCGGGAGGATAATAAAAAGGCAAAGAGCTCCAAAATATAAGAGAAAATATAAAGCCCAATAACAACACGGAAGTTATAAACCGTGGATATTAATACGAATAGCAACATAAAGACACGACATAATTAAGAATAGTATTACCTCAAGGTTATATTAAAAGTAAACAGATTTTTCTGGTGGAAGATTGAAAAGAAGGATGACATAAATGATAATTAGGAAAATATTAGGGATTAGAACTGGACTAAACATTTTCACAATCTTTTGGATGTATGAACTAAGAAAGAAAGTATAGGAATGGTGAGAATAATGGAACGGAGGAGTTTAATTTATAATGGAAATATCAGACAGAGTAACTGAGGCAGATCACCATATTTAATTATAGAGATCTTAATCTCCTTATTCGCCAAAGAATCAAATCTCTCAGATTTCGAAGATTTTCTTTAAATCCCTTGAATTCCGGAATTCAATCACGACTACGTCAAAAGTTATGGAAAATCTCCATTTCTTCATCTCGATCTTTTGTGATATCTTCATTCATACGCTTCGATTAATCGAATCACTTTATCCATATTACTCAATGATGATAAAACTCTATTTATCAACTCATATTCGTCATGAACACATTTTTATTGTTAACCATGACCACCTCACTCAAATTTCAGGACGAAATTTCTTTAACGGGTAGGTACTGTGACGACACGGGAATTTCTGACCAAATTTAAACTTGATCTTTATATGTTTCCGACACGATAAGCAAAGTATGTAAGGTTGAGTCTCAAAAATTTTGAACTGTTTCATATATGCATTTACCCTTTGACCCCTCCCGACGATTCGTGAACAATTGTGTGTAAATAAATATGTAAACATATATATTTAAATATAAGTGTATATCTTAATTTGAATTAATATAATACCATTTAATCAGTTGAATTAAAAATATAAAGTAATATACAAAAATAATTAAGCTGTTACTAAAATAAATATATATATGATTTCAATATATAATTATTATATTATTATAATGTATGAATAATAAATATTCAATATATGTTATTATATATAATAATATGTAATATTAATATAATAAGTTTGATTTCAGGTTAAAAATATAGTTGTTATAGTTACTTTTATTATTACTATTAATATTAGTATCAATGTTAGTATTGTTAATATTATTATATATAACATATAGATATGAAATTTGAGATGTATAAATTGTTATATTGTTATTTTTTTTGATACTATTATTATTAATAATAATATCAATATTATTATAATTAGTATTATTATTAGTATCACTAATAATATTATTATCATTTTATTATTATCATTATTTTTACTACTATTATCATTATTGATCATATACATACTTATGTATATGTATATATTTAGTGCGAAAGGCCATTTGAAGGTGAAAGCACAAGACAACTGAACCGCAGTGTGAATGCGGTGGGATTGCGCAGAACATTAAAGAGTGCGAAGGCTTCTCGCAGTGTTTATGCGGAATGCCTAAGTGCCCGCACAACTTACTTCCGCGTAACTCCTAGACCTATAAATAGGGAGCTTGGCCTCTCATTTTAGGTTGTTGATTCTGGAAGGGTTGCCCTAGCCATATTGATTTCTCTCGTGACTTTGCCCGAGACTAAATCATTATTTGGTTAAGGTAATTTACGAAGACTGGGACATGGTTGTTGATCGTTTAGCACTTAATTAAATATGACAATAAGGTCCCAAAACCACAATCGACATCCATTATACCCCCTCATTGCACTCAATCCTTGATTAACCGTAATTGGATAATCTAGGATTGATCAATTGGCGCCATCCGTGGGACTCGAATAGAATTGAAATGAGAAATTCGCGTTCGTTTTAATCGAGCTATTCAACTCATTTTTTTAATTCTAATCGTGTTGTTTTCTGTCTTATATTGCAGGAATAAGTAATTTGTGCAACAGCAGTTGCGAGCAAAGCGAAATGATGAAGCAACAAAAGCTTTCGTGTACTAAGAAAGTTGTAAATGAGAATTTGAAAGTGCGTAAAGTGCACAAAGCTTGTGTAAGCGAAAGCTCGCCAGCAAAACTGAACAAAGAACAAGATACGAGAATAATAAGCACAATACATAAGAAAAAAGGATTTAAAAAGCGAAAAGCAGTAGAAATGTTTGAAAAATGGCAATTCGCACCTATTACATTTCCATTTGAGCAAAGTCGCGAAATGAATGACATGCCGTTGGTCATATCGTGTAAAATTGCGAATACAGGGATCACAATCATGAAAATTCATGTTGATACTGGCAGTAGTATTGATTTGATATACGAGCAATGTTTTCGCCAATTGCCAAAATGCATCAAGGTGGAACTAAAACCGACCGCGATATCCTTATCTGGTTTCGCGGGTGAATCTGCTTGGCCTATGGGGCAATTATCCTTAGAAATTGAATTGTGTGATGAAACAGAGGAAAAATTGACAAGGCAAGCTCGGTTAGATTTTTATGTTATATGCACTGCTTCGCGTTATAACATGTTATTGGGAAGATCTGCGTTGCGGAGGCTTGGCATAGTGCCATCTACAATACACGGAATGGTCAAATTCACTACCTGCAAGGGTGTGGCAACGATAAATTCTATGGCTATGCCATCGATTTGTGCGGCTATAAGCACGAAAGATGCAATTGTTCCGCATAAAATTGAAGATGATAATATGGTTGTTATAAATCCTAAGTATGTTGATTAAAAAAATTAAAATTGGGACCGAGTTGAATGCAGAAATAAGAAAGAAGATTGTGCAGTTGCTGGTCGCGTATATGGATGTATTTTCTTGGAGTGAGCAAGATATGACCGGAGTTCCGCGTAATGTTGCAGAGCATAGATTAAATGCCAATCCTGCGTTAAAACCTATTGTACAAAAACGCAGAGGAATGGCTCTAGACCGCATGAAGTGGTTGTCTGCGGAAGTTGCTAAATTGGTCAATGCAGGAATATTGCACGAAGTAAAATATCAAACATGGGTTGCAAATCCTGTTTTGGTAAAAAAACCAGATGGTTCGTGGAGGATGTGTATAGATTTCAAGGACATAAATAAAGCTTGTCCGAAGGACAACTATCCACTTCCTGAAATTGATCTTAAAGTGGAATCTTTGCATGATTATCCCTACAAATGCTTTTTGGATGCCGCAAAAGGATACCATCAAATACCAATGGCGTTGGAAGATGAAGATAAAACCGCATTCCATACTGGAAAAGGCATTTATTGTTATATCAAAATGCCTTTTGGTTTAAAGAATGCGGGAGCCACTTATCAGCGGTTAATTGATAAAGCATTTGAAGGTCAGATAGGCCGCAATCTGGAAGCTTATGTTGATGACCTTGTTATAAAAAGTAAAACGCAAGAAAGTATTTTGGTAGATATGCAAGAAACATTTGAAAGTTTGCGGAAAATAAACATGAAGTTGAATCCGTCTAAGTGCAGTTTCGGAGAAAGGGAAGGCAAGTTTCTGGGATACTATGTCACTGAGCAGGGTATACAAGCAAATCCTAAGAAAATTGCCGAAATTGAAAACATGATCGCGCCTAAAATCGTTAAAGAAGTGCAAAGTCTAACTGGAAAAATCGAGGCTTTAACTAGATTTCTTTCGAAGACCGCGGAACGACAGTTGCCTTTCTTTCGCACTCTTAAAGGATGTTTAAAGCAGAAGAACTTTATATGGACTAAAGAGGCTAATAAGGCATTTCAAGAAATGAAGCAATTGCTTGCTGCATTACCTACATTGATTGCGCCTGTTGATGGTGAAATATTATATCTTTACATTTCCGTCGCGAATGAAGCATTTGGCTCAGTACTTATCGCGGAAAGGAATAAAGTTCAAAAGCCAGTCTATTTTGTTAGCAAGGCGCTTGCGGGAAGTGAAATAAATTATGCGCCGATAGAAAAATTTATTTACGCGTTAGTTTTAACTTCACGGCGATTGTGCAGATACTTTCAAGGTCATCCAATACATGTTTTAACTGATTTTCCGGTTAAAAATGTGATGAACAAACCTGCGGTATCTGGAAGACTTGCCCAATGGGTGATTGAGCTTGGAGCATTTGAAATATCATATATACCGCATACATCCGTAAAGGGGCAAGTTTTGGCAGATTACCTCGCAGAAATGACGGGTGAATTAGAGGTGATCCATGAAAGAACGCAATTAACGCCACCTTCGCATGAAATATGGGATTTATATACAGACGGTGCCTCATGTATTGAAGGGGCAGGTGCGGGGCTAGTGTTGACAAATCCAAGTGGCGAAGAGCACACGTACGCACTGCGCTTTAATTTTGATGTGACAAACAATGAGGCTGAATATGAAGCAATGCTTGCGGGATTGAATTTGGCACGTAAGATGAATATAACGCAGCTGCGCGCATATGTTGATTCACAACTGGTGGCAAATCAATTCAATGGCTCTTTTGAAGCACATGAGTTGTCCATGCAGAAGTATTTGAAACTTGTAAAGGAATCTGCAGAAAAGTTTGAGTTCTTTGAATTATCACAAGTGTCGAGAAGTCAAAATAAAAAAGCAGACGCGTTAAGCAAACTTGCTGCATTAGCGTTTTCGCACTTTCAAAAACAGGTGTGGGTGGAAGAACTTCCTAATAAGTCCATTGATGGAAATTTATTTGTTGCGGTTATAGAAGAAGTTGGACCAAATTGGATGGATCCTATTGTCAATTATCTGCGAAATGGTACGTTGCCAGAAGATAAAAAGGAGGCTCGTTTGGTACGCGAAAGAGCACCCATGTATGTACTTGAAAATAATGTGTTATATCGTAAATCATATTTGGGACCATTAATGCGGTGTGTGGGACCCGCAGAAGCTGCAACCATTGTTGAAGAGGTGCATAGTGGATCTTGTGCTCTTCACTCAGGATATAAAACTATTGCTGGGAAGATAATGTGCATGGGCTATTTCTGGCCTACTCTATATCGTGATGTTGCGCAAATTGTTAAGCGGTGTAAAAGTTGTCAAAGACATGCACCGCAGAATCGCAAACCACGACATGATATGATTCCAATTGATTCACCATGGCCATTTTATAAATGGGCCATCGATATTGTGGGACCCTTTCCACCAGGTGCAGGAAATGTAAAGTTCCCGATTGTAGCTATTGATTATTTCACTAAATGGGTGGAGGCAAAGGCCTTACGCACAATTACTGGAGTGCAAGTGCAGAATTTTGTATGGGAATACATTGTATGTAGATTTGGTATTCCGCGGGAACTTGTAAGTGATAACGGAGCGCAGATTGCAAAATATCCATTTTTAAGTTGGTGTGCGGAACTAAATATAATTCAAAGATTCACATCTGTGGCACATCCGCAAGCAAATGGATTGTGCGAAGTCACTAACCGCGACATTGTTAGCGGTATTAAAAAACGTTTGAATGAAAAGCGGAATGGATGGGTTGATGAACTTTCAAATGTACTATTGGCTCATCGCACTACTTTCAAGAAAAGTACAGGCGAAACACCTTTTAGCCTAGTATATGGTTCCGAAACAATGATCCCCGCAGAAATCTTTGTTGAAACGCACAGAGTTGCTAATTTTGATGAAAGTGCGAATGCGGAAGGCACTTGTGAAAATCTAAATTTCATTAAAGAACGCAGGCTTATGGTCGCAATACGTGAGGCAAATAATAAGCAGCAAATTGCTAAGTATTATAACAAGAAGGTGCGCGCGTTAGCCTTTGATGTTGGAGAATGGGTTTTGCGTAATAATGAAGCAAGTCGTGCTGAGAAACAAGGGAAGTTGGGACCCAATTGGGAGGGACCATACCAGATAGTGGGAATTAATGCAGCAGGCTCTTATAAACTCCAAGACATTGAAGGGCGCAATATACCTAACACGTGGCATGCTACTTTGTTGAAACGATATTATATGTAAATAACAAAAGTATGCGAAATTTTATGTGCATTCTAGTGATTCATGTTAATGTGTGTAGCAAATAAGTTTGCAATATTGTGTAAAATGAGTAAAACTAAAGGTTTTTGTTCATCATAATGATTGTATGTCTATGGTTAATTTCAAAGTACAACGCGTTTAATACAACCATAAATGAAATCAAACAAGTGATGGAGAAGACCACTTGATGCTAAATGAAATCAATTTTACGTGTATGCGAAAGGAATTCAGTTTGTTAACTTTCTCCCAAAGTATTAGATCTAGCCATACTTGGATGCTTCGCAATAAACACAAATTTTTGCCTAAGGATCGTTTCGGCGGACTTAGAAGATTCATAATGTGCAGAATAACACGTGCATACAGGTTGTTTCGCATAAAGTAGTTGTTTGTTATGTGCACAATAATAAACAATGAAATTGCAAAGGACAATGCTAGTAATTATGAATGATATAATCAAAGCGCTATATAAATAAAGGCAATTGCAATTGATAAATAAAATTTTATTATAAGTTCCGAGGAAGGTACAGCAAATCATATCATTAAAATGCGCTTATAAAAGCGCTTACATAATGTGAAATCCTATTCCTTGGTAGTTAAGTCTAAACCAATGATGTCTTCGACGGGAGCATCCTTGTTTTGACTTATAGCTTCTAATTTTGGAATAGGGATAACGCGGATTCCTTCTCTAACCAATGCGACCATATCTTCTGCCTCTTCAATAGGGCAGATTAATTTCTCAATATACTCTAGCATTGGCTCCGGAAGAACAGCAATCTTGCCAACCTCCTGAAGAAATTTTACTCG
Organism: Rutidosis leptorrhynchoides; assembly: GCF_046630445.1. Lineage (NCBI taxonomy): Eukaryota > Viridiplantae > Streptophyta > Magnoliopsida > Asterales > Asteraceae > Rutidosis > Rutidosis leptorrhynchoides. The sequence continues at coordinate 175,447,855 of NC_092343.1, forward strand.
CTCAAGTTGTTGTAGTGCAATCACATAAGTATCAAATTTCTGCGAAACGTCCGCAGAATCTATGATTTTTTGCCCAAGTTCAGGCAAATGTTCGCGGAGTTTCGCAAAGCTAGATTCCGCGGTTGCTTTTGCGGATAAGGCTGCAGTTAGTTCGGTTTGGGTTTGCAAGAGTTTGTTTTTCATTGTATCATGCGTGACTTGAAGGTTGTCCATTTCAATTGCTTTTTCGGACAGTTGCTTTTTTAAATCATCCACGGAATTTTTTGTTGTTTGTAATTCTGTGGTGATGGAAGAGAGTTGGGACTGTGTGATTGCGTGCTTGGTTTGTTCTTTCTTTAAAACTTCAGAAAACTTCTCTTGTCGGGACATTGCATCATATGCAGATGCAAGTGTCATATAGAAGTTCTGCGTGAAACAGTTGAATGAGTCGCTGTATGAAAGTTTGCTAAGTTCAGAGCGTAGATCATGAGGAAGGGCAAGCTTCATATGTTGCTTTTGGTCCAGTGCAGCTTCTGGAGAGGCGCATAGATAACCCTGCAGGTCATCTATTTTGATTGACTTTACTGCGCTCAGAGGAGTGCGCCAGATGTCTTCATATTTGGATAAGTCGAAGGTTGGTGGAGACCTAGCCTGTGTAGATGGTGGTGGAGTAATGGATGTCTCTGCTGCAATACGTATAAGGAATATAAACGAAGGAAGAGATATTAAAATGACAGAACACTATAGGTGTTATTGGAAATACAAATTATAATATGTGACGATTCGCATTACCAGTCTCAGATGCAGGTGGAACAACTGAGCTAGACCGCGTAAACCTCTTCGCGGATCCTGTAAGTGGAGAGGTAGCGGGTCGTTTGCTGGGAGTCATTGTTGTTTGTTGAGCGCTGGTGGTAGGAGATTTTTGTGCAGCCTTTGATGATGATTTTGACTCTGGGCTCTTAAGCCTCTCTGCGAGAAATGCTTTTGCGTCATCTTTCTTTTCGATTTCAGAAACCCTCATGATGATGATGATGAGTAAATGTGAAAGTTATTTGTGTGAATGAATCAATATAACGGAGAGAGAAAGTATGATGGAAAAAATGATAATCAACTTCTATATATATGGAGGAAAATATAATTTCAACGGTATAATCCCTTAACGGCTATATACGCAGATAAAAAACTCAGCAAATACAATAATAGACGTTGTGGAAAAATAATAATACTTTTATGCCTCACTGTAGTGCGTGCATCATATGCACAAAAGGACAAACTATAACTTTTTCTTTTTTAAGAGTTTATTGTCTTACTTTTTCTGCGAAAATGTAACACAATAAACTGGGGGGACTTGATCATATACATACTTATGTATATGTATATATTTAGGGCGAAAGGCCATTTGAAGGTGAAAGCACAAGACAACTGAACCACAGTGTGAATGCGGTGGGATTGCGCAGAACATTAAAGAGTGCGAAGGCTTCTCGCAGTGTTTATGCGGAATGCCTATGTGCCAGCACAACTTACTTCCGCGTAACTCCGAGACCTATAAATAGGGAGCTTGGCCTCTCATTTTAGGTTGTTGATTCTGGAAGGGTTGCCCTTGCCATATTGATTTCTCTCGTGACTTTGCCCGAGACTAAATCATTATTTGGTTAAGGTAATTTACGAAGACCGGAACATGGTTGTTGATCGTTTAGCACTTAACGAAATATGACAATAAGGTCCCAAAATCACAATCGATATCCATTATACCCCCTCATTGCACTCAATCCTTGATTAACCGTAATTGGATAATCTAGGATTGATCAATATCATTATTCTTATTATTATTAGTAATATTTTTACATTATTACCATTAATATTATTATTATTATTATTATTATTATTATTATTATTATTATTATTATTATTATTATGTGTATTATTTATATTTAGATTAAAAATTATTTTTATCATTTATTATTTCTATCACTATTATCATTAGTATATTTTTCTTTTATTTATTGTTAATAAGTATTCTGTATTATTATTAATATCTTTAATAATTATTAATATTAATTGTATAAGAATTATAAAATCAGATAAATGAATTGGTTATACATCACTTTCTATTTCTGCTCACGGGTTGTTACTGTCGACCAATGATCACAAAAATACAACTTCTATAGAATCTTGTTACAGCAACAATCAATTCTATCATCTATTTTGTTTCTTTCTTTTATCAACCAACATAAATATCACAATACTTTTGCTATAAGTTTCGAAGGTCAACAGCATCAAAACACCATGGTTTTACTTCGGGTTCTATCCAGGAACACATCACCTTCATCACCATCAAAACTGCCACAATCATTTTTCTGTATCCAATTCTGTCGTGCAGTTATACTCCATGGCTATTACCCCTACTCCTTGAACGATTGCCATTGTAAAACACATCATCAAACCATCACAACTGCTGTAGGTTGTTTTCTATTTCAACTCAGTTCAAGAACCACCTTCATGAAACCACAACATTGAACCATTACTGCTGCATCTAACCTGTTTCTTTCTGTCCAGAAACTACCATTTAAACCATCGAAGACTGCATCTGCAACTGCAGCTACAAATCACTTCACCATCAAACCACAACACTATAAACATTACCAACCAAATCAATAATCAAATGTGAAGGTATAACTGTGAACCAAATCAAGAACAACGAGCACCAAATATTCATAAATTTGAATTTAATGAAATTGAACTCCAAAACGATTTCATAATCATATAAATGTAGCGACTAACCTATTGTAAAGAATCATCAATCAAACAACAACAGATTTATCAAAATTAAGATGAACAGTGACGGTCTTCAATTTAGGAACTTCAAAATTTAAAACTCGATTTCTAAGTGTTTTCAGACCTCGAATTCTTCATATAACATGTTGCAAATCCCTGGAATAACCTTCGTTGATCAATGTTTAAACCTGAAAACACTTACAGTAATTCAATTGAAGATTTCATCTTTCGGTCATAAACCCTAGATCCGAAAATTCATGAATTATTTGATGTTATGAATCTATTCGAAGCTTCAAATATATGAAACAAACATTCAAGAATATGAAATTATAAGTGGATTAACCTGCAAATTGATGGATCGAATTAGAGAAGCTTTCGATTGACTTTGGAGTTGATCTCGTGAAGAACATATAAACAGAGACGAAATTGTTGTTGTAAATCACAGTTGATACATGATGAAGTTTAGGATCGTGATGGCGAAATTCGTTCTCTGAATATTGCTCTGCATCTCGATTTGTTATTTTTGGGGAACCCTAATAAAACGCGTACCCTTTTATATTAGGTATTATTATTATTATTATTATTATTATTATTATTATTATTATTATTATTATTATTATTATTATTATTATTATTATTATTATTATTATTATTATTATTATTATTATTATTATATTATTATTATTATTATTATTATTATTATTATTATTATTATTATTATTATTATTATTATTATTATTATTATTATTGTTGTTGTTGTTTATTGTTATCATTATTATTATTATTGTTATTATTATTGTTGTTGATATGATAAATATTAAAATTACTAATATTAAAGATATAAATATTATTATCACTATTATGACTAATGTTATTATCATTATTGTTAGTATTAGTAATATCACTATTATTATTATTATCATTAGTATTAAAATGATTCATAAGATTATTGTTATTATCATTAATAACTTTAGTATTAGTATTAACATTATTATTGACATACTCATAGTCATCATTATTATTATTATGATTAACATAAGTATTATTATTGATAATATCATTACTATTATTAACATGATTATCATTTTTAGTATTGTTATTATTAAAAATTATTATCATTTTTATCACTTTTACAAAAATAATAATTTTTATTATTAGAATTATTATTATTAATAATATTATCATTTTATGAACTAATAAAATAAATACCATTATTATTATTATTTTTATCATTTTTATTATTAGTATTATTAGTAGTATTAGTATTATTATTATTACTATTACAATAAATATTATTTATAAAAAATATAATTATCTCATATAACATAACTATATTAATATTTTTTTTATTTATCTAAGGTATATAATATAAGTATAGTTAATTTGATTACTAATGAAAAACATAATTAAAATAACAATTAAATCACTAATAATATATAAATTTGTTCGATTACCATTATACGTGTTAATATATATATATATATATATATATATATATATATATATATATATATATATATATATATATATATATATATATATATATATATATATATATATATATATATATATATATAAATGATATAGGTTCGTGAATCCGAGGACAACCCTATACTTGTTCAATGTCGTCCTATGTATTTTTACTACAAAATACAGTATGGTGAGTTTCATTTGCCTTTATACCCTTTATATTTTTGGGCTGAGAATACATGCACAATTTTTATAAATGTTTTACAAAATAGACACAAGTAATCGAAACTACATTATATGGTTGAATGATCGAAGCCGAATATGCCCCTTTTTGCTTGGTAGCCTAAGAATTAGGGAACATCACTAATTTTGAGAATTAGTGCACGCCTAATTGACGCGAATCCTAAAGATAGATCTATTGGGCCTAACGAACCCCATCCAAAGTACCGGATGCTTTAATACTTCGATGTTGTTTTTATCATGTCCGAAAGATTTCCCGGAATGATAGGGGATATTCTTATATGCATCTTGTTAATGTCGGTTACCAGGTGTTCACCATATGAATGATTTTTGTCTCTATGCATGGGACGTATGTTTATGAGAAATGGAAATATGAAATCTTGTGGTCTATTAAAATTATGAAATGATTATTTATGATAAACTAATGAACTCACCAACCTTTTGGTTGACACTTGAAAGCATGTTTATTCTCAGGTACGAAAGAAATCTTCTGTTGTGCATTTGCTCATTTTAGAGATATTACTTGGAGTCATTCATGACATATTTCAAAAGACATTGCATTCGAGTCGTTGAGTTCATCAAGAATATTAATAAGTCATTTATAGATGGATATATTATGAAATGGTATGCATGCCGTCAACTTTTGATGTAATGAAAGTTTGTCTTTTAAAAACGAATGCAATGTTTGTAAAATATATCATATAGAGGTCAAGTACCTCGCGATGTAACCAAATGTAATGTATTCGTCTAAATGGATTAGGACGGGTCATTATATGGAGGCACTACTTATATGGGGTCAAAAGTATTATATATACCGACCACAAAAGTCTTCAACACATATTTAATCAGAAACAACTGAACATGAGGCAGCGCAGGTGGATTGAATTGTTGAATGATTACGACTTTGAGATTCGTTACCACCCGGGGAAGGCAAATGTGGTAGCCGACGCTTTGAGTAGAAAGGACAGAGAACCTATACGGGTAAAAGCTATGAATATAATTATTCGTACTAACCTTACTACTCAAATAAAGGAGGCGCAGCAGGGAGTTGTAAAAGAAGAAAAGTTGAAGAATAAAATACCTAAAGGATCGGAGAAACATCTTAATATTCGGGAAGACGTAACCCGGTATAGGGCTGAAAGAATTTGGGTACAAAAGTTTGGAGATGTGAGAGAAAAGGAACTTAAGGAAGCACATAAAACCAGATATTCAATACATCCCGGAGCGGGGAAGATGTACAAAGATCTCAAGAAACACTTTTGGTGGCCGGGTATGAAAGCCGATATTGCTAAATACGTAGGAGAATGTTTAACGTGTTCTAAGGTCAAAGCTGAACATCAGAAACCATCAGCTCTACTTCAACAACCTGAAATCCCGGAATGGAAATGGGAAAACATTACCATGGATTTCATTACTAAATTGCCAAGGACTGCAAGTGGTTATGATACAATTTGGGTAATAGTCGATCGTCTTACCAAGTCAGCACACTTTCTGCCAATAAGAGAAGATGATAAAATGGAGAAGTTGGCGCGATTGTACTTGAAGGAAGTTATCTCCAGACATGGAATACCAGTCTCTATTATCTCAGATAGGGATGGCAGATTTGTTTCAAGATTCTGGCAGACATTACAGCAAGCATTAGAAACTCGTCTAGACATGAGTACTGCCTATCATCCACAAACTGATGGGCAGAGTGAAAGGACGATACAAACACTTGAAGACATGCTACGAGCTTGTGTTATTGATTTCGGAAACAGTTGGGATCGACATCTACCGTTAGCAGAATTTTCCTACAATAACAGCTACCATTCAAGCGTTGAGATGGCGCCGTTTGAAGCACTTTATGGTAGAAAGTGCAGGTCTTCGATTTGTTGGAGTGAAGTGGGGGATAGATATATTACGGGCCCGGAGATAATACAAGAAACTACTGAGAAGATCATCCAAATTCAACAACGGTTGAAAACCGCCCAAAGTCGACAAAAGAGCTACGCTGACATTAAAAGAAAAGATATAGAATTTGAAATTGGAGAGATGGTCATGCTTAAAGTTGCACCTTGGAAAGGCGTTGTTCGATTTGGTAAATGAGGGAAATTAAATCCAAGGTATATTGGACCATTCAAGATTATTGATCGTGTCGGACCAGTAGCTTACCGACTTGAGTTACCTCAACAACTCACGGTTGTACATAACACTTTCCACGTCTCGAATTTGAAGAAATGTTTTACTAAAGAAGATCTCACTATTCCGTTAGACAAAATCCAAATCAACAAAAAACTTCAATTCATCGAAGAACCCGTCGAAATAATGGATCGTGAGGTTAAAAGACTTAAGCAAAATAAGATACCAATTGTTAAGGTTCGATGGAATGCTCGTAGAGGACCCGAGTTCACCTGGGAACGAGAAGATCAGATGAAGAAGAAATACCCGCACCTATTTCCGGAAGATACGTCTACACCTCCAACTGCTTAAAATTTCGGGACGAAATTTATTTAACGGGTAGGTACTGTAGTGACCCGAACTTTTCCATGTTTATATATATTAAATGAAATTGATATTTACATGAATAAGTGTTTCCAACATGTTAAGCAATCAAACTTGTTAAGACTTGATTAATTGAAATAGGTTTCATATAGACAATTGACCACCCAAGTTGACCGGCGATTCACGAACGCTAAAACTTGTAAAAACTATATGATGACATATATATGGATATATATATAGTTAACATGATATTATGATAAGTATGTATCTCATTAAGTATATTAACAATGAACTATATATGTAAAAACAAGACTAACTTAAGGATTTCGAAACGAGACATACATGTAACGATTATCGTTGTAACAACATTTAAATGTATATATATCATATTAAGATATATTAATACATCATAATATCATGATAATGTAATAAATTTAATATCTCATTAGATATAATAAACAATGGGTTAACAACATTTAATAAGATCGTTAACTTAAAGGTTTCAAAACAACATTTACATGTAATGACTAACGATGACTTAACGACTCAGTTAAAATGTATATACATGTAGTGTTTTAATATGTATTCATACACTTTTGAAAGACTTCGAGACACTTATCAAATTACTTCTACTTAACAAAAATGCTTACGATTACATCCTCATTCATTTTCATCAACAATTCTACTCGTAGGCACTCGTATTTGTACTTGTACAATACACAACATCTAGACGTATATACTATTGGTATATACACATAATAATTCAGATCTTAGAAGCCCTAGATAGTCAACAAACATGTGGAACCAACAATTAGACAACTAGCATGACTTATGAGCAAGAAAACAAAAACAAGAACTCCTTTTAACCCCGCTCACCTTCACCACTCACCACCTACTCCATTTCACTTCCAATTTTCTTTCCAAATCTCTCTCAAAACACATACACTCTTCCATAAACGTCTAAGTTACTATTTTTCCAACAAAAATCATCAAATACAAGCTTTGATTATTATCTATAATCATCATAAAAACAATTACTCAAGAACACATCAAGAATACTTCCAAGTTTACAAGTTTACTTCCAAGTTTCCTAATCCATTCCAAGCAATCGTCTAAGATCAAGAAACCTTTGTTATTTACAGTAGGTTATCTTTCTAAATCAAGGTAATATTCATATTCAAGCTTTGATTCAATTTTTATAACTATAACTATCTTAATTCGAGTAATAATCTTACTTGAACTTGTTTTTGTGTCATGATTCTATTTCAAGAACTTCCAAGCCATCAAAGATCCTTTGAAGATCAAGTTATTTTTTTTATCATTTCCAGTAGGTTGACCTACTAAACTTGAGGTAGTAATGATGTTCATATCATCATTCGATTCATATATGTATAACTATCTTATTCGAAGATTTGAAAATGTAATCACTAGAACATAGTTTAGTTAATTCTAAACTTGTTCGCAAACAAAAGTTAAATCTTATAACTTGACTTTTAAAATCAACTAAACACATGTTCTATATCTATATGATATGCTAACTTAATTATTTAAAACCTGAAAACACGAAAAACACCGTAAAATCGGATATACGCCGTCTTAGTAACACTGCGGGCTGTTTTGGGTTAGTTAATTAAAAACTATGATAAACTTTAATTTAAAAGTTGTTCTTCTGGGAAAAATGATTTTCCTTATGAACATGAAACTATATCCAAAAATCATGGTTAAACTCAAAGTGGAAGTATGTTTTCCAAAATGGTCATCTAGACGTCGTTCTTTCGACTGAAATGACTACCTTTACAAAAGCGACTTGTAACCTGTATTTCTGACTATAAACTTATACTTTTCTGTTTAGATTCATAGACTTAAGTTCAATATGAAACCATAGCAACTTGAATCACTCAAAACGGATTTAAAACGAAGAAGTTATGGGTAAAACAAGATTGGATATTTTTTGCTTGTTGTAACTACGTGAAAATTGGTAACAAATCTATATTAATCATATCCTAGCTAAATCATATTGTATTATACATGTATTCTAATATATTATGTAATCTTGGGATATCATAGACACGTATGCAAATGTTTTGACATATCATATCGACCCATGTATATATATTATTTGGAACAACCATAGACACTCTATATGCAGTAATGTTGGAGTTAGCTATACAGGGTTGAGGTTGATTCCAAAAATATATATACTTTGAGTTGTGATCTAGCCTGAGACGTGTATACACTGGGTCGTGGATTGATTCAAGATAATATGTATCGATTTATTTCTGTACATCTAACTGTGGATAACTAGTTGTAGGTTACTAACGAGGACAGCTGACTTAATAAACTTAAAACAGTAAAACGTATTAAAAATGTTGTAAATATATTTTGAACATACTTTGATATATATGTACATATTTTTTATAGGTTCGTGAATCGACCAGTGGCCAAGTCTTACTTCCCGACGAAGTAAAAATCTGTGAAAGTGAGTTATAGTCTCACTTTTAAAATCTAATATTTTTGGGATGAGAATGCATGCAGCTTTCTAAATGTTTTACAATATAGACACAAGTACGCGAAACTACATTCTATGGTTGGATTATTAAACCGAATATTGCCCCTTCAAGTCTGGTAGCCTAAGAATTAGGGAAATGACCCCTAATTGACGCGAATCCTAAATATAGATCTATGGGCCTAACAAACCCTATTCTGGAATTTGAAATGCTTTAATACTTCGATTTATATGGTGATTGCGATTGCCAATTTATGACATACTTGCGAGTATGCGGGGAATATTCTATATGCATTATGTTAATGTCGGTTACCAGGTGTTCATCATAGAATGATTTTTATACACTTGCGAGTGTAGGATTATTGAATAAATAAAATCTTGTGGTCTATTATATTAATTTGATAATATATAGGTTAAACCTATAACGCACCAACATTTTTGTTGACGTTTAAAGCATGTTTATTCTCATGTGATTATTAAGAGCTTCCGTTGTAGCATTCTAATATATGGACAAGACTTGGTGTCAGCATGCTTGTATAATATTGTTTAAAACTACATTCGAGATTTACTTTGTTGTAACATATTAATATTGTAAACTAATATGTATTGGTAGTGTGTAAGTGTGATATTTTTAGATTATCATTTCTGATAATCTAGGTGGTGTCCTTTTAACCTTGTCGATAAAATAAAGGTTATGGCTTGTTTTAAAAACGAATGCAGTCTTTGAAAAACGTCTCATATAGAGGTCAAAACCTCGCAAAGAAATCAATTAATATGGAACGTTTATAATCAATATGAACGGGACATTTCAGAAGAACCTTAGTTCAATCAGTAGAAGACGTTGTTTTCTTTCTTAAGGGCCGACTTGCTGATACGACTCAAAATTTAAGTTACGCTTTCAATAACCAGGTCATGTCATGTGCTTAACACATGTGCGTGGTTGTTCTAGAATGTTGACTGTTCAAAGAAGATTCTCAACTCTCATTGACTATTCTTTATGATGGGAGGAGTACTACAAAATAACAAGGTTTTGCAAATTATGTCCTTTATTCTTATTGGTTAATTTGAGGAAGTTTTTCCTCTTGGTCTCTTTTTCCTTTTATGTTTTGGTCTAATCTAGAAAGTAGATATTTTTCCTATAAATAGAGAGCCCTTGTTATAAAAAAAAAAACTTGGTTGATAAATGAATGAAATTTTGATATAGCTTATTTATCTACCAAAATCTTCGCGTCTTTACGAATCTTCGATTTCTGTGTCTAGGAGTCATTTCTTTATTAGTGTTTGTGGTGTTTCTTTATCAAACATTATGGTGAAATCGCAAATATTTATTTACGTTTATATAGTTTTAGTGGAATCGTTATCAGTTGTAACTGATGGGTGGAAGTGTTTCTAAATCTCTGATTGTGTGGTATCTATATCAATTATGATTTAGATTCTTTATCCTTCGCGGTATTATTTCCTGAGTTCTACTTTCTAATTGAAAGAGGAAGTGCTTGTGTTAGTGCGTAAAATTTTTACTGTAGAAGTTAGATAGTGTAATCTTTCTAATTGTGTTGACACAATAGTGATGAGTTCTCTAATTAAAGAAACAACACTCTACACTTCGATTTTTTTTTCTTCAAAATAACGAGAACTTTATAAACAAGGCAAATTCATTAAAGATGAACAAGGTCAATGTAATGCGCTGATCCAGGAATACCCTTTAACACGCGGCGCGCGACCTTTTGCGCTGCGTGCAAAACCAGCTGGCAATTTGGGTCGTTATTTTGGTGTTTTAAAGGGGGTACAATGGTCTTTCTACTAGGGTGGCGGGTTTGAGGCCACTAAACTGACCAAATCTTATCCTTATCTCATTTTATCTTCATTTCACTCAAACACTTCCACTTAGAGAGAGAAAGAACCCTAGAGATAGAAAGCTCAAATCAAAGAAGAAGAAGCTAGATCTCATCAATTGAAGCTTGGAACTTGTTGAATCCACTTGCTAACTACGTTGTGTTGTTGTGGTAAGTTTCAAATCCGAGTTCTATTGTTTAATTTGGGTTATGGTTAGGGTTTTGGTCTAGTCTTGGGTGTAAGCCCAATTTCCTTTATTAGTTGGGATTTTTGGGCAAAATTGTTGTACATGAACCCAAAGATTCGTAATCTAGGGTTTGGTGATGTAAATTGGGGATTGTGATTTTTAAAAATTTTTGTTGAATCACTAGCACACTTATGTGTTAGTGAATGGGTGTTGTAGGGTTGATGGTTGATCCAAATATGAGTGTTGACCTTGAAATGGGTCAAATGGGTGTTGTGTGAATCAACTAGCATGATGAAAATTTAATTACTCAAACTTGTATTAGTTAGTGTATTAAGACTATAATCACTAACTATTAAGTGATTTGGGGTAGTCTTGACCCAGTGTGGGCGCTAGTAGTGCAAATTGGTCACCTTTGCACTATGAGTCATAATTGCACTAGGGGTTATGAGTTGGTATGTAGTCCAACTTGTCTGTGTGTGTTAATTGTGTGATGAATGTAATAGGTACTTTACCTTGAAGCTTGCGGGATTTTGGTATTGACTTTCACCAAAGTGATAAGGTGAGTGGAATAATTATACGTGTATGTATATAGTTTGTTTGCTTGTGTGGGGTGAACACGGTGTGGGTTAAAGTCAAGGCGTATGACACCAAATCGGCTTTGCGGCATGAAATGTGGGTTTAAAGTCGAGGCGCACGACACCGAATTTTACGTGACAGGTGGTTTTAAGTCGAGGCGTATGACACCACCTAGGGGATAGTGATACAAGGCGTATGTACACTAGCGTTCATTGTGAGTACTATTTACTCAATTGTGTTATGGTGTGAATACAGTGTAGATAGCACCATAGCATGTGTGTGGTCGAGCATGCTTACATGTTTGTTGTATTAGCATATTTAATTGTGACTATATGCTCTTGGAGTTGCTAGTTTATAGCGTATTGTGGATATCTAATTATGTCTTGTGATTGCATGGTTATTGAATTGCTAGCACGGTATGTGGTAGTTGTGTAAGTGTTTGCAAGTAAATGATTTATATATGTATATGCATATTTGTTGCATTCACTAAGCGTTATGATTACCCTCTCGTTGTTTACTCTTTTTAGATACAGGTGTGGATAAGGGCAAGGGTGTGCTTTTGGAATAGATGACTCCCTCTTATGTTTGTGTTAGAGGATGCTTTTGAATTTCGACCTAAGTTTGGGTAGTTTAACCCCAAACACCATGCTCGTCTTATGTTTGGAACTTAAACTCGTTTGGTCGAAATTAGTATTTTGAGTTGTATGGTCGTCGTACCCTTTTTGTAAACTTGTAAACATTTATCTTATGAAAATCGCGAAGGTCGTTAAATAGGTAACGGTTTAATGAAATTTGTATTGTTGAAAAAATTGGCGTTACTTTTAAATGTTGTTGATCTCAGTTCATGTGTTAAGGCGCGCCGCACAAAGCATCTGGTTCATCAGGTCTGGAAAGTTACTGATCTGAAATTCCTTTATAAGGCACACCACGCAAATTGGTCTGTTTCTAGACTATTTTATATTAAAAAAAACGTGTGCTTTCTAGCATTATGTTATGGTCTAAGGGATTTAGGTGACTTGTGATAGGTGCCTAGACTTAGACTTTGTTGTATGTGCATTAAATTCGGGACTTGTAGGATACGAGTCGGACCAGGGATTGTTTATTGCCTTAACATAGGTGAACTAACTATGTTGTGATTATAACGTATTTGTGTTTGCTATCGTCGAGCAAGATAGTCGTTGTACTAAGGAGACGTGCTCGCATAACAATAACTAGCTACCATAGTTACAGGTCCAAATCGTGTCAAACGAGTGAGGTACGACGAGTGTTTAGCATGACGTGGTGGTGTGGTGTGCTGTTTACGTACGTTTTGTTGTTTAACCTATTTCTTTTCTTAGAATGAAGACAAGGAATAGGCACGATAATGGAGGTCAAAGTGATGAAAATGACTTCACGGCCAAGGTGGAGGCCATCTTGGAAAGCCATTCCAAGGCTTTTATCGCGAAGGTCAAGAAAGTCTTTCAGATTGACGAACAAATAACCGACCGTATAAAAGAACAAGTGGGTGCTATTGTTCAAGATAAGTTTGAGAAGAGGTTTCCTAAACCTCGAGGCGTGAATGTGGAAGGTGATACGGGAGATGTTGGTAGAAGAGATTTCGCTTACAAACACTTCATGATTCCCAAACCTCCTACGTTTGATGGTGATAGAGATCCGCTAAAAAATACTCGTTGGATCTCCAATATTAAGGGGGCTTTCCTCACTAGTGAATATCCTCTTGATAAGAAAATGAGGTACGGTAGTAGTATGTTGAGGGGCGATGCCAAACTATGGTGGGATGGAAGGATTCAAGTTTTGGTGAAGAGCAATGTATGAGCTTAACTTGGGAAAAGTTTAAGGCGGAATTCTTTAGAGAGTACCGATCTCAAGATAATCTTTCTAAATAATTATAATTATTCAATCTTATAAAAAAAATAAAAAGCAATTAAAAAATATTTAAGAAGGTGTGTCACTGTTGGGAGTGTTTAATCCTGGGTTTTCGTGAGAAATAAGTGTTGATGTGACGCTAACATGACGTCAATGTGACGTCAATGTGACACCTAGTCCCGATAAGGAATAAGTGTCACCATCAGAAGCACTATAATACATCATATACACACTAAAAGAACCACCAATCTATACACAAAGTGATTTCATATAATATATTAGGTTCTCTTATTTTTGTCTTTTCTCTTTAGATCTTCACCCAACATAACATCATATGCGATTTTAAAGTATACCATGTAGAGTCCTATGACTCACTATTTTTAAATTTTTTATACAATATACTCCTCAAGTTTTATAAAATACAAATAAATTTATGTATAGGACTCCATAAATTTTTAAAATTTAAAATTTTCTGAAAGTATACAACCACTAAAATTATCTTAATATACAATTAACTTTGAATATTTTTAGGACACTATTGAGTTTTTCATCATAAATTCGCCACTGAATAATATATAAACTAAAAAATAAAAATAAAATCTGAGTAGAACACTAATCATTTTTTGGTAATATTTTAATTAAAAACGTTTATTTAAACTCAAAAATGTAAATTTTATACTTGTAACATAGTAATTTTTTTTATCTTCGGATGAGTTTTAATTACACACACACACACACACACACACACACACACACACACACACACACACATATATATATATATATATATATATATATATATATATATATATATATATATATATATATATATATATATATATATATATATATATATAGCCAATGGTTCGATACATAACTTTTTTTAATGTGGTGCACAAGTGTATTTTTGTGCACAAATACAAAATTTTTTCAATGTACACCATTCTGCACAAGTGTATTTGTATGCACATTAGTTGATTTTGTAGTTTTTTGGTTTTGTATTGAACCTCACCAAGGGATGGCAATGGATACCCGATCCAGTGGATATCCATCCGATCCACTCGATTATTCGTAGATATGGACGATCTAAATGGATATGGATATGGATGTGGATGAAAAAATTTCATCCATGGATGAACCTGCTTTCACCCGAAATAACTAAATATATAAATTTATCACTTAAATTAGTATCATTTATGTAGTGATATTTCATTAATTATATTCATATTAATCTTTCTTTATATTTTCTCTAAAAATATAACTTTCTTCTTATATTTTGGTTTGTTTAAATAATCAAATGCATTTATCGTACTTTGGTGGTTCAAATGTGATTTCATGTAACTAAAAGTAAGCAACTTACATGTCGATATCTTTACACGTTTAATACGTTATCTATTGAATATTTGTTATATAGATTAGTAAAATGTGACTTTCGGTCGCATAAACTATTAAAAATATTACTTTTGATCGTATATAGTGAACCACCGCTTATAATTGTTAAAAATAAAATAAATTTAAACGGATATGAATAATTATCCATTAACCCGCTTCATCCGACGGATATGGATATGGATGGATGAAAAGTAAAAAAAATAAATGGATATGGATATGGATACGGCCTCACCCAATCCATATCTGATCCATTGTCATCCATACTCACCATATATATATATATATATATATATATATATATATATATATATATATATATATATATATATATATATATATATATATATATATATGGTGAGGATTATGAGAGAACTCAGAAAACTCACAGAATAAACTCAATCTGTGTGAAGATTGGGGTCAATCTGTGTACAGATTGACTCAATCTATGTGCAGATTGAGCTCAATATGTGAGTTCTATGAGTTCTCTCTGGATCTCTTCACTATATATATATATATATATATATATATATATATATATATATATATATATATATATATATATATATATATATATATATATATATATATATATATTGTTGTTATTGTTTAAATCTATAATTTAATATAATATTGATTAAGATTAAGATAATATTAATTAAAATTTTCAATAGTTTATATGTGAATTCATTATGCGTTATTATAAACATGTTAACACTATTAATTTAATAACATCCAGAGTATATTTTTTGATTTATAAAACAAAAATTAAGCCCTTTTTATCTAGTTATATAATTCTTGTAATAAACAAATAAAATATAATTGGTTTAAAAGTAAGGAGTAAACTTTTCCAACTTATGATACTTTTATTTTGTATTTGTATTGTATGGCCAATTATTATTAATGAATTATTAAAAAAGACTGGTTCAACTTATAGTTTAAAACTAATGGGTGATTAGATTTTCTACGTATTAATATTAGGCAATTTAAAACACAAGTCATTGTCAACTGAATTTTTCAACATGAGTTATGAGGATATACATCAATAATTTCATTGTTGATCGAACGTAAAATTGGTGGTATTTAGTTTGAGTATTTAATTTGAAAAAAAGTGGTTGATAGATTTTTTTTAACTCCGACAAACGTACAAACTCGATCGAAATTTGAATTCACGAGGGTTTGAATAATCAAACGGACTAATCTACTCGATTGGATCGAGCAGACTAATATCTAGAAGGGACCGAACTCCAGTAATAACCGGAATTCAATGTAAGTGATTGTAAATGATTATTTGGAAGAGTAATGGCGTATTGATTGTGTGTTGAGAATTGTCTCTGTAATGAATGACCACAGATGTATTTATAGATGTCAAAAGTTTGTTAGAGGGAATGATGACGTGACACATGTCCCTTTCATGATTGTAGCAAACTATCCTAACAAACTTCCCTGAAGATTCGGGTTGACGTGGCACAGACGATCCATTCGTGTGTTAATGCCCAGATATTTTTGGTATCCGTGTGCTGGCTACAGTGTTGTAAATCTCCCGAGATCTCCCCCGAGATCTCGGTTTTAGAAGGCAACCGAGACGAGATGTTCATCTCCCGAAATTTCTCGGTCAACCGGGTCAAACTTAGTCAAAGCGACGATTTCTCGGTTTTTCTTGCTAATTTGTAAGATTTTCTTGTAAAATTTGTAATTTCTAAGATTTTCTCGCTCATTTCTCGGATATTTTTGTAAAATCTCGTAAAAACGTATATAAATATACATATAATTTATGTTTTTATGTATATTTTTATAAGAAAAACTAGTCAAAGTAAGTCAACGTCCGAGATCTCCCCGAGATTATTCCGAGATGCCTATATCTCTCTAAAAAGTCCAAACGAGATCTCCCCGAGATCCGATTTCTCCAACCTTGGCTGGCTACAGGGTATCCTACACACTTGGTCAAGTGGAAGGGCTTACGTGTAAACACAGCTTTAAAATTGTCAAGTGTTTCTTCATGGTATTCTCCATCTGGATGGTCTCATGTACGAATTGCATGTTAGAGTCATATTTGGTACTTTCCATCCAGCTAGCTTCTAAATGGCTTTCATTGTTCTGTTAGTTTATTCGGTTTTTGCATAGTCGATGTATATTTCAGTCTTTTTCCTGCCGTATGTTTTCTGGCTAGCGTCCATGTGGCTTGTATGTCACCATTGTATCCGGCAACCGTCTTGGTTTTAACTTTTGTCTTGCTTTCAGCCGATACCAGCACATATTTTTGAATTCTTCCGATGTTTTACATGATAAATGTGGGTAAGTCTTATACAAATAAGGCTTATTTGATACGGATTAAATATGCGTATCATCAAGTCCCCCAGTTTGGTAACGCTAGTCGGTATGGCTACATTGCCAAACTTTAGACATATCACTGATTGATTTGACGTGTATTAAATGCACGTGTATTAAAAACTTCTCACAATTCACACCTTTTTTGTGGTTCTCGTTTGAACCTGCCCTTATGTGTGTGTGTGTGTGTGTGTATGTGTGTGTGTGTGTGTGTGTATATATATATATATATATATATATATATATATATATATATATATATATATACATACATACTGATATTAGTCAAATGAAGTTAAAGAAAGTCAATTGGATTCAAATTGGGTTAGAGTAAAATGGGGTAAATTTTGGTCAATATGGGTTAAAAGCCAAAAGGTTGATTGGGTCAGTATCGGTCAATTGGGGTCAATATGGGTTAAAATAGGGTTACATGATGTCGTATAAATATATGATGATACTAATATTGATATTTGTTAACTTTGTAGAAAAAAATGGTGGATGTAAAAGAAAAATATGTGGAAATGAGTGATGAAAGCAGTTATGTTGCAGGTTTTGAGCCCACGACGTGGAAATCGTTGCGGAGTAGGTAAAACATTACCCGGATTGGTTAGTTCCTCATCTTCAACATAAACAGCTGGAACTAGAAGACCACCACCATCGGGTTCTGAACAACCATTACTAAAGGCCATGATATACGGTACTTTTACCTATTTTTGTATGGCTATCTCGCCCAATGGCAATATTTTTTTCAGACTCCTAATTCAACTCAAGATGATGGTGAACATGTAAGCGAAGGCGAAGATGATGATGGTGAAAGCGCAGGTGAATACGAAGAAAACCAAGAAAACCAAGAAGAAGAAGATGAAGGGTAAGTACGTAGTTTGTGCTTGTTTTGCTACTCGGATTTGTTAATGTTGAATGTGTAAACTTTGATTCAGATAGTAGTATGTAATCGTTAGTTAATCGTTTATATAACTTGGAGACATGTTTTTATTTAATGTTATGGTTGTGTTTGTGATATATATTTTGTTCGTACAGTAGGTTTTGTTTGTATTGAAATGTGCTGTTTTTACGACTGGAACAGCAGATTTGATTATGCAAAAAATATACAGCAGGTTTTTAGGGAGACCTGTGGTCCCCAAAGGTCGTCCCCAATTAAAAAATATATATATTTTTAAATAATTATTTTCAATTATTAAAAAAATTAATTTATTCTTTTCGGGGCGACATGTCATTACCAAAAGTCGTCCGGAATGTTTTTCCCTTCTAATGACAAGAAAGTCAAAGTGGGACCCACTATCGTCACGGGAAAAAACGTTCGTCCCAAAATAAAAAATTCGCGACGGAGTATCGGGGACGACCAATTGGGGACGACATGTCGTCCCTAGAGGTTATTGGGGACGACATGTCGTCCCGAATTGAAGGAAGATGTCGTTCCGAATAGGCTTTTTTCTTGCCGTGAATCTCGCTTAACTACTGTAATTAAAACTGCAATCTTTGATCGAGCTTTGAGTTTGGCCATTGGGCCCTTAATTCTACAAGTGGATTGGTTATAGAATCTTGTGTATGTGGGCTCGCTAGAAGTTTTTTGAGCCATGCTCGTATCATAATGTTGCACAAGTATGATTGTGTATTTGAATACCAAACTAGCTTCAAACCCGCGAATTCGCGGGATTTTTTTATTGGTCAAATCAAATTTTTATTTGTTTTATTAATAGGATTTTATATACTATTTGTTAGGTTGATTAAAAGGAAAAACAATATTAGAAATAGTGTAATAATATTGAAAAAACCAATAACACAAAGTCGTAAACCATAATATCACAAAAAATTGAGACTTTGTAGTTAATTTTTAGGTCGATTTCCCACAGCCTACTCCACGATTCTCATCTCTTAACGCGTAAATGGATTGTATAGAGAGTGAGACCGTTAGTTTATTATGAGTATACATTATAGCAACACGTAATCTATATGCCTGCAACAAATAAAAAACCAATAACTTTATAAAAATTCTATAAAATAAGTAGTTCACATGTATATCAAATAAGATGTAACAATAGAAATGATTGTTTGACATTTGCTTCCAAGTCATTACATAAGCCTACAAATGAATTCAAAAATATTATTTAACGTAATTATATGTTTCTCTAAAAAGAATGCTGCCACACACAAGCTTTTTAGATATTTTAGCACTATTTATTCACTTTTAAGTTAGTTTCTGTATTAATAATAATTTGCTGTATATATATATACCTTTATAACATATCCTTAAGCAAAATTCTTCAAACTTCTCACTCTTGTCTATCTCTCCATATTTGTTATATTTAACTATATATAATAATATAAAGTGTTAAAGCCATAAATAAGGTATATACTTTCATTTTTGTTCCAATGTAGGCTATATACCCCGAAAAATACCAATGTAGGCTATATATTTTCATAAAGTGTACTAATATGAACGGACAAAACTTATTAACCGGATAAACAACTAAACGATGACGTGACATCCTACATGAAGAATGACGTTGGTGATACATCAGAACAAAACTGAAAGTATATAGCCTACATCGGAACAAAACTGAAAGTATATAGCCTACATCGAAACAAGACTGAAAATATATGACCTATTTGTAGCCATATAAAATGAAAAAAAAAAATTGTTAAATAATTAACTTTACCGGTTCAGCAGGTAACTTGTTAAATTTGTGTATATCGATACAACTTTTAAGAGTATATAACCTACATTGGTATTTTTTGAGGTATATAGTCTACATTGAAACAAAAATGAAAGTATATGATATATTTATGGCTTTAACCCTAATATAAACGTAATCTTCAAGACAAATACTTGTCTTTTTGGTAATCTAGCAGAGCTTATGGCAAAATCTAATCTTATACGGAGTATATGGAGATGAGAGTCTGAGAAATTTTATTAAAAAACAAACATTGAAAATACCAACGCATATGTTTAGTAGCTAGTGCAGAGTTTGGATGAACATCAAAGCAACTGTAAGAAAATATGTCAATTACACTCCAATGACAGCAATAACGAATTGTGCGGGAGCATCATCATCTATGGTTCATATTATTATCCAGTTATGCAAAATAAATATAGAGTATCCACTATAAATTTATCAATAAACGCATATTTACCAATAAATTATGTATACGTAGATTTAGAAGCAATGCAAAATTTTGGTATTTTGGTATTTCTGCTTGTTTTTGCAGTAATATCTTTGTAGTGATTCTGTAATCATGAACAATGTAAATATAAGAATGGTAAATAGAGGTACAATACATCTATCTACATTTGAAAAAATAGATTAGTACAAAGATCAATAGATTAAAACCTACCAAATGTGCAAATACCAAAAGCTCGAATAAAACACAATGGCAGTAACAGCAGTGGCGGTTTAAAGTAAACTATTAAACGATTTGTTGTGAATTATACAGGAAATAGCGTTGTTAGATCAAAAGGTGCAAGTACGAATGAAACGTTATAATAAAGTTGTTTGACTACGTAACTAAGCCATCTACAACTCCTTCATATCAAAACATTAATTCAAGTTCATCTCAAGCTCTTTATACAATTAGCCCACTCATATTCTACCAATATAAATTGCCCCACCACATTAATACTCTCAACTGGATCCAACAACCATTATATAACATAATATACCTACTGTCCTCATCCCTTATGACACTCAATCATAACTCTTAATTTGTGTATCTTATATTAGTACCGGACTACTCATAGTATCCTTTTTTAACACCATATAGTTCCTAATTATTGCCATTATAAATCTCACACTACAGTCACCCAAGTTAAAATTTTTCAATCCTTTATATAATTTTTCAATGGCAGGTTCTAATAGTTATTGCAGAGATATTATACACATAATCCTATTCTCAAGTTAATTAGACTCAATGTTGTACAAAAATAGAATAGTGAAGAATAGGTAATCAAAACAAATTTGACATAAACTTGAAAGAAATGACATAAACTCAAAAAGAACAGGTAATCAAAATAAATTTGACGTAAACGTCGTTGAAATTAGGAGCTCTGTTTATGACATTGGTTTGATTATTATTTGATTATTGATTTGAGAAATCCTTTACAGTTAATGCTTTTTTGTAGATTCTTCCATGTCTACATAAATACGTTGACCAAATGGTAGTTGTTTGTCTACTAACAAAGTTACTACAGCACTTATATCATTTACATAACTAACGGAAATAAAAGCAATTAATATATTACCTCATTCTCTCTTTGAATTATCTATTTCCCTCTTGTCAAATCATAAACTTACAAAACAGCCCAAAAATAAATAAAAAAAATTGACAACATAATAAGATCATTTAAAAAGACTAAAGGATTCAAGGCTTACATGTGGTAGATAAAACATGATAAAAATCGATCCGTTCTCCATCTCGCGGCTCGTTCTTCATCTCGCGGGTTGTATGAACGCCACCTAACAATTGTTAGGGTTCGATCCCAAGGTGGCCTTTGATTTGATTTGTAGTCTGGTTACTTCAGAATTTTGAAATCTAATTACCTCGATCATTTTGATATTGATTTGAGAGGATGAGGTAGAATTGGGGAAACATTCAAGGGTTGCTCTAAATTCTGATTTTGGCTGAAAACTGACCCTATTTTTCTTCACTCCACATTTGCATTTTATAATATTAATATGTTATTTTTCTTGGCTGAAAACTGACCCTTACGCTTCTTTTCTACACAAGATAATACTAACCACAACTAATAATCTACTTCATAAAACCTGAAATATCACTGAAATCGCACTAAAAAAACCCAAAACTGAAAACCATAATTTCATTCGAAATCGCATGGAGAAAAAGGTTTACAATAATAAATTATAACTTTTATTCACAATGATAGAGATAAGCTCTATATCTACTCACTATAAAAATGGGTGGTAAGGTAATGAGTTTAGAATGTTCGAGTAATTTTTTAATATGAATCATGTGAGGTTAGGTTGAAGTTTGAACCTTCCCCTATAAAGTTTAATATATAAGGGAGTAGTGCATTAAAATTACACTGAAAGACATTACCAAGACAAAATTTATTTCTGAATATTACTATTTAATTTTTCATTTTTTACAAATCAATCCCCTAACTTTCATTAAAATATAAATCGAACTCCCTACTTTATACCTATATTATAAATTACTATTTATCTCATCACTAACACCAAAAACACCCACCACGCTTTACCGTCTTCTACACTGCGCTCAAACAGTAGGACTCACATAGGCCACTACTGTGCTACAATTTTTTTTTTGTCTCCAACGATAAAAGAAGCAACTTTCTTAAAAGAAACAACTCTTCAATGCTACCAAAAGATGTCGAAAAATATATTTTTTTTACAAAATAAATCAACTAACTTTAACGCTAAAAGAAGCAACTTTCACAAAAGGAACAACCCTTCAATGTTAGATGTCGAACAAAATTCTTTTTTACAAAATAAATCCACAAAAGGAAAGACTTTTTTTTTAACTCGCATTCAAAACGGAGCCCCCGACGTGAAGCGAGGGCTCCACAACTAGTTTGCACCATTTGACATGTTTCCCTTTAGCTATAAAAACGCAAAACCCATTTGACCCGTTAGAATGTTGGATATAAAACATAACCAAACGACCAATTAGACACTTATAGTTAGATAGGTTATGACATACTCCAAGTCAGTCACCCTGCGGTTCCATTATATTAGAAGACTAATTATCACTTTTATTTTATTATTAACATACACAAATGTTGTTTACACTTGTTCAAATAATTAAAATACATGCATAAAACATTTACAACTTTTGTCAAAGGTACAGATCTCATTCTCTTACACCACAACGTAGGAGTGGGAACCTAATCTTTTTTACAAAAGCACATGGATAATATGAGTGTGCATTTGAAAATAGTTCATGAGACAGTAATGATCTAAAATTTATGTCCACAACAACAATTTAGAAGGACTATGCAAATTTAAAAGCCGGTGACAATTTTGACCCAATTACTGATTAATGGTTCTGTTATGCCTACATTTATATCTAATGGGACAACATACAAACTCAAAAACCCATGAGAAATTATTATAAATACTTAATGTTGTATTGAAAGAACCATATTATAAAGTACAACACTAAACAGTGACATTAATAGAATTTCAGGTTTTAGAAAATTCTTGTCTGACCATTGTGGTTGTACGGACCTCGTCGATTCAATGATAACTGAACCGCTTCCTGCATCATTGAAAAAAATAACAGTTATTATTGAATCCAACATAAAATTCACATAGAATAGAAACTTTATAAAATTAGGCTTCTAATTAGCATTGACGTCAATAGTTGATCCGGCAGAACGCTACACTGTAAAAGCAGATACCAATGGGAAAACAACACCATGCCGACATTCATGGACAGTTACAACATATTCATAACCCATTAACAAAAACGAAACCACATTAGCACCTAACATAATACTATTATCTATAGACTGCATACTCAACCGCCTACACTATGTAGAAACCACATTAGCACCTAACATAATACTATTATCTATAGACTGCATACTCAACCGCCTACACTATGTAACCAAATAAGCATTGTAGAATTATCAGTAATAAAGTAAGTAAAACAAAAAATACACAACAGATATAATACATCTAAACTAATACCTTTAACAGGAACAAACTTATAGTTGAAAATCTGCATGTCTCAGCAGAACCTTCCCTTTTTTATCTCTCCTTTCCCGCAAATTTTTACTGAAAGAATAGAAAAACAATCGTACATAAAAGTTGTCTAGAGAGGAACAGCTGAGATGTTGCATATTTTTCAACTCTGACTTTAAGTGTAAAAAGAATGTGATAGCATTAGCAGACATGTTGACTTGTAATTTCAAGCATCCATTAAATTGGAAGTGGTCAATGCATCGATGGTCGATCAAATCTTTAGTCAGAAGTTCATGTTTTTTAAAGTTAAATCAATTGAAAGTTGAATACAATTCACAACTTTGAATATACACGTACCCTGGAAGCATTGACAACAAATATCTGAGAAAGGCGATGCCTACAGTCTTGAGATATGTGAACGTAATCTGGGATCCTGTATTGCACAACCATTATTCGCTGCCAAACCTAAAAGCTGAACCAAAATTCAAATTCAACGTATAAAGGAAAAATTATTAACTTCAAAAATTTAAGCTTACTTGAATAGTCTGCCTAAAATTCTTGGTCTTCAAAAGGGTATGCTTCCACGAGCATCACGTAAAAACCAGACATCACAAAAAACAGAATTTGACATAAAGCAAAAGTCACAAGCATACAAATATAAAAGATAACAATACAAATACCTCCAAAGACAGTTAACGAAACAAAATACAAACTGCATATCTACAATTGAGATAAGTAACAAACTAATCATAATCAATCTTATCAAAACATTAGCACATAAAATCAAAAACGTATATATATGAACTTTTAATAACAAACAATAAGAAGTAAGATGTTAAAACTGTGATAACCCGGGAAATTCCGACTAAATTTAAACTTAATCTTTATATGAATTCGACATGATAAGAAAAGTCTGTAATGTTGAGTCTCAGAAAATTTGGAATCATATTCATGAAATCATTTACCCTCTTGCCTATGCACGATGATTCACGAACAATTATGTGTGAATAAATATGTAAATATATATATATATATATATATATATATATATATATATATATATATATATATATATATATATATATATATATATATATATATATATAAGAATATATATATAATATTTGAGTAATCAAATACACATTAATCAATTGAAATTAAAAAGGTAAAATAATAAATAAAAAATAGTTAAGTTATCATTAAATCAAATATATATATATATATATATATATATATATATATATATATATATATATATATATATGTGAATTATATTAATAATTATTTGTATATATATATAAAATATATAAATATTAAATTAATGTTATTATATAATATAATATTACATAATTAATAAATTGTAATACTAATATATTACAAGTTTAATTATAGTTGTTATATTAATATTACTATTAGTACTAGTAGCATTAAAAGTCATAATATGAAATTTGTTATATGTAATTGTTATATTATTATTATTACTTTTATTATTGGTATTAATATTAATATAAATAATAATATCATTATATGGCTATTTTAATCTTATAAAACTGATATACACTTAATTTGTTATAGTATTATTAGTACTAAAAGTTATTGTTATCATCATTAATATCATTATTATTATACTTAGTAATAAAATTATGATTTAGTCTTTATCATAATTATTATCATTATTTTCAAAATTATTATTGTCAATATTATTAAACATCATTATAGTTATCATTATTATTATAAATATAATAAAATATTTTTATTATCATAAATAATATTATTATTATCATTTTATAACAATTATTATCTGTATTATTATTTATTATTATTATTATTAATGATAGTATTATTATTATTATTATTATAGTAAGATTTATTAAATAATAAGATTAATTATATACACAAATAATATATATACAGATATATGATTACAAATACATATACACATATATAAGATTTCATTATATATATATAAATACATATATGGTTATACATATAATTATATAAATACGTTTAATACTTATATAATTATAGAAAATACGTATACTACTTCCAGTCTTAATCAACTGCTTTGCAAATTGTTTTATAATCACAAAACCAATACGAATCTGTATCTATTAGTCATACTACCAAACAAATTCAGTTTTAAAAGATTGTTTTTTTCTAAAAAAGTCCTTCTGACAGAATTTAAAATTGTCGAGCAAATCAATTATCAACATACGTTAATTTAACCATATTAGCTGTAATTATGTCTGTAATCACCTATATGGTAAACTAGGAATGCAATTCGATTGAAATCATCAAAAATTAAAATATTATTTGAAGAACACACCACGATATCTCTGTTTGTCATTTTTTTTTGTCAATTCAATGAATTCGAGACTTATATTAAAATCTAATAATGCAATTCTCTTAGAAAGCTTTCCTATAAACTTTCTGTAAAGTTTCCAAGTCCAAATCATCCTATCAATTTCTAATTTTACAGTCAAACTTATTTTTTGAAAAAGTCAAACTTCTTGTTTATGATAAAATTCGAGTACGTTTTGATTGTTTAAGTGGAATTAATGATTCAGATAGATTCTAGGGAGGATTTAAAACATATTTGGTTTTATAATCTGTGGCAAAAACGATTTCAAATTTGAAATTCAATATTGAGTTCATATGTATCGACGGGTCAGTTACAGTTAGTTTTGGGTTATTTATTTGATCTGTTTCGGTTAAACAAAACAACTAGGGAAGTCGTTTATGTTTCAATTACAAAGCGTACATCAAGTTGGTATTGTTATCTTGGTAATGGAAGTCGCCTGATTAAATTGAAAACGAAGAAGAAGACGAACAGTTAAAACGGGTTATATTTATTTGAGCGTATTATAAATCAGAAAAGCAAAAACGGAGCCATGGTTAAGGAGTGTTGTATGTTAGCGAGAGGTCTCGGGTTCGAGCCCCGTCGTGGGCATTTCTTTTTAGAACAACTTTTAAAGGGTATACAATTCTATTTTATTTTCTAATTATTATTATTATAATTATTATTTATTGTTAATATTAATTTGATTATTAATAATGTTGTTATTATTATTAGTATTATAATTATTAATATTGTTATTATTTTTACAAATACAAGTATTAATTACCATTATTAACATTAACATTATTATGATAATAGATATAAAAATTGAATATTATTATTATTATTGTTAAGTTAGTTATTATGATTACTAACATACAACAATTTATTATTATTATCATTAAATATTAGTAATATCATTCTAATTACAATTGTTAGCATCATTATTATCATTATTATTATAAGTATTATTATATTACCATTATTATCATTAAAAGGATTATTATAATTAGTATTATTATTATTATCACTAGTACTATTATCCCTAATATTGTATTAGTATCAAGTTATAATTATTATTGTTATTATTATTATCATTATTATTACTATTATTATAAGTACCATTAACCGAAAAATTAAAATTTTACAGCTATTATTATAAATAATATGATTATTATCATTAATACAATTATTAACAATATATAAAATTTTAGTATTATTAAAAAAAATTTACAAACAAATGATAAATTACATATATAAAAATATATTTGATACACATAACATAACAAAATTTCTAGTTTTATATACAAAATGAATATATGAAACATATATATATTATTAAGATAAAAATGATATAATTAATAAAGTAGATATATATAAATCTATTCGATTACGACTATGAATATTAATAAATATACAAATGATATAGGTTCGTGAATCCGAGGCCAACCCTGCATTGTTCAATATCGTTATATGTATTTTTACTACAAAATACATTAGGTGAGTTCATTTGCTCCTTTTTTTACTCATTACATTTTTGAGCTGAGAATACATGCAAATGCTTTATTAACTGTTTTACAATATTTATATGCGTGAGTTCATTTGCTCCTTTTTTTACTCATTACATTTTTGGGCTGAGAATACATGCAAATGCTTTATTAACTGTTTTACAATATTTATATGCGTGAGTTTCATTTGCTCCCTTTTTAAATGCTTTTGCAATATATATTTTTGGGACTGAGAATACATGCGCTGCTTTTATAACTGTTTTACGAAATAGACACAAGTAAATGAAACTACATTCTATGGCTAGATTATTAAACCGAATATGCCCTATTTAGTCTGGTAATCTAAGAATTAGGGAACAGACACCCTAATTGACGCGAATCCTAAAGATAGATCTATCGAGCCCAACAAGCCCCCATCCAAAGTACCGGATGCTTTAGTACTTCGAAATTTATATCATGTCCGAAGGAGGATCCCGGAATGATGGGGATATTCTTATATGCATATTGTGAATGTCGGTTACCAGGTGTTCAATCCATATGAATGATATTTTTGTCTCTATGCATAGGACGTATGTTTATGAGAAATGGAAATATGAAATCTTGTGGTCTATTAAAATTATGAAATGATTATTTATGTTAAAGTAATGAGCTCACCAACCTTTTGGTTGACACTTTAAAGCATGTTTATTCTCAGGTATGAAAGAAATCTTCCGCTGTGCATTTGCTCATATTACATGGAGTCGTTCATGGCATATAGAGGTCAGAACCTTGCAATGGGACCAACTATTGAAGACTTCATCCAGATGGATTAGGACGGGGCATTTCAGTTGGTATCAGAGTGGTGGTCGTAGCGAACCAGGTATTGCATTAGTGTGTCTAACTAGGATTTGTTAGGATGCATTAGTGAGTCTGGACTTCGACTTAGTAGTTGTTAGGTTATATTAATAAGTCTGGACTTGAACCTGGTCTGCATGTCAAAAAAAAAAGTTTTGCTTTTATATGCTTATCATTCTTAGTCTAGACACGTCTTGCTGCATTGATTGCATGAATAGTGTATAGACAAAAATTCATATCTTAGCGTATCTACTAAATCATATCTTATCGTATCTATTACTGTAAACTTTGCCTGACATATCTCGTAAATTCTGTCGTAATCTACGAAACCTTTTGCTCTATATATATAGATATTCTATATAGTTAGAGTACCATCCAATATTCAAAAATCAATCCCTTATTCAAATCGTACGAAATGGAATTCGTCATTAGTTCAAGTCCCTCGGATTCCGAAATGGAATCTCACTCAAGCTCCGAAAGCAGTGTGACCGGAATGGATCAACTAATCAGCCATCATCTATTTTGAATGAATTGGGGATGGGTTCATAGCCTCCTCAATCATTGGAGACAAGAAGAAGGTGATCCTTTTCATCCGCCACATTGCCCTCTTGACGAAGAACCTAAAGCACTTACCGGCGAACCTATCCGAAACACCATTTTCTCTCTCCTTTTCAGAGTGTCTCGTCAAGACTACATACTACATCAAATTCTAGATTTCATTTATCCGCTTGTCCGAACCGACAATCACCCCGGTGTGATAGAAGAAGTCAACGAGCTTCGCGCTCGGGTAGTGGCTTTGGAGAATATGGTGCAAAGGTTACAAACACCAGCAGCAGCACCGGCAGCATAACCATTACCACCACCAACAACAACCACATCGCAAACCTCAACTTCACAATCTGTCTCACGAGCATCGACGTCTTATGCCCTGTAGATACCAAGGAATACCAACAACCACAAACGATGAAGTATTGGTTCATAACTTCATTGGAGAAATGTTCTGCGGCAATTATGTAATCTCTAAAGTCTTAGAGATTATCTATTCTAGCCCTAACCATAAATCAGATGAATGAACCAAAATGATAGGAGGAAGAATAGAAATTTTGACAAGAATGGCGCGTGATTTACAAGCTAGACTTGTTTTACCAACAACATCAACAATACCATTAGCATCATCAGCACAGTCAGTGCTGCAAACATCGTCAGAATCAGCAGCACCTAAACATCACAAACTCCGTCAGTTCAATAATCATCGTGGACATCATTACGAATCAACAACGAGAATATTGTATCAATGAGTTATGAAGAATTAACTCAAGCCCTCTGAAGAATTTATATGTATATCTTACATATATATAAATTTTGAAACCATCATAAATCTTTCCGTGCTAAGCTATTATGTGTGAATTTTAACTACTTGGTTAATTCATATTACTAATATGCTATGATTACATCCTTTGTCAGCAAACTTAACCATGGTTAACTACAATCTCTGTTTTAAATTCAACAAATTCTATCTCATAATAAATCAAATGTATTATTCAAATATATGTTAATTTTACAATTTCATCATCGATGTACTCGAAACTTTTCAGATGACATCATTCGTACCTTACGAAGTCCACAAGGACTCCACGAACACCAACATCATGCATCAATAAATAATGAAGTATTGATTCATAATTTCAAATATATTGAAGAAATACTCCGTAAAAGTTATGTAATTTCTAAAGTTTTAGGGATTATTCAATTCTAGTTTCAACCGTAAATTAAATGGGTCTAATTTAATATTAGATCATTAAATCTATATTACATCTGAAGAAAATATATATGTAAGCATATTTTCATAAAGATTGTAATTAAAAATTCTTTTGTACAAACTGTTAATGGTGAAAATATTTCAACGGGTAGGTAATACCCAAGGAATATTCAGATTTCATATTAATAAGTTACATTGTACATTCTTCAAAGCTGATTCAACAGTCATTTACTATCCTTCTTGCAACCACCAGTATACGTATCCGTTCACCGCAGAATAATCACTTTTGTTCAATTTTATATTAGGATTTTGATCGATCAGAATCCAAGTCAAGATTTGACAAGTGGCATAATGAAGAAAATAAAATTTATTAGTAACCAATTAATTAACTACGTAAAACTGTAAACCTATACTAATCAAATCCTAACTAACTGTTCCTAGCTAACTGTTCCTATATGACTATTTTCTTATAATATACTAGTTTTGGTTGAACTATTGGACTATCGGACTACTATCATGGACAATTAAAAAGTATTAAAAGAGTAGGAAATATTAATTACAACATATTTTGACTTAAAAGATCATAAATAAATTACATCTACTACAGTTAAATATTTCCTCAAGTTTGCCACTTGATTTCATCTTAAATCTCATTTGTATCTTGATGATTACAATCTGCGTTCAAACCTTTTATGATTCTTGAAAACACCTCAATCGAGAGGATGAACCAACTGCACTTCATCTACGGAAGGAAACGTTTATGCATATAGTTATGCACCTGAAAACACTCGGAACTTGAGTAAACGTTTAACATGTATCTGTGCTAGCTTGTTTGGCATTATTATTATTACCCAAAATAACTTTACAATCCCTTTTCAAGATAGCCAATTTTGTCACAGCTCCAGCAAGTCAATTTTGACTTTTCGTTCGAAACAACCTCATTATAATCCTGATATATCTGCGTGCTCATCTATTGTTACCAGAAAACCTTTTATATTCCACCATATTACAATCAGTGTTTAATCATCTAAAAACACCATTCTCCTGAAAACACCTCGATTTGATAACCAATGATCTAAATTTGTTAACTTTGAAAATGCTGACGAAGCAGCATGTAGTAAATGGTCTTAATGACCAAAGGTGATGATAAAAGAATGGAGTATTTGGAACGCTCGATGGAAAATATTTGGTACTGAAAAACAGATTGAACTAACCATAAAGGAAACCATGTAGAAATACAAGTAACATACCCTAAATTCATAGAACCCAGATAAATCTGGATCCAACGAAATCTTAGAGAATATCTTGCTCCGAAGTCATGTTAAAATCTTGCGGAAAATTTTTCTTCATCAACCTTCGAACTTAGAAATTCCAAAATATCATCATAAATATCTTCGATATTTCTGAGGATATTTTCATAAATATTCTTGTCCGAAATTATCTACCTCTTCGTGTTTTCTGTATTCCATTATATTGGAAACTTCTGTAAAAATCTAAGTATAAATTATGAATGAATTGTGGAGAAGTGTTGGGGAATTGAAGCATGAGTTAGTATAATATAATGGCGCTTGGCCAACGTGATTATATTACAGTAAGTCATGTTGAGTTTCTAACGAAACGTGATGATGGTTCACAATAGATCATACCATCATCATATGTCATGTTACATAACTCTTTCATTCTACTTAACCTCTGAACATATCAAGAAAATATATTCTTGATAGTTCCATCCTCAGTGATGCTAGTAATTTAACAAATTAAATCGTGAGATTTAGTTCCTTCCTGCTTAGAACGTTATAATCATTCGAAGCTTTATATCTACGAGTTCTGAACCATTATTCGCTTGACTTGAAGTCGGGAGGAGAAAACAAGAGCATGGAGCTTCGAAACATAACAAGAAATATAAAGTCCAACAACAAATACAAGAATTACAAACCGTGTATATCAATGCGGATGGCAACATAAAGACACGGGAGAATTAAAAACACTATAACCCCAAGGGCGAAGTAGAAGAAAGCAGATTCCTCTGGTGGAAGTTGGAAAAGGAGAATGAATGATGCGATAGTAAGGATGAGGACAAGGATCAGAACTGGATTAAGCATTTTCACAATCGTTTGCAAGTATGGATCGAGAAAGAAAAAGTATTAGAGTGGTGAAGATAATGGAACGGAAGAAGTCCATTTATAGTAAAAATACCAGACAAAGCAATCGAGACAGATAATTGCATTTAATTATAGAGATCTTAATTTCCATAAATCCTGAAGAATCAGATCTTATAGATTTCCAAGATTTTCTATAAATCCCTTGAATTCCGGAATTCAACCCTGTTTACGTCAAAAGCTAAGGAAAATCTTATTTTCTTCAATTCACTCTTTTGCGATAGCTTCACTCGTATTCTTAGAATAATCGAATTATTTTATCATTATTATTCAATGATGATAAACTTCTAATTATCAACTCATAGTGGTCATGAAAACATTTTAATTGTAAGCCATGACCACCTCACTCAAATTTTGGGACGAAATTTCTTTAGCTGGTAGGTACTGTGATGACTCGGGAAATTCCAACTAAATTTAAACTTAATCTTTATATGAATTCGACATGATAAGCAAAGTCTGTAATGTTGAGTCTCAGAAAATTTGGAATCATATTCATGAAATCATTTACCCTCTTGCCTATGCACGATGATTCACGAACAATTGTGTATGAATAAATATGTATATATATGTATATATATATATGTATATATATATGTATATATATATATATATGTATATATATATATATATATGTATATATATATATATATATATATATATATGTATATATATATATATATATATATATATATATATATATATATATATATATATATAAGAATATATATAATATTTGAGTAATCAAATACACATTAATCAATTGAAATTAAAAAGGTAAAATAATAAATAAAAAATAGTTAAGTTATCATTAAATCAAATATATATATATATATGTGAATTATATTAATAATTATTTGTATACATATATATAATATATAAATATTAAATTAATGTTATTATATAATATAATATTACATAATTAATAAATTGTAATACTAATATATTACAAGTTTAATTATAGTTGTTATATTAATATTACTATTAGTACTAGTAGCATTAAAAGTCATAATATGAAATTTGTTATATGTAATTGTTATATTATTATTATTACTTTTATTATTGGTATTAATATTAATATTAATAATAATATCATTATATGGCTATTTTAATCTTATAAAACTGATATACACTTAATTTGTTATAGTATTATTAGTACTAAAAGTTATTGTTATCATCATTAATATCATTATTATTATACTTAGTAATAAAATTATGATTTAGTCTTTATCATAATTATTATCATTATTTTCAAAATTATTATTGTCAATATTATTAAACATCATTATAGTTATCATT
The DNA here is from genome assembly GCF_046630445.1 of Rutidosis leptorrhynchoides. Classification (NCBI taxonomy): domain Eukaryota; kingdom Viridiplantae; phylum Streptophyta; class Magnoliopsida; order Asterales; family Asteraceae; genus Rutidosis; species Rutidosis leptorrhynchoides. The sequence goes on from NC_092343.1 coordinate 175,482,062, forward strand.
ATTATTATAAATATAATAAAATATTTTTATTATCATAAATAATATTTTTATTATCATTTTATAACTATTATTATCTGTATTATTATTTATTATTATTATTAATAATGATAGTATTATTATTATTATAGTAAGATTTATTAAATAATAAGATTAATTATATACACAAATAATATATATACAGATATATGATTACAAATACATATACATATATATATAAGATTTCATTATATATATATATATATATAAATACATATATGGATATATATATAATTATATAAATACGTTTAATACCTATATAATTATAGAAAATACGTATACTACTTCCAGTCTAAATCAACTGCTTTGCAAATTGTTTTATAATCATAAAACCAGTATGAATCTGTATCTATTAGTCATACTACCAAACAAATTCAGTTTTAAAAGATTGTTTTTATCTAAAAAAGTCCTTCTGACAGAATTTAAAATTGTCGAGCAAATCAATTATCAACATACGTTAATTTAACCATATTAGCTGTAATTATGTCTGTAATCACCTATATGGTACACTAGGAATGCAGTTCGATTGAAATCAGCAAAAAACAAAATATTATTTGAAGAACACACCACGATATCTCTGTTTGTCATTTTTTTGTCAATTCAATGAATTCGAGTCTTATATTAAAATCTAATAATGCAATTCTCTTAGAAAGCTTTCCTATAAATTTTCTGTAAAGTTTCCAAGTCCAAATCATCCTTTCGATTTCTAATTTTACAGTCAAACTTATTTTTTGAAAAAGTCAAACTTCTTGTTTATGATAAAATTCGAGTACGTTTTGATTGTTTAAGTGGAATTAATGATTCAGATAGATTCTAGGGAGGATTTGAAACATATTTGGTTTTATAATCTGTGGCAAAAATGATTTCAAATTCGAAATTCAATATTGAGTTCATATGTATCGACGAGTCAGTTACAATTAGTTTTGGGTTATTTATTTGATCTGTTTCGGTTAAACAAAACAACTAGGGAAGTCGTTTTTGTTTCAATTACAAAGCGTACATCAAGTTGGTATTGTTATCTTGGTAATGGAAGTCGCCTGATTAAATTGAAAACGAAGAAGAAGACGAACAGTTAAAACGAGTTATATTTATTTGAGCGTATTATAAATCAGAAAAGCAGAAACGGAGCCATGGTTAAGGTGTGTTGTGTGTTAGCGAGAGGTCTCGGGTTCGAGCCCTGTCGTGGGCATTTCTTTTTAGAACAACTTTTAAAGGGTATACAATTCTATTTTATTTTCTAATTATTATTATTATAATTATTATTTAATGTTAATATTAATTTGATTATTACTAATGTTGTTATTATTATTAGTATTATAATTATTAATATTGTTATTATTATTACAAATACAAGTATTAATTACCATTATTAACATTATTATGATAATAGATACAAAAATTGAATATTATTATTATTATTATTATTGTTAAGTTAGTTATTATGATTACTAACATACAACAATTTATTAATATTATCATTAAATATTAGTAATATCATTCTAATTACAATTGTTAGCATCATTATTATCATTATTATTATAAGTATTATTATATTACCATTATTATCATTAAAAGGATTATTATAATTAGTATTATTATTATTATCACTAGTACTATTATCCCTAATATTGTATTAGTATCAAGTTATAATTATTATTGTTATTATTATTATCATTATTATTACTATTATTATAAGTACCATTAATCGAAAAATTAAAATTTTACAGCTATTATTATAAATAATATGATTATTATCATTAATACAATTACTAACAATATATAAAATTTTAGTATTATTAAAAAAAATTTTTACAAACAAATGATTAATAACATATATAAAAATATATTTGATACACATAACATAACAAAATTTCTAGTTTTATATACAAAATGAATATATGAAACATATATATATTATTAAGATAAAAATGATATAATTAATAAAGTAGATATATATAAATCTATTCGATTACGACTATGAATATTAATAAATATACAAATAATATAGGTTCGTGAATCCGAGACCAACCCTGCATTGTTCAATATCGTTATATATATTTTTACTACAAAATACATTAGGTGAGTTCATTTGCTCCTTTTTTTACTCATTACATTTTTGGGCTGAGAATACATGCAAATGCTTTATTAAGTGTTTTATAATATTTATATGCGTGAGTTCATTTGCTCCTTTTTTTACTTATTACATTTTTGGGCTGAGAATACATGCAAATGCTTTATTAACTGTTTTACAATATTTATATGCGTGAGTTTCATTTGCTCCCTTTTTAAATGCTTTTGCAATATATATTTTTGGGACTGAGAATACATGCGCTGCTTTTATAACTGTTTTATGAAATAGACACAAGTAAATGAAACTACATTCTATGGCTGGATTATTAAACCGAATATGCCACTTTTTAGTCTGGTAATCTAAGAATTAGGGAACAGACACCCTAATTGACGCGAATCCTAAAGATAGATCTATCGGGCCCAACAAGCCCCATCCAAAGTACCGGATGCTTTAGTACTTCGAAATTTATATCATGTCCGAAGGAGGATCCCGGAATGGTGGGGATATTCTTATATGCATATTGTGAATGTCGGTTACCAGGTGTTCAATCCATATGAATGATATTTTTGTCTCTATGCATGGGACGTATGTTTATGAGAAATGGAAATATGAAATCTTGTGGTCTATTAAAATTATGAAATGATTATTTATGTTAAAGTAATGAGCTCACCAACCTTTTGGTTGACACTTTAAAGCATGTTTATTCTCAGGTATGAAAGAAATCTTTCGCTGTGCATTTGCTCATATTACATGGAGTCGTTCATGGCATATGGAGGTCAGAACCTCGCAATAGGACCAACTGTTGAAGACTTCGTCCAGATGAATTAGGACTGGGCATTTCAAAAACCATGTTAGATAATAAGTACCGATCTAAAAAGGAACGATAATGAAACTTTCATATTCACCGATTATTTTAAGACCACAACACAAGATGTCGTGCTTCGTAATCCAGAAATCAAGTAACCCATCAATTTGAAGGCAAAAAATGAAAAATAAATAGTGTTTTGATTACTCAGTCAACATAATTATCTCAGAAATTGTATCCCTGTATGCTCCTCTTGTGCACAAAACTTCACACCACTAATGACAAAAACAAAAAAAAAATACAGAAATCAGATACAAATATTGCACTTAATATTAAAAGAATATTAAAGGATTATTTAAATTATTTAAGTTGAATCTGCAATCTCTAAAGCGCTTGTAAGAGGTTCATACCTGAGTTTCTAAAATGTCGGTTGAAGATGAACATCGATTACATTGAAATACACGTCACCTAAAGGTGATTGATTAGAGAACTTTAATGGATCGACATTTAATTATACAATCGAATTTGAAGCGCAACTTATGTTGGTACGCGGTTAACATATCATCTTCTTGCGGTTAACTCCGACTGATTCACGTGGGTGTTGGAATTTTTTTGCGATTAACTCCGACTGATTCGCGGTCTAATCGATCTGATTCACGATCTAATCGATGGATACGGATTGATGGTTCATAGATGTTGATGATGATGAAGAAGGGAGCGATCCGCATCGATGGAGACGGATCGATGAATCAGAGATTTTGATGATGATGATGATGAAGGGATCGAGTAATTGAGAATGGTTTGACAGTTCTTGAACCTAATTCTCAAATAATGTCCGTTTTGTGTTTAAAGGGTGTTTTGGTAATCAAACAATTCATGAAGTGGATTATGATGTCATAATCTAGTTTAGGAAAAATGGATGGTTTAGATTAGTGTTGATTATCTTTTTTGATGGCTAAGGGTGCGTTTGATAAAACTGAATGATTTAGCACCGAATGATTCAGAGGTCTGAATAGTTCATAGACTCTGAATGATTATGGTTCTGAATAAAGATGAGTTGTTTGATAAGTCTTCTGAACCGATACCCTGAATAATATGAATTTACCATTTTATCCATCTTAATGATTTAGTAATAAATTAAATAAGTTTGCTATGATTTTCTAAATCTATGTTGAATTGTATTAATATATTATATTAAATAATATAATATTAAAAGATACATGTTCAGTTTTAAACGAGAAACATTAAAAAGAACATAACAATTTAATCAATTAAAAAATATTAATTTATAGTGTATGTATGATGTATGTAATACGAATGAAGAGAAAAGGAATTTGTGTTGCACTTTAGCAGTTAAAAATATACGGAGTATGAGTTAAAAAGTATCATATTTATTGGGATTGTATTTAAGATTTATATGAATATATGTAAATATGTATTTATTAATTTAAAGTTTGCATGCATATCACAAAATTAAAATATACTCGGTAATTAATTACTATGTGGAAGTAGAAACGTAATGGAAATATGGAATGTTCATAAAATATACTCCGTATTGATTAGGTGTATCTAGGGGTGAAATTGAACATAGTCACATGGTGGATGGTTCAGAGTGGAAATTGACACTGAAGCATTCCGAGCATTTCATTCAATTCAGTGGATACAAGTTTTAAAATCAAACATACATCCTCTGACTGAATCCGAGGTATTTCCTCTTAACCCTTCAATTCAGAGCGTATCAAACAGACCCTAAGATTAGTTCTTTTTTCTTTAAATGACCTATTTTAGAATTTGTTATTATAGAGATTTTTCTTTAAATGACCTATTTTAGAATTTGTTATTATAGAGATGAGAGATGAGAGATGAGAGATGAGAGATAAGCTAACATCAATAGTACCATCGTCACGTGTATTTTTGATGACGTAAAAAAAAACTTGAATGAATACTATATTAATATTAACTAGCAAAACGGGCCCGCGCGATCCTGCGGGGTTTTTGGGTTGCGCATTCATAGTTAACGGAGCGTTATGTATTTATAGAATAGTTAGTACCTAGGTGTGTGTATGTATTAAATATATCCGAGGTATTTAGCATTTTTTTAGAAGTGTCCGTTTCGCTTATAGTTAGTCCTATTGTGTTCATAAGATTTTTTTGAGTTGAACGGTGTGTTCGAAAAAATTTAACGCGAGGCGGGCGGAAAGATATGTCCCGTTAAAAATATGGGTGAAGTTTAGTTAAGATTTTTAATTAAAATAATAAGTTACATTTTGCACCCCTGATATGGGGACTGAATTTGAAAATTGGACAAAATTTGGAGGGGTGTTTGGTTTTTTCTCCTCCTGCTCCACTGTTGTCGTTTTGACCCCATTTTTAGGGTGGGTTTGGCCAAAACGACCAAACCCTTCACCGGTTTTAGTATACAGTGCTAGTGCTAATGCTAATGCTAATGCTAATGCTAATGCTAATAAAATAATAATAATAATGCTAATAATAATGCTAATAATATATGACATTTCATATGAAAAATGTGTCAATAAAATAAAGTACAATAACAGTAACAGTAACGATTGATATGGAGGAACCAATTTATTACACATTATAAACGAGTAATTGATATGGTGGAACAAATTTATTACACATTATAAACGAGTAAACGTATTACACATTATAAAGGAGTAAACGTATAAAGTTTTTCTGTTCATGCGTGAGTTTTGAAAGGTAAGGTACGGCCAGAGGCTATGTGTCTCTTTCGGTTGATCATTTGTTGATTATCATCCTGTAGCTCGCACCACCCCCGCGATAGATTTACGGACAGGTTAGTAAATTCTTTATCCGTTGCAATAAAAAAGTACAATATTTCTTTTTGAATGTATCAAACTATTAGTAAATTTCCATAATTAGATAACAATAACAATAATTAGTTAAATATTAGTTAAATTTAGTTTAGGGTTCTTAGTGGTTTCTTTTACTCTATTTTTGAGTAAACAGCAAACGTCAATTTATTGGCGTCTTGAATGTCGTTTAAAGACTAAATTGAATTTCAGACAAGATTTAAAACCTATGAAAAATTTGATTCTACCATTTTCATGGCGTCTCAATTTTATTTTACTATTCTTTTATAAAAATTTCCTACATATTGGCAGATCCACTCGGAAGCAATCTCTTTATCCGTCGAATAGAGATACTTTTGAGAGTGTTTCACTCTGAATGGAGAAATGACTTGTTTTTATTCTCGGATAGGGGAATGATTGTCTACATCTCACCTCCTCATACACCACTTATGTGATATTGGGTTTTGTTGTTGTTGTATTTTAGGGTTATTAACCAATACACTCACACCATTAAGGCTCAATACCACTAAGACCCACCATCGACGGGTATCCTGGTTAATGATGGCTCGCGCTAGGTTTTAGGGTTTGTGTTCATAAAACATTACCTGTATATCAAGAGTATCCAGTGAAAAGCTATGAGTTCGGTAGCGCGGGTATAATTGCGCTATTGTCAATAGTGTATGTGTGTGTGAAGTGAATTCCAGATCCCCCTATGGTGTGGACGAAGTCCTTTATTTATAGGGCAATCCTTCTTGTCTTTTATCGCCACATAATAAGGTTAAAAGGATCGTGGCCTGCCAATAGTACATCTTCGGGTAAGCTGAATCGACAAAAGCAAAAAGTGTTCTTGTCGAACTTGACCTTTTGTCTGCCAGGTGTCCTTTGCCAGCTACAGCGTCGCCTGACATGTGTATGCCGCCAATGCGCACGTCCGGGATTGGCGCCATGAATGTCACTATAGCGCTATATGCCTTAGCGCGCGCCATTGTAAATCCTTGTGGCGATGCTGTTTGATGCGCTACACGAGCTGATCGGGTATGCGTATCTGATAGTGCTCCAAATGAACATATATTTAGTCGCAATATCATCCCAATATGTAAAGTTTTTAGTTGCAATTGTTCTAATTCCAAGTAATATTCGTTTAAATAAATAAGTGCGAAGTCTGAAGACGCAAATGAAGATTTGAAGACGCAAATGACCAAAAAGCTCAAATGTACAAGATACAATCCAAGTGGTTCAATTTATTGATGAGAAACGTCTAAAAATTACAAGAGTACAAGTCGCGGAACGCAAAGTACAAGATATCTAAGCACACAAAAAGACGTTCGAAAATCCGGAACCGAGACATAGACCGGGCGTAAACGAGCAAGACATCGGAGCTAAAATTACGAGTCAACTATGCACAAGAATATAATATAATATATATATAATTATATAAAATTATATATATTATATTATATATTATTAAAATCGAGCAGCCCACGTTTTGAAAAGCAAAAATATCTGTCCCAGCTGGCCATGCGATCGCATAGCCTGGAAGCACAAATCTCATGCTATCGCATGAGCCCAGAATCCTGGCCAGGTCCTGTAAATTGCAATGTTTTCAGCCGAATTTTACACACTCTTTTCATTCCTTCTTCTGTAAACATAAATATATTTATATTATAATTTTAATATAAGTTAATTTTAATAATAAAGTTATGGCTTAGTTGAGTTATTGTAATAAATGTTTTACGGGTTTTAAAGTCGGAACTCTGTCCGTGTAACGCTACACTATTAATAATCACTGTAAGCTATGTTCTTTCTTTTTAAATTAATGTCTCGTAACTAAGTTATTATTATGCTTATTTAAGCCGAAGTAATCGTGATGTTAGACTAAATATTAAAAACGGGGTTATTGGATTTTGTACCATAATTCAGGTTTGGACAAAAGACCGACACTTGTGGACATTGGACTATGGATTATTAGTAGATCGGGGGTATTGTCTAATTGAGCGACAACTCATTGGAATCTGTCGAACCTATCTTCAAATTAGTTAATCTAATAATTATTAAATGATTATGAATGTCCTATTTAGTGACGTTTATAGGACATCCTTTACGATCATTTAATTAATTATTCGAGTTGGGTAATTGATTATTCAAACTGATCAAGTGGGTAAATTAATGTTCATATTTTATTAAAATAGGGGTGTATTACATACAAGGGTAATTGGTGTAATTGTTAAAAAAGTATTAAAACCTTGGATTACACGCAGTCGATAACCTGGTGTAATTATTAACAAAGTATTAAAACCTTGTTATAGTTTAAATCCCTAATTAGTTGGAATATTTGACTTCGGGAATAAGGTTAATTTGTCGAGCATTTTATAATTATGACCGATGAACTATTATGGACAAAAACCAGATAGGTTTCAAATAAATACAGGACAAAGGACAATTAACCCAGAGTAATGAATTAAAATCAAAACGTTAAACATCATGATTACAGAAGTTTAAATAAGCATAATAGTTTTATTCCATATTTCATCGTACCTTTATTTACTGTCATTTTAATTACTGAAATTTACTTTATCGCAATTTAAATTCTGTCATTTATATCATCGTCATTTATCTTTACGCTTAAAATATAAAATCGACAAACCGGTCATTAAATGGTAAAAACCCCTTTTATAATAATAATAATAATAATACTACTTTATATATATATATATATATATATATATATATATATATATATATATATATATATATATATATATATATATATATATATATATATATATATATATATAGTTGTGAAAAATATAGTGTACGTAATAAGCCGTCTCCCTGTGGAACGAACCAGACTTACTAAAAACTACAGTACTCTACGAGTGTTGTAGCAAAGTTTAGGTATATTCCATCTGTAAATTAATAAAACTTGTGTAATATTTCGTCGTATTTCGTAGTAAACAATAATAGTATTTCGTACACCCCACTTCGCACACATCAAGTATTTTTGGCGCCGCTGCCAGGGACGCCGAAGCAAATCGCTATATTTTATTATTACTATATTTTTATAAAAATATATTATTTTCTTATTTCGTAAAAATATTTTTATATAAGTGTTAAAATAATATATATATATATATATATATATATATATATATATATATATATATATATATATATATATATATATATATATATATATATATATATATATATAGTGGACCAATCCATGGATAAGCACTAAATGGGGTACAAACTGGATAAGTAAAATTTCAATTTTTTTTTTTAAAAAAAACGATCCTTTAATATGCAAATAGAAGAAAACGAAAAAATTTTAAAAAGTTTTTTAACAAAATCGTTCTAAAATCGATGATGAATGGTAAACATCGATGATGAATGGTAAAAATTGATGATGAATGGTAAAATTAACCATTCATCTGGTTAATTTATCATTCATTTTGTTCGCGATGAATGATAAAATTAATCAATGCTAAAAAAAAGCAGATGAATAGTTAATTTAACCATTCATCTGTTTATGATGAATGATTAAAAAACAGATGAATGGTTAATTTAACCATTCATCTGATTTTTTTTAGCATTGATTAATTTTATCATTCATCGTAAACAAGATGAATGATAAATTAACCCGATGAATGGTTAATTTTACCATTCATCATCGATTTTTGAAAGATTTTGAACTTTTTTTTATGAAAAAAATTGATTAGAGGTGCATTTTAATGCAGATTTATGAATGTAAAAAAAAATTCAAAAAAAAAATTTTATTTTGCTTATCCCGTTTGTACTCCTTTTAAGCTTATCCATGGATCGTGCCTATATATATATATATATATATATATATATATATATATATATATATATATATATATATATATATATATATATATCTATATATATATATATATATATATATATAAGTTATAATTTTAATATTTAGTTTATAAAAAGTATTTTTATTTTAAGTTTTTTAAAAAAATATAAGTATATTTTTATAAATTTTCTTTATACTATCATTTGTATATTTAAAATCAAAAATCAAATAAAAATTAAAATAAAAGTAATCGGGCTTAAACACTGTAGCAGCCCAAATTGTGATCTGAACCTTTGGGCCATGCGACCGCATGGACGTTTAACCCTCAACTCATGCGATCGAATTAGGGTTACGGTTATATATATTAATTATAATTAATTAGGATTTACTTGTTTAATATTTAGTTTCTAGTTTTAAATTAATTTTCTATTTTTATGTTTTAATTAGTTTTATTAAGTATATAAATCAATATTTTTATAAAATAATAATATAAAAAAAATATTTTTATAAAATTTGTATTTTTATCATTTTAGTTATAATTTGCATTTTAATCGTAATTTGTATTTTTATCGTTCGTAATTAGTTTTAAGATTAGTTTTGCCGTAGTTAATTTTAGATTCCTAGATTTTTAGGTTTTGCCGTAAAATCCCTTAAGTGCTTTTTCTTTAGATTAAGATTTAGGCGCTTTAGAATTTTGCGACGCAGTTTATAAATTTTAGTGCCTTTTTAAGTTATTTCCGTTTTGGATATAGAATTCCTTTTAAGCTTTAATGCCTTTAGACACAATTTTTAATTTTAAGTTTTTAGACTTTTAAGTTTCGACGTTTTTTCTTCTTTTTATTTTTCGACTTCTTGTTTTTCGACGCGCTTTTTCTTTTTCATTTCTACGCTCTAGTTTTTAGGACATAGAATTTTTAATCTTTAAATTTCGACGAAAAATTATTTTAAGCGGTTAAATTGATAGAGATCCAAACTTTCTGGTTCGTAGTAATAGTTGGATTTGTTAGTGGCGAGTTGTGGGCTTCCGATTTAAAGGGTCCTGGCTACCTGCTGCATCTATTGGCTATTCGAAACGTGGGCAAAATCAGAAAAGTCTATTAATTTGATAACTTATATAAATTTTTTTTTAACTAATAAGATATTCAGTGAATGCACCGAGCAAAACGTTCACCACCTTTCATACGTTCACCACCTGTAACTCGATCAAGACATCTAGCCAATATTGCCGTTGTTGATTTTTTTTAGAATCATCATCAAATCGAACAAGTACTCCAATTCAAATTTCCGATAATCCATTTTTTGAACCCGACTTCGCAATTGAGAACCCGGAGGATATTCAAGGACAATTCCAAGATCCTGAACCACTAATCATTCCTCCTGAACCACAAACTGTTAAATCAGAATCTTCTAGTAATTCGGATTCAACAATTTCAAATATAGAAAAAACGGAACCTCTAAGTATGGAAGATCGAATGAGAGCTACACGCACTGGCCAAGGACATGCCATTACGCGACCAGACATTAATGCGCCAGATTATGAGATCAAAGGACAAATCCTACACATGGTAACTAATCAATGCCAATATAGTGGTACGCCAAAAGAAGATCCAAACGAACATCTTCGAACATTTAATAGGATCTGTACTCTATTTAAAATCAGAGAAGTTGAGGATGAACAGATCTATCTCATGTTGTTTCCATGGACTTTAAAGGGAGAAGCCAAAGATTGGTTAGAATCGTTACCTGAAGGGGCGATTGACACATGGGATGTCTTAGTTGAAAATTTTCTTAAAAGCTTCTTTCCGACATCTAAAGCCGTGAGACTTCAAGGAGAAATTGTTACGTTCGCGCAAAAGCTAAATGAAACATTATATGAGGCGTGGAGAAGATTCAGAAAGTTGTTGAGAGGATGTCCTCAGCACGGTTTAGACACTTATCAAATAGTAAAAATATTCTACCAAGGTGTCGACGTTGCTACACGAAAAGACATCGACACAGCAGCTGGTGGTTCCATTATGAAGAAAACCGCTACCGAAGCTCACAAGATTATTGATAACACCGCCTCCCACTCACATGAGTGGCACCAGGAAAAATATATCTTTCGTTCATCTAAAGCGGCTAGAGCCGATTCTAGCCATGACTTTGATTCCGTTTTCGCAAAAATAGATGCTTTCGAGAGATGAATGGAAAAGATGACTAAAGATATTCACGCAATACGAATCAGTTGTGAGCAATGCGGTGGACCACACTTAAAGAAAGATTATCACATTGAGCAAACCATGGAACAACGAGAGAATGTTTCCTACATGAACCAAAGGCCGAGAAATAATTATCAAAATAATTATCAACCTCCAAGGCCAAACTTTAATCGAAATCAAAACATTCTTTACAATCCAAATGGACCCAACAATAACTCGTACAACCAACAAGTTCCAAATAACCAACCAACATAAAGCAACACTTTCAATCAACAAAGACCTAGCTTGTATAAACCACCACAACAAACCGAAGAGAAAAAGTCAAATCTGGAAGAAATGATGGCAAAGCTAATGGAATCTCAAACACAATTTATTACATCTCAAACCTAAACAAATGAGAGGTTTGATCAGTCATTAAGAACTCAACAAGCTTCCATTTTGAATCTAGAAAAACACGTAGGTACTCTTGCTAGCATGATGAGTGAGAGGGAACAAGGAAAGATACCGAGTAATACTGAAGTAAATTCTCGGAATGAGAATGTTAATATGGTATCAAAGAATTCTAAAAAACCAGCATCAGAAGATGGGAAGGTTTTCGATGTGAGTAACAATGAAGAAGTTACAACACCACCACCACCCGAGTATGCAAAGCCAGTGGTGGCACCATACAGACCACCCGTCCCATTTTCAAGAAAAGGAGTTGAGTATGAGCAAGTAATAGGTAATAAATTTTGTGATACCTCTGGAAAGAAGAAGAAGAATAAGAAAGTACAAGAAAGAAAAACCGTAAAAGTAAACCCGGTGAAGATAGTTCCACCGAAACCTCCACCCAGGTTGGGTGATCTGGGTGAATTTATTATTCCTTGTCTAATTAGTGATTGTGTCATGTATGATGCACTAGCAGATTTAGGTGCGAGTATAAGTGTTATGCCTCTTTCATTATATAAGAGATTAGGAGTAGGTGAGTTAAGTCCAACGGAAATGAGTCTTCGACTCTTTGATCATACCATTAGGCACCCAGTTGGAATTGCTGACAACCTACCCGTTCAAGTAGGTAATTTAACCTTTCTATTCGAATTTATTGTCATTGACATAGAAGAGGACTCAAACATTCCTCTAATTTTAGGTCGACCATTCTTAGCGTCCACCGGGGCGTTATTTGAAGTAACAAAGGGTAGAATGACACTTAGTGATGGTGGCAAATCGGTCACCGTTGTGATTCGAAAGTCTAAATCTCCACCAACCAAAACCGTTAAACCAATAAAAACGATCGATAAGAACCATATTGTTTTATCAACTCCAACGGTAGTGCTTAGCAATAATAAAACGCCTAAGTGTGGAGAAGATGAAGTAACACCTAATGATGACCTGATAACAAAGAACCCCATTGTTGATACGAAATTAAATGACTCCGTTATTAACAGTTCAATGAAGAAACTTATTAAACGAATTCGTGATGCTAGAACCAAGGGGAACTTTAAGTTATGTAACCGGTTAGTATCCAATCTATCGCCTAAAGAAAAGGCGAAACTAGTTGAATTTGTGAATATTACACAGGAATCCGACCAATGACTTAAAGCAAAAGTCACAGATATGCAAGTTGATTATGGTCCAAGAGAAATTGACGATGAAGTTAATCACAATTTCGACACCACAGCTACCTAAGTGTGGGGAGATTCAAATGTTCTAAAAGAAAATGCTGTCTAGAGTTAGTTGTTCTGTTCTCGTGTAGTTCCAAGAATGGAATTCGATTGGTCTTTTCCACTAGCAAACACTAAAGAACTAGTTTTCTCCCTCCATTCTGAATTTTTGTTTTGTATGAAATTAATATGCATTTTAAATTTAAGTTTTGTGTAGTTTTTTTTTTAAAAAACAAAATTTACTTTTGATGTGTGTGAGGTGTAGTACGAAATACTATTAATTTTATTACAAAATACTATTAAATACGATACAATTTTACACAAATTATTTATTTATTTATTGAATGGATATACCTAAACCTTGCTACAACACTTATAGACTGTGAAGACCAGTCCTAATCCATCCGGACGAAGTCCATATCGATTATAAACGATTCACAACAGTTGATTACATCGCGAGGTACTTGACCTCTATATGATACATTTTACAAACATTGTATTCGTTTTTGAAAAGACAATCTTTCATTACATCAAAAGTTGACAGCAGGCATACCATTTCATAATATATCTAACTATAATTGACTTAATAAAATCTTGATGAACTCAACGATTCGAATGCAACGTCTTTTGAAATATGTCATGAATGACTCCAAGTAATATCTTTAAAATGAGCAATTGCACAGCGGAAGATTTCTTTCATACCTGAGAATAAACATGCTTTCAAGTGTCAACCAAAAGGTTGGTGAGTTCATTAGTTTAACATAAATAATCATTTCCATCATTTTAATAGACCACAAGATTTTCATTTCTCATAAATAAACGTCCCATGCATAGAGACAAAATATCATTCATATGGATTGAACACCTGGTAACCGACATTCACAATATACATATAAGAATATCCCCATCATTCCGGGATCCTCCTTCGGACATGATATAAATTTCGAAGTACTAAAGCATCCGGTACTTTGGATGGGGCTTGTTGGGCCCGATAGATCTATCTTTAGAGTTCGCGTCAATTAGGGTTTCTGTTCCCTAATTCTTAGATTACCAGACTATAAAGGGGCATATTCAGTTTCGATCATTCAACCATAGAACGTAATTTTGATTACTTGTGTCTATTCCGTAAAACAGTTATAAAAGTTGCGCATGTATTCTCAGCCCAAAAATATAAAGGGTAAAAAGGCAAATGAAACTCACCATACTGTATTTTGTAGTAAAAATACATATGACTAAATTGAACAATGCAGGGTTGGCCTCGGATTCACGAACCTATATCAAGTATATATATTAAAATATATAATCACAATCAGACAAGTTTATATTTGTTAATTATATTTATAACTTATTTAGAATAATAATATATTTATTATTTTAAATGTTATATATGTCTATATATATGTTATTTTTATATGTTATTTTAAAATAGTAAGTTAGATATAATTATGATATATATAATTATTATATTTTTATATAAATGTCTTTTGTTTGCTAAAATAATATTTATAGTAATACTATGATGATGATGATAATAATAATAATATTAAATATTAATAATCATAATAATAATAATAATAATAACAATAATAATAATAATAATAATAATAATAATAATAATAATAATAATAATAATAATAATAATAATAATAATAATAATGAAAAATAAAAAGTGTATACCCTTCTTATTGATTTTCTGAAAAAAATGCTCCAGACAAGACTCAAACCCATGACCTCTCGTTAAACACACACACATCAAACCAATGAACCGCTTGATTCTTTTTGAAATAAGTCACGGTTTTAATTATATAACATGGATTGAGCTGTTTGTTTTTCTTCTTGAACTTAAAACTCAAATTACCATCTTCATCTCATCTAACCCTCGTTATAGTATATCATCATCCTAATCTATTATCATAGCCATAATTATAACATGATCATTATCATATTCATAATCATAATCATGATTATTCCATCAATACATCATCATATTCGACATCTTAATCATCGTCAACCTCATTTCATGATCATCACTCGTCATCATCTCTCACTCATCATCACTATACATCACTATGTATCATCTATAATCATCAAAATTATTCATCATCTTGACGTCGCTATTTAAACAGAAAAAGGGAAGACTATATAAAGCAGCAGCAACAGTCGGTAACAACAATAAGCTAAATAAGTTGCAGCAGTCCATCACTTATAATTCGGTCCTTATGTATATCGGGTCAATAGAGAGTACACAGCTAGCCCAAGCAAAATAAATGCAGCAGCCCAGTGAGAAAAACATTTAGATCACGGCCCAACACCAAGGAATTGTATAACCTCGTTTTTAGAATGAAACCAGAATTAGCCAATATGTAATTATCTTTACAGCTCATCTTTCCAATACCTTTCTCCATCACTAAACATAACAGATAGATGGCCGGCAACAAGTTGTTGGCCTTAGCTCGTCCACACAAAACAAAAATAAAATAACAAAATAATATTGCAGTATTATTATAATATCATTATCATCTTAGCTTTTGAAGAGTAAACGATTGTTTCTTGTGTCTTACGAAGGAGATTGAAAGAGAGAAAGGTTTTTGGGTTTTGTTCACAACAGCAAAACGAAACATAAATAGATTATAGTGTTTACGATGAAGTGATGGTGGTTGTGGGGGTGAGCTTCAAAACAGAAAATAATGGGTAGCAGAATTTAAGAATGGTTGGAGTGGTTGTCGACAAGTAAAAGAAACACAGATATAGCAGTAGTAGCAAAACAGTTATAGCAGAGGTTTTCTTGTTTTCGTTTCATCATTTCTTCACTCTTTAAGAAACTTTATCGTCATAGTATCACAGGAAAACAGAAATTTAATAGCAGTAGGAGCTTTAGATGATGGTGGTTTGAGAGTGGTGAAGGTGACGGTATAGAGTGTGTTTATCGATTCCAAAACAGAAATATAAAATGGGATATGGTCGTGCACAATTATGAGAAAGAAGATGGGTTTCTTGATTAAGAAAGAAGAGAAAATAGATAGATGGTTTTTATTTTTATTTCTACACCAATTAAAGTGTACCAATTCTTGATTGATGCTGTAACAATAATCGTTCAATTTTTGTTGTGTATTGGAAATGATGTCGACATATAATAACTTGTAGACAATAAGTACATAGATTTTCAATCGTAGAAAATAAAAAAATAAAAACAACATATATAGGTGGCAACAGAAATTGGTAACAGTTGTTGGGTAGTGATTAAGTGTGGTCTACAAGGAATCTTAAGCAGGAAAGAAAATATATAACAATTGTGACGTGAATCAATTTATTTACTGTCTTTATAATTTATATTTTTATTTAATATTCATAACTCATAAATATATTAATAATAATAATAATAATAATAATAATAATAATAATAATAATAATAATAATAATAATAATAATAATAATCACTAAATTCATAATTTTTCTACTAAATATGATATCAATAATATTAGTGATATAACAAATTCAATATAATAATAAGTTTACTAATAATAATTTATCACTTATATATATCATTATTCTTATCTTTAGATAATAATGTTAATAATAATAGTATTGATATTAATATTAAAAGAAACAACAATAATATTATAATAATTAATAATTAAGTTTAGTATTTTAGTATTATATGTTATTGCTTATGTATGTATCTATATAATGTATATTATAGAACTAACATTGAATATTAAGTTTTTAAACATTTTAACCTATATCATAATATACATATAATAATAATTATATATATATATATATATATATATATATATATATATATATATATATATATATATATATATATATATATATATATATATATATATATATTGTTAAATACATAAATATCTTTTTACAATTAATTGTTCGTGAATCATCGAGAGCAGTAGAAGGTCAATTGATTTCATAAAACAGTTCAAACCTTTTGAGACTCAATCTTACAGACTTTGCTTATCGTGTCGGAAACATTAAATCATTTGAAGATTAAGTTTATATTTGATCGGAAATTCCCGGGTCATCACAGTACCTACCCGTTAAAGAAATTTCGTCCCGAAATTTGAGTGAGGTGGTCATGGCTAACAATAAAAATGTTTTCATGACGAATATGTGTTGAGAAATAGGGTTTTATCATTATTGAATAATACAGATAAAATAATTTGATTATTCGAAGAGCACGAATGAAACTATCATGAGAGAGGTCCCAACGGGCGTCGTTCACCTTCACCCAAAAACTTGCCCAATTTTTTTTTTTTAGCCGTTAGTAAAATAAAAAAAATTCCAACGGCTATCCCAACGGTCACTTTTACACTATAAAAAAACACCAACCATATACTTCATTTTAAACACTCAAACATATATTTCTTTTATATTTCCACCTTTCTCAAAAATCAAAATTAAACACTCCCAAACTGCAAAATGTTAACACTTCCCCCAATGATTGTTTCATTCGATGTTCATTACGGAGGTGATTTCTGTAATCAAATGAAGGAATATAAGTGGGGCGACAGTATTTCGTTTGAAGATATCGACATTCGTGATGTTGGTTTACAAGACTTGCTATCCTTTCTGAAGGAAACAGTTCCTTGTGAATTCACGTCTGTGTTCTTTTATAAAGACGATTATGATGCGGATTGTAGGGCAAGTTTTCTGTGTACCGATGATCAATGGTACTTTATAAAAGATACCATTGAAGATCGCGATAAACGCATTTATTTGTATGCGGTTCTTGAAGATGAAGAGACGTTGGGTTATCGTTACCTCGATGAATCAGCTGAAGCAGCAGTTGAGACATCAAGAGAAATACCGATGTCTCCAGAGTACCTTACGGATGGTGAAATGACTAGTGAACGCTACTTTGCAGCTGACAATTGATGACGACGAGTAGTTTGATTATAATCTTTTAATTTTTAATTGTCGTGATGTTTTAATTTTTAATTATTGTAATTTTAGTGTTGTTGTCGAGTTTTATATCTTCCTTTATGTTTCGAAGCTCTTCGTCTTTTTAATCTCTTCTCGATCTCTAGTAAAACGAGTAATGGTCTAGAATTTGTAAGTACGGAGTTTCGAATGAATTTAATGTGATAATCAAGGAGGAACGTAATAGCACGATTTGATTCGTCAAATTACCAGAATCATTGAGAATAGAGCTATCAAGAATATACTTTCTTGATATGTTCAGAAGTTAATTAGAATAAAAGAGTTATGTAACATGACACATGATGGTGGTATGATCTACTGTGAACCATCATGTCCCATTAGATCTCAGCATGACTTACTGTAATATAATCACGTTGATCAAGTGTCATTATATTAAACTAACTCATGCATCAGTTCCCAACATTACTTCAATAACATTCATATTTTAAGCTCGAAAGTTTACAGAATATATAAACTAACAGTTTCTATATGATGTAACACTGATAGCACGAAGAGATAAATGATTTCAGATAGTATTAGTTATAAAATATATTCAGAAATATCGAGGATATTTATAATGAAAGATACGATAATATCTTTGAATATCTAAGATCAGAGGATGATGGAGACTATTGTCCGCAAGGGTTTAGAGTAATGAGCAAAATATTCGCTAAAGACTTTAGCAGACATTGAACCATTTAGATTCTTTGAAGTCAAACTTATTCTTTGTGATTTGTCCACGGTTTCTTTCATAGTTTTGCATAATCCGCTTTTCGGTACTAAATTTTCTATTGAATGTTTCCAATATAATGATACACAGGAAGCACGAGGAGGTATATAATTTTGAACGAGAATATTTGTGAAAATATCTTCAGAAATATCGAAGATATTGATGATGATATTTTGGAATTTCTAAGTTCGATGGTTGATGGAGAAAGATTTTCCTCAAGATTTTAACATGACTTCGGAGCAAGATATTCTCTAAAGATTTCAACGGATCCAGAATTACCTGTATCCTTTGAATATAGGGTTTGGTCCTTGTATTTGTCCTTGGTCTTCTTCGTGGTTAGCTCAATCCGTTTTCCAGTTCCAACTTTTCTGAGCTTTTCCAACATACTATTCTTTGTCATCAAACTTTCGATGATTAAGGTCGTTTTACGGTTGTCTATGGTTTCTGCTGCTTCACTCAGCTTTTTCAACATTCAGAGTATTGATTTATGACTGAGTACTTTTCAGAATGAAAGATCATAATTCTAAGAGATAAATGTTATATGGATACATATAACTATTGATGTAGATATGCTGTGAGTTTTCAAAGTACTGATAGCTGATTCCCGGTAATTGGTATGGCAGTATTCGTTACAAGATGCGGATGGGTATATGATAGGGTTTCAATGAATAAATATAATGATTTATCAGAGAGATTTAAACCAAGAAGCAACGAGGTTGCTGGTACATCTGTTGGTAATATGGTAAAATGTGAAAGGTTCCCCGGTAACAATAAAAGAGCACGTATATATATCATGGTTATAATATGGTTGTTTCGAACGAAAAGTCGAAGTTGATTTGCTGGAGCTATGATAAAATTGGCTAATTTGGAAAGAGATTGCAAAGTTATTTTGGGTAATAATAACACTAAGAAATTAGCATAGCTACGTTTTAAATGTTTTCTCAGTTGCCGAGAGTTTCTCAGGTGAATAACTATATGCATCAATCTTTTCTTCCGTAGATGAAGTGCGGTTGGTTCATCTCCTCGATTGAGGTGTTTTCAAGAATCATGAAAGGTTTGAACGCTGATTGTAATCGTTAAGATACAAATGAGATTTAAGATGAAATCAAGTGGCAAACTTGAAGAATTGTTTTAGTTTCATATGTTATAATCAATATTTTAACTCATTTTAATTGTCCAATGTCGGCAGTCTACAGTTGATAGTCCACAGTTGACAGTCCAATAATTCATATATAATTTAATATATAATATTCGAATTGATTAATATGTATCGTGACCCGTATACGTCTCAGACTCGATCACAACTCAAAGTATATATATTATTTGAGAATCAACCTCAACCATGTATAGAGAACTCGATCATTACTGCATATAGAGTGTCTATGGTGATTCTAAATAATATATATAGATGCGTCGATATGATATGTCAAAACCTTGTATACATGTCCCGATATTTAAAGTGCGTAATATAAATAACAGAAATTAAATGACGATAAATACAGTGCGTAAAGTAAATAACAGAAATTAAATGACGATAAATACAGTGCGTAAAGTAAATAACAGAAATTAAATGACGATAAATAAAATTTCGAGAATGTAAATTGCGATAAATAAACTGCGATAAATAAATTGCGATAATTAAATGGTAATACGGAATTAACAGTTAGCTAGGAACAGTTAACTAGGATTTTGTCAGCGTGGATTCTTAATAGAATTTCATATTGTTAATTAATCTGTTTCTAATCAATTTTTATTGTGTCCATTATTTCTTCATTATGCCACTTGTTGGATTCTGATAGGTCAAAATCCAAATATGTATTTGGATGAATATGGTTATTCGGTGGTGAACGGATTTGTGTATCGGTGAATGTAAGTAGGATAGTATATGACTGTTGAAACAGATTCGAAGAACGTACAATGTAACTTATTAATGTGAAATTTAAATAGTCCTTGGGTATTACCTACCCGTTAAAATATTTTCACCATTAACAGTTTGTACAAGAGAATTTTTAATTACAATCTTTATGAAAACATATATACATATATATATATATATATATATATATATATATATATATATATATATATATTTACTTCAGATGTATTCATGAATTTAATGAGTTAATATGATATTAAACTCATTTGCTTTTCGGTTGGAACTAGAATAACTAATCTCTAAAACTTTAGAGATTACATATTCGTCATGTCGAACGAAGATAAATGAGGTAGAACGATACGTAGAATGAAGATCATACTCAAAGTACAGATGATGATATTGAAGCATGGATTGTTGATGGTGCTGGTGCTGTTATTGATGGTACTGTTGGTGCCGGTGATGTTGCTGAAGCTGGTACATTTTGCACCATATTCTTTGAAATGATTATTCGAGCTCGAAGTTCGTTGACTTATTACTTCAGGATGATTGTCGGTCGGAACGAGCGGATGAATAAGGTTCAGAATTGTGGATAGAATATAATCTTGTCGAGTTACCCTGGAAATGAGACTGAAAATGGTGTCTCGAACAGGTTCGCCGGTAAACGCTTCAGGTTCATTGTCAAGAGGTGAATTCGGTTGATGGAAGGGATTGCCTTCTACGCGTTTCCATTAATTAAGTCGACTACGAAACCATCAGATGAATTGATAATGGCTGATTGGTTGATTCATGCCGATGACACTGTTTTCGGAGCTTAGGTGAACATCTATGTCGGAATAACTACCGGAATAACTATCGGAATAGCTATCGGAATCTGAGGGACTCGAACTGGTTGCAGGATTCATCTCGTACGATCAGATGGAGGATTTTCAATAAGAAATAGATTATAGGATGTAGATTTGTACCCTGCAATACATAATTTACATATGCATATATACTACTAAAATCCCATAAGTTACGGAGGAACCTACGGAAGTTGTCAGGCAAAGTTACAGTAACAGATACGCTAAGATATAAAGTATCAGATACGCTAAGATATGAATTTTGTCTATACACTATTCATGCAGTCAATGCAGTAAAACGTGTCTAGACTAAGATCGATAAGCAAGTGATTCCCTAAGAAGGATAAGCAGGAAATTTTCGACACGAAATGATAAGCAAAACTTTTGACATGCAGACACGGTCGGAGTCCAGACTCGCTAATGCATCCTAACGACTTATCAGTTAGACACACTATTGCAGACCTGGTTCGCTAAGACCACCGCTCTGATACCAACTGTGAAGACCAGTCCTAATCCATCCGGACGAAGTCCATATCGATTATAAACGATTCACAACAGTTGATTACATCGCGAGGTACTTGACGTCTATATGATACATTTTACAAACATTGCATTCGTTTTTGAAAAGACAATCTTTCATTACATCAAAAGTTGACAGCAGGCATACCATTTCATAATATATCTAACTATAATTGACTTAATAAAATCTTGATGAACTCAACGATTCGAATGCAACGTCTTTTGAAATATGTCATGAATGACTCCAAGGAATATCTTTAAAATGAGCAATTGCACAGCGGAAGAATTCTTTCATACCTGAGAATAAACATGCTTTCAAGTGTCAACCAAAAGGTTGGTGAGTTCATTAGTTTAACATAAATAATCATTTCCATCATTTTAATAGACCACAAGATTTTCATTTCTCATAAATAAACGTCCCATGCATAGAGACAAAATATCATTCATATGGATTGAACACCTGGTAACCGACATTCACAATATACATATAAGAATATCCCCATCATTCCGGGATCCTCCTTCGGACATGATATAAATTTCGAAGTACTAAAGCATCCGGTACTTTGGATGGGGCTTGTTGGGCCCGATAGATCTATCTTTAGAGTTCGCATCAATTAGGGTTTCTGTTCCCTAATTCTTAGATTACCAGACTATAAAGGGGCATATTCAGTTTCGATCATTCAACCATAGAACGTAATTTTGATTACTTGTGTCTATTCCGTAAAACAGTTATAAAAGTTGCACATGTATTCTCAGCCCAAAAATATAAAGGGTAAAAAGGCAAATGAAACTCACCATACTGTATTTTGTAGTAAAAATACATATGACTAAATTGAACAATGCAGGGTTGGCCTCGGATTCACGAACCTATATCAAGTATATATATTAAAATATATAATCACAATCAGACAAGTTTATATTTGTTAATTATATTTATAACTTATTTAGAATAATAATATATTTATTATTTTAAATGTTATATATGTCTATATATATGTTATTTTTATATGTTATTTTAAAATAGTAAGTTAGATATAATTATGATATATATAATTATTATATTTTTATATAAATGTCTTTTGTTTGCTAAAATAATATTTATAGTAATACTATGATGATGATGATAATAATAATAATATTAATAATCATAATAATAATAATAATAACAATAATAATAATAATAATAATAATAATAATAATAATAATAATAATAATAATAATAATAATAATAATAATAATAATAATAATGAAAAATAAAAAGTGTATACCCTTCTTATTGATTTTCTGAAAAAAATGCTCCAGACAAGACTCAAACCCATGACCTCTCGTTAAACACACACACATCAAACCAATGAACCGCTTGATTCTTTTTGAAATAAGTCACGGTTTTAATTATATAACATGGATTGAGCTGTTTGTTTTTCTTCTTGAACTTAAAACTCAAATTACCATCTTCATCTCATCTAACCCTCGTTATAGTATATCATCATCCTAATCTATTATCATAGCCATAATTATAACATGATCATTATCATATTCATAATCATAATCATGATTATTCCATCAATACATCATCATATTCGACATCTTAATCATCGTCAACCTCATTTCATGATCATCTCTCGTCATCATCTCTCACTCATCATCACTATACATCACTATGTATCATCTATAATCATCAAAATTATTCATCATCTTGACGTCGCTATTTAAACAGAAAAAGGGAAGACTATATAAAGCAGCAGCAACAATCGGTAACAACAATAAGCTAAATAAGTTGCAGCAGTCCATCACTTATAATTCGGTCCTTATGTATATCGGGTCAATAGAGAGTACACAGCTAGCCCAAGCAAAATAAATGCAGCAGCCCAGTGAGAAAAACATTTAGATCACGGCCCAACACCAAGGAATTGTATAACCTCGTTTTTAGAATGAAACCAGAATTAGCCAATATGTAATTATCTTTACAGCTCATCTTTCCAATACCTTTCTCCATCACTAAACATAACAGATAGATGGCCGACAACAAGTTGTTGGCCTTGGCTCGTCCACACAAAACAAAAAGAAAATAACAAAATAATATTGCAGTATTATTATAATATCATTATCATCTTAGCTTTTGAAGAGTAAACGATTGTTTCTTGTGTCTTACGAAGGATATTGAAAGAGAGAAAGGTTTTTAGGTTTTGTTCACAACAGCAAAACGAAACATAAATAGATTATAGTGTTTACGATGAAGTGATGGTGGTTGTGGGGGTGAGCTTCAAAACAGAAAATAATGGGTAGCAGAATTTAAGAATGGTTGGAGTGGTTGTCGACAAGTAAAAGAAACACAGATATAGCAGTAGTAGCAAAACAGTTACAGCAGAGGTTTTCTTGTTTTCGTTTCATCATTTCTTCACTCTTTAAGAAACTTTATCGTCATAGTATCACAGGAAAACAGAAATTTAATAGCAGTAGGAGCTTTAGATGATGGTGGTTTGAGAGTGGTGAAGGTGACGGTATAGAGTGTGTTTATCGATTCCAAAATAGAAATATAAAATGGGATATGGTCGTGCACAATTATGAGAAAGAAGATGGGTTTCTTGATTAAGAAAGAAGAGAAAATAGATAGATGGTTTTTATTTTTATTTCTACACCAATTAAATTGTACCAATTCTTGATTGATGCTGTAACAATAATCGTTCAATTTTTGTTGTGTATTGGAAATGATGTCGACATATAACAACTTGTAGACAATAAGTACATAGATTTTCAATCATAGAAAATAAAAAAATAAAAACAACATATATAGGTGGCAACAGAAATTGGTAACAGTTGTTGGTTAGTGATTAAGTGTGGTCTACAAGGAATCTTAAACAGGAAAGAAAATATATAACAATTGTGACGTGAATCAATTTATTTACTGTCTTTATAATTTATATTTTTATTTAATATTCATAACTCATAAATATAATAATAATAATAATAATAATAATAATCACTAAATTCATAATTTTTCTACTAAATATGATATCAATAATATTAGTGATATAACAAATTCAATATAATAATAAGTTTACTAATAATAATTTATCACTTATATATATCATTATTCTTATCTTTAGATAATAATGTTAATAATAATAGTATTGATATTAATATTAAAAGAAACAACAATAATATTATAATAATTAATAATTAAGTTTAGTATTTTAGTATTATATGTTATTGCTTATGTATGTATCTATATAATGTATATTATAGAACTAACATTGAATATTAAGTTTTTATACATTTTAACCTATATCACAATATACATATAATAATAATTATATATATATATATATATATATATATATATATATATATATATATATTGTTAAATACATAAATATCTTTTTACAATTAATTGTTCGTGAATCATCGAGAGCAGTAGAAGGTCAATTGATTTCATAAAACAGTTCAAACCTTTTGAGACTCAATCTTACAGACTTTGCTTATCGTGTCGGAAACATTAAATCATTTGAAGATTAAGTTTATATTTGATCGGAAATTCCCGGGTCATCACATAGACAGTATACCTAATCGTAGAGTAGTGTAGTTTTTAGTAAGTCCGGTTCGTTCCACAGGGAGCTAGCTGAGTCTAACGCTATATTTATTTTAAACTATATTTGTATAAAAATATATATAAGTAATATTATTATTATTATAAAAGGAGGTTTTTACCGTTTAGTGACCGGTTTGTCGATTTTATGTCTTAAGTCACAATTAAAACCTAATGTAAAATATTAAATATAAATATAACTTAATTTAAAGCGTAAAGTAAATGACGATAAATAAAAGTGCGATAAATAAAAGTGCAATAATTTAAAGTACGATAAATAAAATGACGATAAATAAAATGATGGTAAATAAAAGTACGATGAGATATAAATTAAAGGAATCATGCTTATTTAAACTTCCGTAATCATGATGTTTGATGTGTTGATTTTAATTTATTACCATGGGTTAATTGTCTTTTGTCCTGGATTATTCGATATGTCCATCTAGTTTTTGTCCATAACAGTCCATCAGTCATAAATATAAAGTGCGAGTGTCCTCGTCAAATTACCCTTATACCCGAAGTCAAATATTCCAACTAATTGGGGACTTAAACTGTAACAAGGTCTTAATACTTTGTTAAATAATTACACCAGGATATCGACTGCGTGTAACCCAAGGTTTTAATACTTTGTTAACAATTACGCCAAGTGTCCTTGTACGTAATCCACCACTGTTTTAATGAGTCCATTGACTATTAATCCATTCCCGTGTCCAGTTAAATGAACGATTATTAGTATTTATAAATATCCCGCCCATCATGTCCGATCGAGTGTATGTGGTTATTTATAATTACCTCAAATTGTAAATCTCTATATTAAATTAACGAACTATCATTTAGTTAAACAAATATAAAGCCCATTAATAGCCCATAGTCCAATTTCCACAAGTGTCGGTCTTTTGTCCAAACCCCAATTATGGTCCAAAACCCAATAACCCCGTATTTAATATTTAGTCCAACATAATGATTACTTCGTCTTAAATAAGCATAATAATAATTTAGCTATGAGACATTAATTTAAAAAGGTTGAACATAACTTACAATGAGTATTAATCGCGTAGTGTTATACGGACAAAATTTCGACTTACAAACTTAAAACATTTACCACTATAATCTTATTATTATTAACTTAATATTAAAATTATAATTATAAAATAAATATAAATATATATTGAGAGAGTAAGAGATCAGTGAATGAAAAGTGTACATAATTCGGCAGAAAACGTTGCAATTTATAGGACTTGGCCTCACTTTAGCTGCCATGCGATCGCATGGATTTTGTGCTTCCAGGCCATGCGATCGCATGACCTTCTGATCCAGCTCACAATCACTTGTCTTCTTGTTTGACGACGTTTTTATTTAATATATATAATATATATAATTTTATGAATTATTTATATATTATATTATATTCATGTGCATAGTTGACTTGTAATTTTAGGCCCGTTGCGTTACGTGTTGATAGTTGGTTCAGGTCCCGGTTTCGGATTTTCGAACGTCCTTTCGTACGATTTTATATCTTGTACTTTGCGTTTCGCGGCTAGTACTCTTGTAAGTTTTGGACGTTTCTCAACAATAATTTGAACCACTTGGATTGTACTTTGTAGTTTTTAGCTTTTTGGTCGTTTGCGTCTTCAAATCGTCGAATCTGTCTTTTGTCTTCACCTTTTATTATTTAAACGAATATCACTTGTAAATAGAACAATTGCAACTAAAAGCTTGTCTTTCTTGAAGGATAATGCTATGAAATATATGTTCGTTTTTAGCATTATCAACTTTATTTCATTAAGTTTAAAAAAATGATTTCTAAAATTCGTCGTAAGTTAAAGATTAGGTCGTATAAGCGAAATTGCTTTACCCGAGGACGGGGCAAAAAATTTTATTATCATTATTTTAATATTATTGATCTAAAGTATGCCAAAAAAATAAAAAAAAAAACCCGAAAATCTTTGCTTATTAAAACACTCGCTTTAAAATGATAATTTTTAATTATTCATTTAAATTGTTTTAATAAATAAAGGTTTTATAAAAAAAAAAATATTATGTATATATATGTTTGTATTTTATGTTATGTACAAACAGGGTAAAACATCGTACTTTCAAAGACTGGCATTAATTTCAGCAAAAGCTATTAATTTTGACGACAAGACGTAAAATATCAAATGTGATTTAAAACAATATGTTTGCAAACTCGGTATTTTTAATCATTTTTCTACGCTAATCACCATCATGAATTTAAATTGTTACTGATTTCTTGCAAATGAGGGCATTGCAAGATCTCAAGTGTGGGGAAGGGTTATAAATTCTCTCGGGTTTGCACTTGGTTTATTTGCCAAATTTTGTGAAAATTTGAAAAATTTTCAACTAAATGAATTAAAAATCATGTTTATACATATTTATGAACGATAAAAACTAGGTGTTAATACCGAAATTATCGTTACCTTGGAAAGGACATAAAATTGAGAAACAACCTAAAATGCTTGAATTCATTTAAAATGGAAAAGAGGAGAATAAAAAGGAAAAGAAATAAATAAATAAAAGCCAAGTGCGGGGAGAATGTACCAAGTTATTCAATTAAAAACTATCTATCACATGTTTCTGTAAAGTTATTGCAGGTGCTTTTGTTTTGGACTAAATTAACTGTTTTACCCGGTTTATTATAATACATTTGAAAGAAAAGATGGATCTACACGATGAATCAATTCCATCATTAAAAGGAAGTAAAGTCTTCCGAAAAAGACACGCGCTTCTTGATTTAGGTCAGGTGGTTGTCGTCCAGACCAGCTGTAGGTTGACGAAAAATCTAGAAAAGTCATCTCTAAAATCAGCAGGAAATCCACGGACCTCAGCATCAAACAGGGTCGTCAAGTGGTCAAACTTATCCTAACCATGAGAGGATCTGTCTCATAAAATGGGGAGGGCGCCATGCAAATTAGCTTGATAAGACTAATGAATCAGACCCCCAGAAAGGATAATCTCCTTAAAAGATTAAAAATCAGCATTTAAGCCTGATATTACTCAATCCTTGAGATTGACCTTAAAGATTGAGAATTACAAACTCATGGAATTCAATAATATCTAAATTCGATCTTGGACGAGAAATTATTTTGATCAAAATTAAAACCAATTTGTTTTCCGAAAACCTATTTTCAAAATTATAGGGTGATCTTTACTATTCTCCTACAAAGGATAGTAATTGCATCCGACACGTTTTTGACCATGAACATCTGCATGTCATTAGACATTGCCTTAACAGTTGCTTGTTCATCGCTTTCATTTACAACTGGACGGTAGTTTACCAAAAGGTAATATACGGAGCAAGTATACTGGACGTGTGCTTTCCTAATATAAGGTTAGTAAGTGAGTGACACAAAACCACAAGTTTTGAGCTAAAATTTTAAAATATGAAACCCACAAAACCCACAAAAACATTTTGCAAACACCGGTGAAGGGTTATTCCAGAAAACTTGTCTCGGGTAAAATCTAGCATAAATTTTCAAAAGATCAAAAGTTTTCATAAAGATCCAATTTCCTTAAGGATCTAAATTTTTATAGTCACGTGAGACTTTAAACCGCCTTTCAAATGTGCACTTTGCTTTGGAAACCGAAAGTAAATCGGCTATTTGATTGCAAGTGTCGTTGACCTAAACCCGAGGCAACTGTGGATGGCACACCCACCTTTAACCATGGTTCTATTGTTACAATTATTGTTTATACCGCCGTATCAAAATCACTGATGTATAAAGTGTGAGAATAAAAAAGTGATTCGAGTGAAGTGTGATTTTATTTCAAGTTCTGTATTGCTTGAGGACAAGCAACGTTCAAGTGTGGGAATATTTGATAGTGCTCCAAATGAACATATATTTAGTCACAATATCATCCCAATATGTAAAGTTTTTAGTTGCAATTTGTGACGCCCCGTACTAAATCATCATGTACGGACCATCAAGAACAGGATCATTACAAGGTCAAACACTATATGCGTTTTCAAAATAAGTTTGCATTCATGATAAAAGCTGACATCATAACCAACGCCAAATGTTTTACAACCAAAGTATGCTTCAATGAACAGAAGCAAATATAATAGTGCGTGACCCTTAGGTCATTACAAATCATAGTTTCAAAAGTATTAAAGTTTATGAATGCAAGATAAACATTCATGCAGTGACATCTCTAAAGCAGCGGGTGTCTACAGCAAGACTAGTACACAGCGGAAGCAACCTTAAGCACCTGAGAAAAACATGCTTAAAAATGTCAACACAAATGTTGGTGAGCTATAGTTTAAGTATAACAGTATGTAAGGTAGGCCACGAGATTTCAGTGCTACAAAGAGCGTTTCAAAACAGTATGATAAAGTATATGTTTAACCGTGGGCACTTAGTAACTAACTTAACGTTTATACCCCCTGAAAGTACACTTGGAAAGTGCGTATGTTTACGAAGTATTAAACACTCATTAAATACTAGCGCGACTAGCCCGAGTGGGGATGTCAAACCCTATGGATCCATATCTAAGATTCGCGTTCACCGGTTCAAAAACCAATGACTAAACGTTACCGAGCTAAAGGGAATGTTTATGCCGTTGTATAACCCACACATATATAAGTTTAAGTACTCGTGCCTAGTATGTAAAATGTAAAATGCGCATGTATTCTCAGTTCCCAAAATAGTTAGAGTAAAAGGGAATGCTATAACTCACAGTGGTAAAGTAGTGGTAAAGTCGAGTCGGGAAATAAGCAAGTACGTAGGTCCGGAAATCCTCAACCTAAGTCAAATAGTACTAAGTCAGTAAATCGTCCCAATAGGTTTAAGAGTACGTAAATAAGGTCTTAAAGGTCATCATCATTCATCATCAAACAAAAGGTGTAAAGTAAGTTTCGTTCTAGAAAAGAGTTTAAAACAAAGGCTGACTTGGATCAGTCACCACGGCCTCTATACCTATTGAAATAAGGTGAGACCAGTGGACATGGCTCCGTATATGAGTCCTTTAGTTGTGGTAAAAATCCTAGAAGCAAACTCGTCTTATTTTGACCGTGGCGACGGTCTAAGTGCGAGTAGGTCAGAATTTTCAGCACAACGTTAAAAGGACATAGTGACGATCGGAGGGCCATAAATCCTAAACCGTAACTCGGATTAAGACGAGTTCTAAGTGAAAAGTTATCTACTCGAACAGAGATATCTGAAAATCATCTTTAAAAAAGCCCAGGTCGTACGGGTAAGACACAGAAACAGTAAAACAGTAGGTTTTGGGAGTTTCTTGGTACTCGATGCTTATCACGGTTCTCATCCTTGATGCATATAGCTTCAAGTGTACAACTCGTTGATGTGTTTACATCATATTTACCAAGTTTTGACCATCATAACTCAAGTTTAAATCTAAGATATGTAGCACAACTCAATTAAGTGTTGTATGTGTTTTGATGAACCAAAGTTACATCAAAGTCTTAGATTTAACACATACATGAATTATAAAAGTAATATTGAACTACAAACTTGAAAATAAACTAACTAATAAAGATCTTAAGATGTAGAACATAGTTCTTAGTTAGATCTTGAAGATCCAAGACCCAAAGGTCTAGATCTAAAGTTATTAAGTTAAACCTTAAGTAATAACACTTGAATCTTTACTTTAATGAAACCATAAGCTACAAAACTTAGATTATCATCTTGTAAAGTGTATGTAAGTTCATAAGCTCTTGATTATGACAAAGTTTGAAGACCATAAGCTATATAAACTTCGATCCATCACAAGTATATGAAGTTATAACTAAAGAGTTACACTTCCATTTTCTTGAACTTTCAAGTTAACTTTTTAGTTTCAAGAAGTATGAGATCAAGACTAACTTGTAATACTTGACCATTTAAACCAATAAACATGAAATTAAAGTGCATAATATGAAGTAATAAACTTAAATAAACAAGTTAATAAGTTCATGGGTTTCATACTTTTAAAGATTCAAGCCTAAGTCTTGATCTTTAGAAAGTAAACTTTAAGTTTACTTCATGAACTTCAAGTATGGTTTTAACTCATGAACTTTAATCTTTTAAAACAATAAAGGTAGAATCATAAACTAGTAAGTTTATGTTCTTGTATGTCTTGTAAGAACAAGTTGATATGAAGAATCAAACTAACAAGTTTGATTCTTAGTAACAAGTAAGTAACAACAACAAGTAAGTAAATAATTATCAAAGACAAGTAACAACAAACAAAGAATGATGATGATGAAGGTGTTTGGTATTCGGTTTTTACAAGAGAAAAGGAAGAAGAAGTAAGCTTGTTACTTACAAGACTTGAGAGAAAAAAAGAGAGAAAAGCTTGAGAGAAAAGTGTAGTAAGTTGTGTGTGTTTTTGGAATGAGAGAAATGCAAGTGTGTAAGTAATGAAAATTTGAAAGCAAAACTCCCCTTGTACACTTCAAAACTGACAGTTAGGGGAAGGGAAAGAGGAAGAGGTTTGTTCACTAGTTACTTGCATGTTAAAGTCTTAAAAGTTAGATATAAGGTGTATGTGCATGGGAAGTAGATGTAATTTTCAAGTAACAAGTCTTTCATTCACTTAACCATCTAGTTTCATCAGAAGAGTAATAATTGCATTATGTGATGGGCTAACTTAGTCCATTAAAGATGTAGGGTGGGCTTCTAAGTCCACTAATATTAATAAAAGCCCAAGTTTCAAGTAGTTATCAAATAAATCCAATTAAAGCCCAAGTAATTAACTAATATCCATAGTTAATCAAAATGATTAATAAAACTTAATCATGAATGTAAATAATATTCAAAAATATTATTCGTGTAATGTATGTATGTCACAAAGACGTTTCGGGCATTTAAAGTTAATCGCGGTAACAAGTAAATGTATATAAACAATACATTCATAAAATCACAAGTATTAATAATAATTATTAATAATTAAACGTTGGAAAATCTAGGGTCGTTACACAATTATTCTAATTCCAAGTAATATTCGTTTAAATAAATAAGTGCGAAGACTGAAGATGCAAATAAAGATTTAAATACGCAAATGACCAAAAAGCTCAAATGTATAAGATACAATCCAAGTGGTTCAATTTATTGATGAGAAACGTCTAAAAATTACAAGATTACAAGTCACGGAACGCAAAGTACAAGATATCTACGCACACAAAAAGTCGTTCAAAAATCCAGAACCGAGACATAGACCGGGTGTAAACGAGCGAGACATCGGAGCTAAAATTACGAGTCAACTATGCACAAAAATATAATATAATATATATATAATTATATAAAATTATATACATTATATTATATATTATTAAAATCGAGCAGCCCACGTTTTGAAAAGCAAAAATATCTGTCCCAGCTGGCCATGCGATCGCATGGCCTGGAAGCACAAATCTCATGCGATCGCATGAGCCCAGAATCCTAGCCAGGTCCTATAAATTTCAATGTTTTCAGCCGAATTTTACACACTCTTTTCATTCCTTCTTCTGTAAACATAAATATATTTATATTATAATTTTAATATAAGTTAATTTTAATATAAGTTAATTTTAATAATAAAGTTATGGCTTAGTTAGGTTATTGTAAGAAATGTTTTACGGGTTTTAAAGTCGAAACTCTGTCCGTGTAACGCTACACTATCAATAATCACTGTAAGCTATGTTCTTCCTTTTTAAATTAATGTCTCGTAACTAAGTTATTATTATTCTTATTTGAGCCGAAGTAATCGTGATGTTAGACTAAATATTAAAACGGGGTTATTGGATTTTGTACCATAATTTGGGTTTGGACAAAAGACGGACACTTGTGGACATTAGACTATGGACTATTAATAGATCGGGGGTATTGTCTAATTGAGCGACAACTCATTGGAATCTGTCGAACCTATCTTCAAATTAGTTAATCTAATAATTATTAAATGATTATGAATGTCCTATTTAGTGACGTTTATACGACATCCTTTACGATCATTTAATTAATTATTCGGGTTGGGTAATTGATTATTCAAACTGATCAAGCGGGTAAATTAATGTTCATATCTTATTAAAACAGGGGTGGATTACATACAAGGGTAATTGGTGTAATTGTTAACAAAGTATTAAAACCTTGAATTACACGCAGTCAATAACCTGGTGTAATTATTATCAAAGTATTAAAACCTTGTTACAGTTTAAATCCCTAATTAGTTGGAATATTTGACTTCGGGAATAAGGTTAATTTGTCGAGCATTTTATAATTATGACCGATGAACTATTATGGACAAAAACCAAATAGGTTTCAAATAAATCTAGGACAAAGGGCAATTAACCCAGAGTAATGAATTAAAATCAAAACGTTAAACATCATGATTACAGAAGTTTAAATAAGCATACTAGTTTTATTCCATATTTCATCGTACCTTTATTTACTGTCATTTTAATTACTAAAATTTACTTTATCGCAATTTAAATTCTGTCATTTATATCATCGTCATTTATCTTTACGCTTAAAATATAAAATCGACAAACCGGTCATTAAACGGTAAAACCCTCCTTTTATAATAATAATACTATATATATATATATATATATATATATATATATATATATATATATATATATATATATATATATATATATATATATAGTTGTGAAAAATATAGTGTACGCAACAAGCCGTCTCCCTGTGGAACGAACCGGACTTACTAAAAACTACACTACTCTATGATTAGGTACACTGCATATAGTGTTGTAGCAAGGTTTAGGTATATCCCATCCCTAAATTACTAAAACTTGTGTAATATTTTGTCATATTTCGTAGTAAACAATAATAGTATTTCGTATACCTCACCTTGCACACATCAAGTATTTTTGGCGCCGCTGTCGGGGACGCCGAAGCAAAACGCTATATTTTATTATTACTATATTTTAATAAAAATATATTATTTTCTTATTTCATAAAAATATTTTTGTATAAGTGTTAAAATAAAAAAATAATATATATATATATATATATATATATATATATATATATATATATATATATATATATATATATATATATATATATATAAAAGTTATAGTTTTAATATTTAGTTTATAAAAAGTATTTTTATTTTAAGTTTTTAAAAAAAATATAAGTTTATTTTTATAAATTTTCTGTATACTATCATTTGTATAATTAAAATCAAAAATCAAAAATCAAATAAAAATTAAAATAAAAGTAATCGGGCTTAAACACTGTAGCAGCCCAAATTGTGATCCGAACCTTAGGGCCATGCGACCGCATGGATGTTTAACCCTCAACTCATGCGATCGCATGAGCTGAGGTGACAGGTCTGGAACATCTGACTTATGAATTACGTACGAATTAGGGTTACAGTTATATAATAATTATAATTAATTTGGGTTTATTAGTTTAATATTTAGTTTCTAGTTTTGAATTAATTTTGTATTTTTAAGTTTTAATTAGTTTTATTAAGTATATAATTTAATATTCTTATAAAATAATAATATAAAAAAATATTTTTATAAAATTTGTATTTTTATCATTTTAGTTATAATTTTCATTTTAATCGTAATTTGTATTTTTATTGTTCGTAATTAGTTTTAAGATTAGTTTTGCCGTAGTTAATTTTAGATTCCTAGATTTTTAGGTTTTGCCGTAAAATCCCTTAAGTGCTTTTTCTTTAGATTAAGATTTAGGTGCTTTAGAATTTTGCGACGCATTTTATAAATTTTAGTGCCTTTTTAAGTTATTGCCGTTTTGGATATAGAATTCCTTTTAAGCTTTAATACCTTTAGACGCAATTTTTAATTTTTAGTTTTTAGACTTTTAAGTTTCGAAGGTTTTTCTTCTTTTTATTTTTCGACTTCTTTTTTTTGACGCGCTTTTTCATTTTCATTTCTACGCTCTAGTTTTTAGGACATAGAATTTTTAATCTTTAAATTTCGACAAAAAATTATTTTAAGCGGTTAAATTGATAGACATCAAAACTTTCTGGTTCGTAGTAATAGTTGGATTTGTTAGTGGCGAGTTGTGGGCTTTCGATTTAAAGGGTCTTGGCTACATGCTGCATTTATTGGCTATTCGAAACGTAGGTAAAATCAGAAAAGTCTATTAATTTGATAACTTATATAATTTTTAATTTTTATTTTTTATTTTTTTAACTAATAGGATATTCAGTGAATGCACCGAGCAAACCGTTCACCACCTGTAACTCGATCAAGACATCTAGCCAATATTGCCGCTGTTGATTTTTTTTAGATTCATCATCAAATCGAACAAGTACTCCAATTCAAATTTCCGATAATCCATTTTTTGAACCCAACTTCGCAATTGAGAACCCAGGGATATTCAAGAACAATTCCAAGATCCTGAACCACTAATCATTCCTCCTGAACAACAAACCATTAAATCGGAATCTTCTAGTAATTCGGATTCAACAATTTCAAATATGGAAATAACGGAACCTCTAAGTATGGAAGATCGAATGAGAGCTACACGCACTGGCCAAGGATATGCCATTACGCGACCAGACATTAATGCGCCAGATTATGAGATCAAAGAACAAATCCTACACATGGTAACTAATCAATGCCAATATAGTGGTACGCCAAAAGAAGATCCAAACGAAAATCTTCGAACATTTAATAGGATCTGTACTCTATTCAAAATCAGAGAAGTTAAGGATGAACAGATCTATCTCATGTTGTTTCCCTGAACTTTAAAGGGAGAAGCCAAAGATTGGTTAGAATCGTTACCTGAAGGGGCGATTGACACATGGGATGTCTTAGTTGAAAATTTTCTTAAAAGATCCTTTCCGACATCTAAAGCCGTGAGACTTCAAGGAGAAATTGTTAAGTTCGCGCAAAAGCCAAATGAAACATTATATGAGGCGTGGACAAGATTCGGAAAGTTGTTGAGAGGATGTCCTCAGCACGGTTTAGACACTTATCAAATAGTACAAATATTCTACCAAGGTGTCGATGTTGCTACACGAAAAGACATCGAGACAGCAGCTGGTGGTTCCATTATGAAGAAAACTGCTACCGAAGTTCACAAGATTATTGATAACACCGCCTCCCACTCGAATGTGTAAGATCCTGAAATTTTATAAATCTGAAAGTGTTCCTGAAAGTTGTCAGTAAGTGTGTGCATCAGAAAGCGCCATAAAAAGTCTGCCTAACACTTATGCATTTTCAAAATTTACATCAGAATCAGACTCAGACAATTTTAGTCCCTGAAAGAAGTTGCTATTTCAGTCTCAGTTCAGTGCGACGCCGTCCAGTTTTTGGGACGCCGTCTACCAATGAAAGATGGGATGCCGTCCAGCCATTTTGGACGCCGTCCAAATGGCCTGACGGGCTAGTTGCTGTAATTTGACTTAATTAAAAGGGGTACTTTGGTCTTTTCACTTGAGGACGGATTTGTAGCCATTATATCAGTTTTAGATCCTATTTTGGATCATTTTGACATCCACACATCTCTCTCATCTCATCTTAAAGAGAGAGAGAGGGAGATTTTAGAGAAAGAAAATGGGTTTTGGGGAAGAAGAAGTTTGTTTCGGGTTAAGGTGCAAGAGTTAAGGTTGTTCACCTCGTTCATGGCTACGTTGTGATAGTGTTGGTAAGTTCTAACTCCGAAATTCATTATTTGATTTTGATATTCAAATTAGGGTTTGAGCTTGATTTTGTTAGAAACCCTTGAATGCTTATGAAATGAGTTTGTTGTGGTTAGTAGATGGATTTTGACCCGTTATTGGCAGGTTAGGGTTTAATGACGAATTTGGTCATGGTCTTGGGTATAATCACTAGATTATAAGTGTGTTAGTGTTTAGATGTTCATAAGAACATTTTTTTGTTTGGTCAAATGGGTGTTAACCTCAAACTGTGGTCAAACTAAGTTTTGAGTCAAGATTTAAGAATCAAGTATGTAAATGCTTGGTTCATGCGTTAATTGGTGTTTTGGAAAGTTAATCACTAGCCGTTAGTGATTAAGAATGTTTTCAAGACTTATGTCAAAATGGGTCGAATTTGAGAATGACACTAATTTTGGATTAATTGGATGTTAAGTACTTTTGTTTAAGTGTTAAATGATGTTTGATATGATTACTACCTAAGTAGTAATTTAGTGTTAAGACCTAGGGTGGTTTAAATGGTGACAAGTATAAACGAGGTTAAATTGTACTTGTTTGAATTGGTCGGAATTACCACCCGTAGTGGTAATTGGTGAAGTCCCCTTTAGGTGTCTAAATGGGCGGCTTGTGGAGGTAGGTATAAACCCTTGGTTAAGGGCTTTGGCGTCGAATTCTCTTATAGAGAATGTATGTTGATTGTTTGTATATCAATATGCGTATTATAGGTAAAGGGTTTGCTCGATTGCGTTTGGATGCTAATTACATACATGAATTGTGCGGGCTTTCGAGGTGAGTGGAATAATTATGCGTGTACGTATATAATGTATTTATTTTTGTAGCATGGAATGCGGAATTGTTGCGGTGTTCAAGACACCACATTCTACGTAACGAGTGGAATTGTCGCGGTGTTTAAGACACCACTCATTAGTTTGATTGACATGTGGAATAGTCGCGGTGTTTAAGACAACACATTGTCATGGGAGTGGAATTGCCGCGGTGTTCAAGACACCACTCATTGGTTTGATTGACATGTGGAATTGTCGCGGTGTTCAAGACACCACATTGTCATGGGGGTGAATTTGTCGCGGTGTTCAAGACATCACCCGGGGGAGTAGTGATTACGCGTCGTATGTACACTAATGGATGTTATGAACTCCGATGGTCTCTAGCGAGTACCGTTCCCTTGTACGATTGGTTAACCATGGTTGTGTGAATTTTGTATTAGCATGTTAAATTGTGAACTATATACTATTGGTGTTGCTAGCTTATTGTGAGTTGCGGATATTAGTTTATGCATGATGTTTGCATGGTTGTTGAATTGCTAGCTTGTATGCGGTATTGTGTAAGTGATTGCAAGTAAGTAGATTATATATGTATATGTATAATTATTGCATTCACTAAGCGTTAGCTTACCGCTCTCGTTGTTTACCTTTTTACAGGTATTGTGTTATGAAGCTAACTAGTTATTAGACTAGTTGCGTAGGAGCGCTTGGGCTCGATGGGGTAGCTTTTGGATATGTGGATGCGGATTGGGGATTTGATAGTCCCCGGGATTATGCTCTTGGTATCGGGTTGGGTTATAGAGTCCTAACTCGTCTAAGTGTAAATTGGGATTGAAACTTGTATTTCGTACGAAAGTCGTAAAACGGCCGATGTGGGCCCAGAGTCGTAAAACTCGTTTTATTATTGGAACGTGTTAGTTTCATCTAATATTATATGTTGTGAAAAGCGTTTCGTCTAAAAGTGTCGGGAAGTAGGTTTTCCGCCCGCGTGAATTTGTAAAACTGATCAGGAACTTTTAGTTCATTTGGACGCCGTCCTGGGCTTTACTGCTGGACGCCGTCCAGATAACTGGACACCGTCCAGATAACTGGACGCCGTCCAGATGCACTGTCTCACAATTTTTTTTTTAGGGTGTATTTTTGGTAAAACGAATTTGGGTCGTTACAAGTGGTATCAGAGCATAGTCTAAGGGAATTAGGTGACCTTGGAATAGGTGCCTAGTCTTAGACTTATTGACGGTTGTGCGTTATTTGCGGGAATTGTAGGAATACGGGTCGGTTTGAGATTTGTTAGTGCCTTTGATTGCTAGTGCCTAATGTAACTAGGCGAACTTGGACGTTGTTTTAGTGATAGTCACCTAGGTTGTAGGTTGACTTGTTGTTGCGGTGTACTTGTGTATATTTATTATTATATTGTATATAGGTGTATATATATATACAGGTATCTATTGGTGCGGTGTCCTAGAGACGAATCTATTGGAGAGATTCGGATGTTTGGCGGTTTTGAGTGATCAAGTTCGCGGTAAGGACTTTGGTCATTCAGGCACTAGGAGTTATCGCGTGTTATCTTGTATGAATGTTCCGTCAGTCCGAGTAAAGAGCTTTGTGTGACCATGTGAAAATGGTAAGGTACGCATTTGTAACAGTGATTGATCACCATTATTACAAAAGTGTATCTTGACACCAAGCATGACATGACAAGTACCGAACGGAGGAAACGTGGCATGGTTGGGGTAGAACGAGATGAATTAGGAATCTATTATTGGTTCCTAGGATATAGTGGTCTCGAGTGATGGGCTTCTTGTCACATCGAGTTCTTTGCGAGTAAGGAAGTGTTACGGTGGATTCGTTTAGTTAAGTGAGAGAGCCAACTCACGAGTTTGGTGCATGCTTAGTCACACTAAGTAATAGGTGCATTTTGAGATTGTCATTCGTTGTAGTTACTCATCGTAACTAGGATGACCGATTTGTGAGTGTGTGTGTGACGAAGACTTAAATCCCGTGATGTGATGTATCAAGTCTAATGATTGTAGAAGTGGGTTACACTTGGTATATTGAGGGGTTAGAGGATCGTGTGAGGATTCTAGTTGTGATTTTGCCTTGGAATTGGTGAATCGAGGAGTCTTCGGGTCGTTAAACTCATGTGAGTGTGACCCGTGTGGTGATGATTGTGTTATTGGGTTGTGGATTATAGGGTAACATTCCTAACGGAATATCCCTTGTTGTAGTGGTTGTGCCTATGTGAAAAGGGAGCAAGACTTGGTGTTCCCGAGCATCTCCTTGGTGTAGGACGAAAGGTTTCGTGAGGTTATATCATTTTGGCCTTGTGGAAATTGCGGGTAGCGTGTTGATGTTCGTAGCGGTGTATATGAAATAGCTTATATTTTACTAAGAAAAACTATTAAATACGATACAATTTTACACAAAATATTTATTTATTTATAGAATGGATATACTTAAACCTTGCTACAACACTTATAGGCAGTGTACCTAATCGTACAGTAGTGTAGTTTTTAGTAAGTCCGGTTCGTTCCACAGGGAATATTTTAAACAAAGCTTAACGCTATATTAGTTTTAAATTTATAAAAATACAAATATATATAAGTAATATTATTATTATAAAGGGGGTTTTTACCGTTTAATGTCCGGTTTGTCGATTTTTAAAACTTTAGTCGCAGTTAAAACCTAATGTAAAATATTAAATAAATAAAAGACTTAATTTAAAGCGTAAAGTAAATAACGATAATGAAATTGCGAATAATAAAAGTGCGATAAAATAAACTTGCGATAATTAAAAAGTGCGATAATTAAAAGTGCAATTAAATACAATAACAATAAAATAAAGTGCGGTAATTAGAAGTGCAATTAAATATGAAAATAAAGGAATTATGCTTATTTAAACTTCCGTAATCATGATGTTTGACGTGTTGATTTTAGTTTTATACCCATGGGTTAATTGTCCTTTGTCCTGGATTATTTAATATGTCCGTCTGGTTTTTGTCCATAACAGTCCATCAGTCATAAATATAAAGTGCGAGTGTCCTCGTCAAATTATCCTTATACCCGAAGTCAAATATTCCAACTAATTGGGGACTTAAACTGTAACAAGGTTTTATTACTTTGTTTAATAATTACACCAGGATATCGACTGCGTGTAACCCAAGGTTTTAATACTTTGTTAACAATTACACCAAGTGTCCTTGTATATAATTTCACCCCTGTTTTAATAATTCTAGTGGCTATTAATCCATTCCCGTGTCCGGTTAAATGAACGATTATTCGTACATATAAATACCCCGCCCATCGTGTCCGATCGAGTGTATATGGTTATTTATAGGTACATCCAATTATAAATCTTTATATTAAAATTAACAAACTATCATTTAGTTAAACAAATATAAAGCCCATTAATAGCCCATAGTCTAATTTTCACAAGTGTCGTTCTTTTGTCCAAACCCCAATTATGGTACAAAGCCCAATTACCAAATTTTAGTAATTAGCCCAACATCATGATTACTTCGTTTTAAATAAGCATAATAATAAATTAGCTACGAGACATTAAATTAAAAAGGTTGAACATAACTTACAATGATTAAAAATAGCGTAGCGTTACACGGACAAAATTTCGATTTACACCCTCACAACATTCGCCAACATACCATTATTATTGGAAATTAAAATTATAATATAAATATATATACATATACGTTGATGAATGAAGAGAAAAAGATGTGTTTTTGATGAACCGAAGCTCGAAATTTATAGGCTTGTGGCCTGGAAAAGTGTGCTCCGCGAGTGCGGTAGATTTTGCTTTTATAAGCTCCTCGATTGCGGAGCTGTGGAATCCAGCTCACACAAGTTTGGATCTTAGTCTGCCGACGGTTTATAATATATTATATAATATATAAATAATTATAAGAATTATTTAAATATTATATTATATTTATGTGCATAGTTGACTTGTAATTTTTAGTCCGTTGCGTCGAGCGTTGAGAGTTGACTCTGGACCCGGTTCCGGATTTTCGAACGTCCTTGCGTACAATTTAATATCTTGTACTTTACGTTTTGCATCTTGTACTCTTGTAATTTTGAGACGTTTCTTATCAATAATTGGAACCTCTTTGATTGTATTTTGTACTTTTGAGCTTTTTGGTCGTTTGCGCCTTCAATTCGTCGAATCTGTCTTTTGTCTTCACCTTTTATTATTTAAACGAATATCACTTGTAAATAGAACAATTGAAACTAAAAGCTTGTCTTTCTTGAGGGATAATGCTATGAAATATATGTTCGTTTTTAGCATTATCAAATATTCCCACACTTGAGCGTTGCTTGTCCTCAAGCAATATAGTCTTGAAATACTAGAATCACTTCTTTACTCTTCACACTTTGTACATCAGTGATTTCTATACGGCGGTATGAACAATGGCAGTAACGATGTGGTTTACAGTCCCACATGACTATAAAAATTTAGATCCTTTAAGGAAATTGGATCTTTATGAAAACATTTGATCTTTTTGAAAATTAAATCTAGCTTTTAGCCTAGATAAGTTTTCCGGAATAACCCTTCACCGGTGTTTGCAAAATGTTTTTGTGGGTTTGGTGGGTTTCATATTTGAAAATTTTAGTTCAAAACTTGCGGTTTTGTGTCACCCACATGCTAACCTTGTATTGGGAAAGCAACACGTCCAGTATACTTGTTCCGTATATTACCTTTCGATAAACTACCGTCTGGTTGTAAAGGAAAGCGTTGAACAAGCAACTGTTAAGGCAATGTCCCCTGCCATGCTTTTAATTATGGTCTATAACGTGTCGGATGCAATTACTATCCTTTGTAGGAGCAATAGTAAAGCTCACCCTTATAATTTTCTGGTCTGGCACAAGGTCCTGTCTTTGACCATGCTATGCAACCACCGTTCTTACGGTTGACACCCGAATTGCTTCAGGTGACCTAATGAATTCCAGGTGAATTTCTAGGATTTTACGTTCAATGATAATGAACGCATTGAAAATGGGTTTTCAGAAAACAAATCGGTTTGTAATTTTGATCAAAATATTTTCTCGTTCAAGCTCGAGTTTAGATATCATTAAATTCCATGAGTTTGTAATTCTCAATCTTTAAGGTCAATCTCTAGGATTGAGTAATATCAGTCTTAAAAGCTGATTTTTGATCTTTTAGGAGATTATCCTTTCTGGGGATCTGATTCATTAGTCTTACCCAGCTAATTTGCACGGCGTCCTCCCCATTTTACAAGACAGATCCTCTCATGGTTAGGATAAGTCTGACCACTTGGCGACCCTGTTTGATGCTAAGGTCCGTGGATTTCCTGCTGATTTTAGTGATGACTTCTCTAGATTTTTCGTCAACCGACAGCTGGTCTGGACGACAACTTCATGACCTAAATCAAGAAGCGCATTTCTTTTTTGAAAGACTTTACTTCCTTTTAATGATGGAATTGATTCATCGTATAGATCCATCTTTCTTACAGTAAATCGGGTA
Source organism: Rutidosis leptorrhynchoides (assembly GCF_046630445.1). Lineage (NCBI taxonomy): Eukaryota > Viridiplantae > Streptophyta > Magnoliopsida > Asterales > Asteraceae > Rutidosis > Rutidosis leptorrhynchoides. The sequence goes on from NC_092343.1 coordinate 175,525,828, forward strand.
AAACTTTTTAGATTAGTCCAAAGCAAAAGTATCTTCAGTTATTTGTACAAAAATATGTGATATATGTATAAGATGACTTGGTAAATTTTCCCACACTTGGCTTTTATTTTCTTTTTTATTGTCCTATATTCTATTTTAAATGAATTCTAACATTTTGGGTTGTTTCTCAATTTATGTCCTTTTCGAGGTAACAATAATTTCGGTGTTAACACCTAGTTTTATCGTTCATAAATATGTATAAACATGATTTTGAGTTCATTTAATTGAAAATTTTCAAAAATTTTACTAGAATTGGGTAGTCAGTATATAAGACTAGGGCTGTTCTTTATTATCAGAGAGCACTAGATTCTAATACAACTACTGCGTTACTAGTTTTTTTAATGGTAACTAAGTGTTTAAGTCAAAAATTTTCAAATCCGAAAGAATTTAACCCCTTCCCACACTTAAGATCTTGCAATGCCCTCATTTGCAAGAAATCAGTAACAATTTAAATTATTGAGGGTGATTAGCGTAGAAAAATGATTAAATTTTACCAAAGTTTCCAAAAATATTGGCGTTTGTTTGCTGAATGATAAATGGTGCACATCATTTGTTCATTCCGTCTTGTTGTTATATCACATTTGTTTTTCATTTTGTCATCAAAAGTAGTAGCTTTTGCTGAACTTAATGTCAGTCTTTGAAAATGTGCTGTTTTACCCTGTTTTGTACATGAGATAAACTACAAACACATATATACATAGTTTTGAAGTTGGGTTTTCACACCACATTCAAAAATTATTAAAATCTAATAAAGTTAGAAAATTATAACAGCTATAATAATAATAAAATAAGAAATAAGAAATAAGAAAATTAAGAATTAGTAACATTACAATAAAATAAACAAAAATATAAAATAAGAAAATTACGGATGAGGAGGATGGTTCCAGTATGGGTCCCAAGCGTATCCATAGATGCTGTAAAATGCTTGGGCCGGGTCATATGTAGGATATGGTGGTCGGCTCTCTAAAGTCCAAGGAGCAAATTCGGGCATAATGGTAGGAATGTAGTCTCTACCTACGTGTGTACAATGACTTATGATTTGGTTTTGATGATACTGCCAATCTTGAAATGCTTTTTATCTAGCCATTTCATACTCGTGTCGAGCCATAAAAATTTACATTTCCGTCATTGGATTGCCCCCTCCCGGTTGACCTTGCTGTTGATCTCTCTCAACCTGTGGATGCCTGCCATCATAACGTGCTGCCGCGTTGTTTCGTTTCTTTAAGACCTTAGCACCATGATAAACATGCAAATCTATTCTATCGCGGGGTTCTGGTTCTGCCATTAATATTATCCACACCGAGATATTCAGCAATTAAAGTAATAAATATACCACCTCCTATTATGCTACCACACCTCATACCCCTAACCATAGTCAATAAATAATAACCCACACAAAAAGGTATACTTACAGCGCTCTGTAGGTCTCGAATACACATGTGGTAAAACAAATCCTGTTCAATTACCTTTTCCTTATTCTTACCTCGTTGTGTAATCGAATTGGCTAAAAACCTACGGATTACTCTTAATTCAGCTCTATCAATATCAAGATTAGAGTATAATCCCCCCTGGAATTGGCGATGGCTAGTGATCCTACTCCATACGTCATTCGTATCAAAATTCTCATCCACCCTCCTACCATAAACTATTAACCTCTGACAATCATAAGATGCTAGCTCCTCGGGCGTATATATACCTAAAGCCCGAGCCATGTCTAGTAAGGACATATGGCGCATCTCCCCTCCTAATAAAAATCTAATAAAACTACGATCGGTTAAAGTATCTACCCGATCATTTATTTCAATAGTACACAATAACTCTATACACCATTCTCTATATACAGGTCTACGCATGTTGAATAAATATACCCAATCACTAAAAGTAGAATTACCATACCTTTGAGTAAGTAATTCCCTGATTGACTCGGCCAATTCCACTACCTCTAATGGTGCCCAATCTATAACTCTGGGTACCTCAACATTATTAGACATAAGGTTGTGAAGGTTCTTTTGATATTTTGGATAGTCTATCCAATATCTATCAAATCTCAAATTCGGATGTAAATCTGCCTCATGAATGTTTGAATATGAAACAATTGGGTGAGGCATATCTTGTCGGTAATGGTTATTAATTTCCAGTTGATTTGCATCTTTCGGAGGAGCATTGCGAGCCTGGGATGAAGATTCACCCCTTTCAGTCTGCAAAATATATCAAACACAATTTTTGTGCATCCAAATATGCATTAGTTTTATCAAAATCATAAATCTAAACAATTACAATGACATGTTTAATCCATATTAAACTCTATACACATTTTCAAAATATTATCAATTCTACACTTTTACAAATATACATATATGAAAATTTATACAAAGTTCCTTCGCATTTATCTTTTAAAACATGTCAAAAACAATCATTATAATAATTAAATAAGTTCCTCATGGCATTCATATCAATTAAATCAAGTTCATGCAATTTTAGTTCAAAAAGTCCACTTTAATCTTCATAAATCATGTTTAGGATCAAAGTTTTGATCATTTAGCAACCTAAACATGTTACACTACTCAATTTAGCATAAACTAACAACAAAATTTGGCCATAACCTGTTTATATCAAAAAGCCCTAATTTTGCTCAAGAACACAAACCCTAGATTACTCAAAAATTGAAGTTTAAAGCTTCTAATCATGTTAAATAGCATCAATGTAGGTTATACAAGCATAATACACAAACAATTTAAGTATAATTACACTAGAAAGCATCAAAATCGAATTAGGCATGAAATTGTTCAAGAACACTAAAAATTCGGATTAAATGGTGTTTAGGTGTAGAAATTTACCGATTTCCTTGAGTAATTCCTTGATAATAGTCTCCTCATTGTGATTTTATGAAAGATTTGATGAAAAATGGTGAAAAATTGCGAATTTGGGCGATTTTTCGTGGGTTTTTTTCGCAGAAATATATATGTATGTGTACAAACTGGTCTGTTCGACCAGTTTTATTTTTTTTCTGGGTTTTTTGACCTCCGCGAGTGCGGTAGTGGGAACCCACAAAGCACCGCGAGTCGCGGTGGTTTTATTTTTTTAATAAAAATCTTATAACTTTATAAAACATAAAATTAATTTAAAAATTAAAATTTTGTTTCTTTTTAGGATGAGGGCGTTTCGGATCGATGTCCTAGTCCGTCCCTCGACAAAAAATTTAAAATTTGTCATTTTTAAGCGCGGTTTTAAAAGCAAAGATTTTTGGGTTTTTTTTAATGTTTTTGGCATACTTTAATTCAATAAGATTAAAAATAATGATAATAAAAGTTCTCGTCCCTCCCTCGGGTAAAGCAATTTCGGTTCAGTGACCTAGTCTTCAACTCACAACGAATTTTAAAAATCATATTTTTAACTTAACGAAATAAAGTAAATTTTTGTTTTTAAATTCACACCAAACTTAAATTTAAAATGCATAAAATTAAAAATTCATATTATAAAAATTCACACCAAACTTAAATTTAAAATGCATAAAATTAAAAATTCATATTATAAAAATTGACACCAAACTTAAATTATATTTTTGTATTTATAAATACAAACTTATATTAAAAATATTAAAATTTTCAAATATTTACAAACTTAAATATATTGATTTTAAAAAGTTCACAATATTATTTTAATATTAATTTATTAGTTTTTAAAAATATGGTAAAAATAAAATTAAAAATCTTTTTAGCTTTTATCCTACTTTAATTAATCAAGTATTATCAAAAATATGCACCCCTATTTTCGGTAAAGTAATTTCGGTTTCATAACCTAGTTTAACTCATGACGAATTTTTGAAATAGTTTGGGTTGATTGATTAAAGATATTTATACCTTAAGAATAAACGTTAAATTTCGCAGTGATGTAATAAATTTTTGTATGATATCAATAATTTCGGTCGCAAGACCTAATTTTATCGAATACCAATTTAATACTTTATAGCGAACAAATTAGCGTTTATTATCAAAAGGTTAAAAATAAAAATAAAAATAAAAACTGTACAAACTTACCTGTGAGATAGTATTCTTAGTGATATGCTCTAGCCCACTCATAAGATAGTCGGACTAATTGATTTTCAATGGCTACATAGGCGTAACCTCGAGCATTTAATGTTTTTTCTTCTAAACATATGAACGGTCCATCTCTGCATAAAGTAACAAATTCGGTGTTTGAATAGGTTTGATTATTTGAACATTTACCTTCGTGTGACCATTTTCCGCATTTGTGACATCTTTCAAGATGTCGTGCTCTTCTTTTCGCTGCGGATTTTGATTTTCCTTTACCAAATTGTAACTTATTATTTTCGCATCTGGATTCTTTTCTTACCCAGTCCAATTTTTCTCTGATTACTGATACCAGTTCACTCGGAAGTGTGTCATTATTACGTTTAGTAATCAAAGCGTGTAGCATTAGACCATGGTTTAGTTCACAGGAAGTCTTCATTTCGTAAAAACCTAAAAAAATAAAAATTCAGAATGGGGGGAGAAGACTAGTTCTTTAGGGTCTGCTAGGGAAAGACCATTCGGGTTCCATTTTCGAGAACTACATGAAAACAGAAAATCTAACTCTAACAGAAATACATATTATCCTTTAAAAGACTTGATTCTCCCCACACTTAGTTAGCTGTGGTATCGAAATTGTGATTAACTTCGTTGTCGACTTTCATCGGACTATCTATGTAGTGTTTAACTCTGTGACCATTAACCTTAAATTTAATCCCATTTGAATTTATTAACTCTACTATTCCGTATGGGAAAACTCTTTTGACTATGAATGGTCCAGACCATCTTGATTTCAATTTTCCAGGAAATAGCTTGAATCGTGAATTGAAAAGAAGAACTCTGTCTCCTTCTTTAAATTCTTTTGAACTTCTGATTCTTTTATCATGCCATTTCTTCGTTCTTTCCTTATAGATTAACGAATTTTCGTATGCTTCATGTCTTAATTCTTCTAATTCATTTAATTGACTTAACTGTAGACGTCCAGCTTCATGTAAATCAAGATTACATGTTTTCAAAGCCCAAAATGCTTTGTGTTCAATTTCTACTGGAAGATGACATGCTTTTCCATAAACGAGTCTAAAAGGTGTGGTTCCAATTGGAGTTTTGTAGGCTGTTCTAAAATCCCAGAGTGCATCCTCCAATTTAATGGACCATTCCTTCGGATTTGATCCTACGGTTTTCTCTAGAATACGTTTTAAAGCTCGGTTGGTATTTTCAACTTGTCCACTTGTTTGTGGATGATATGCGGTGGAGATTTTATGAGTTACTCCATATCTTTTGAGAACTTTCTCAAGTTGATTATTACAAAAATGAGTTCCCCGATCACTTATTAAAGCTTTCGGTGTTCCAAACCTTGCAAAAAGACGTTTTAAGAAGTTGACTACAACTCGTGCATCGTTAGTTAGGAGAGCTTGTGCTTCAGCCCATTTAGATACATAATCAATGGCAACGAGAATGTAAAGATTATTATGAGATTTTGGAAATGGACCCATAAAGTCAATACCCCAAATGTCAAATACTTCACATACTTGAATGACATTTTGTGGCATTTCATCACGTTGACTTATTTTTCCGGCCCTTTGACAAACATCACAGGATTTGCAAAGAAGGTGTGCGTCTTTGTAAATTGTAGGCCAATAGAATCCAGTATCGTAAACTTTTCTTGCTGTGAGTTGAGGCCCATAATGCCCTCCTTTTGGTCCTGTGTAACAATGGTTTAAAATTTTACTAGCTTCATCTCCGAATACACATCGGCGTATTATTCCATCGGGACAAATTTTAAACAAATGTGGATCTTCTCAGAAATAGTGTTTTATATCACTAAAGAATTTCTTTCGTTTTTGGTACGATAATCCTTTTTCAAGGAATCCACATACTAAGTAGTTTGCATAGTCTGCAAACTATGGAATTTCATTATAATCTATCTTCAATAGATATTCATCAGGAAAGTTGTCTTGTATGACTGATTCATTTAGAACTTCTAATTCGGGATTTTCAAGACGAGAAAGATGATCAGCGGTGAGATTTTCTGCTCCTCTTTTATCTCGAATTTCAATATCGAACTCTTGTAAGAGTAAGATCCAACGAATTAATCTTGGTTTGGCATCTTGTTTCGAAAATAGGTATCTAAGAGCAGAATGGTCGGTATAGACCACCGTTTTAGCTAGAACGAGGTATGAACGAAATTTGTCAAAAGCAAAGACAATAGCAAGGAGTTCTTTTTAAGTAGTTGTATAATTCGTTTGTGCTCCTTGTAACGTCTTACTAGCATAATATATAGGTTGAAATCGTTTTTCAATCCTTTGTCCTAAAACGGCTCCCATAGTAAAATTACTTGCATCGCACATTAGTTCAAACGGTAGATTCCAATTTGGAGTTATCATGATCGGTGCATTAGTGAGTTTCTCTTTAAGAATATTAAAAGATTTGATGCATTCATATGAAAAGATGAATGGAGCATCTTTTTCTAGGAGTTTATTCATAGGAGTGGCAATTTTAGAAAAATCTGTTATGAAACGTCGGTAAAAACCGGCATGTCCTAGAAAACTCCTAACTCCTCTAACATTGGCGGGATGTGGAAGTTTAGCAATTACATCTACTTTAGCTCTATCCACTTCAATTCCTTCCTTTGAAATCTTATGTCCAAGAACGATGCCTTCTTTAACCATGAAATGACATGTCTCCCAATTAAGTACTAGATTTGATTGTTCACATCTAATAAGCATTCGTTCAAGATTAGCTAGACATGTTTCAAATGTATCACCAAAGACTGAAAAGTCATCCATGAAAACTTCCATGCATTCTTCTATCATGTCGTGAAAAATCTCCATCATGCACCTTTGAAAGGTTGCAGGGGCGTTGCAAAGTCCAAATGGCATGCGTTTGTAAGCAAAAGTACCATAAGGGCACGTGAATGTGGTTTTCTCTTGGTCTTCGGGTGCTATTGGAATTTGAAAATATCAGGAAAATCCATCAATAAAACAATAGTAACTATTTCCGGCTAATCTTTCCAACATTTGATCAATAAAAGGTAAGGGAAAGTGATCTTTTCTGGTGGCGTCATTTAATTTTATATAATCAATACAAACACGCCATCCTGTTACAGTCCTAGTAGGAATAAGCTCATTTTTCTCATTTGTAATGACAGTCATGCCACCCTTCTTAGGTACGCATTGAACTGGGCTTACCCATGGACTATCAAAAATTGGATAAATTAAACCTTCATCTAGCAGTTTAATAATTTCTTTCTTAATAACATCTTGCATATTAGGATTTAGTCTTCGTTGGCGTTGCACATACGTTTTATGACCTTCTTCCATAAGGATTTTATGCTTGCAATACGAAGGACTTATTCCTTTAATGTCATGAATCTTCCATGCAATAGCTGGTTTATGAGCTTTTAACACAGAAATGAGTTGAGATTTTTCATTTTCAGTAAGAGAAGACGATATTATTACAGGTAATTCAGATTCACCATGTAAATAAGCGTATTCCAAATGGTTTAGAAGTGGCTTTAACTCTAATGTCGGAGGTTCTTCTATCGATGATTTATATTGATATCTGTCTTCTTCTTTTAGCATTTGAATTTCTTCTGTTGTTGGCTCATATCCATTAGCCATTAGTGTAGCTAACATTTCAGTTTCATCAATTGGTTCAGTTCCTTCTCCTAAAGAACATTCTCCTGTTCCTTGTAATTCTGAAAATTCTTCTAATAATTCTGCATGTGATTCTATAGTTTGAATATAATAATATGTATCATCTGCAGATTGCGGTTGTTGCATTGCCCTATCAACTTAAAAGGTAACACTCTCGTCCTCTATACTTAGGGTCAGTTTCTTACCGAACACGTCTATCATTGCTTTAGCCGTGTTTAAGAATGGTCTTCCTAATATGAGAGGAACTTGAGAATCTTCTTCCATGTCCAAAACAACAAAATCTACTGGAAATACTAAAGTACTAACTTTAACTAGCATGCTTTCCATTATCCCTCTAGGATATTTTATTGATCGATCGGCTAGTTGTATGCTTATTCTTGTTGGTTTCAATTCTCCAAGGTCTAGTTTAGCGTATAGCGAATACGGCATTAAATTTATACTAGCACCTAAGTCTGCAAATGCTTCTATTGAACTAAGACTACCCAGAAAACATGGAATTGTGAAACTTCCTGGATCAGATAGTTTTTCTGGTATCTTATTCAACAGCACTGCAGAACAATTAGCATTCATAGTAACAGCCGAGAGTTCTTCCATTTTCTTTCTATTTGAGATTAGATCTTTCAAGAATTTTGCATATCTAGGAATTCCTGAAATTATGTCAATGAAAGGAAAATTTACATTTATTTGTTTAAACATATCCAAAAATTTGGATTGCTCGGCTTCAAGTCTCTCTTTTCTCATTTTACTCGGGTAAGGAAGTGGTAGTTGGTATGGTTTAACATAAGGTTTAGCCTTAACTGTGTTATCTTCATTAACCTTTTCAACTACCGGTTCTTTTTCCTTATCTTGTTCAGATTGTGGTTCTTGTGGAGTTGGAATAACTTCATCAGAAATTACAGGTATTTCAGGTGGTTTAAGTGCAATACGACTTCTTGTGGTAATAGCTTTAGCTGTTTCATTCCGGGGGTTAGCATTTGTATCACTAGGTAAACTTTCCAGTTTTCTTTCACCTATTAATCTTGCTAGGTTACTTACTTCTTGTTCCAAATTTTGAATAGAAGCTTGTTGATTTCTAAATGCTTGAGCATTTTGTTCATTGGTTTGTTTCTGAGATGTGAAAAACTGAGTTTGAGTTTCAACTAGCTTCGTCATCATATCTTCTAAATTTGGCTTTTTATCATCGGTTTGTGGTGGTTTGTTTTGAAAATTAGGTCTTTACTGATTGTAAGTATTATTGGATACTTTTTGATTACTAGGACCTTGTTGGTTGTTGTATGGAACATTTCAGTTATAATTCTGGTTTTGATTGTAAATTGGTCTTGGCGGTTGATAATTATTCTGATAATTATTTCCAGGCCTTTGGTTTAGATATGAAACATTCTCTCTTTGTTCCATTGTTAGTTCAATACTAAGACAATCTTTTGTCAAATGTGGTCCTCCACACTGCTCACAACTAATTCGTATTGAGTGGATATCCTTAGTCATCTTTTCCATTCGTCTTTCGACAGCATCTATCTTTGCAGAAATGGAATCTAAGTCATGGCTAGAATCGGCTCTAGCTGCTTTAGATGATCTAACGATATCTTTTTCTTGGTGCCACTCATGTGAGTGGAAAGCAGTGTTATCAATAATTTTATAAGCATCAGTTTCAGTTTTCTTCATAATGGAACCACCAGCAGCTATATCGATGTCTTTCCTTGTAGTGATGTCGCATCCTTGGTAGAATATTTGTACTATTTGACAAGTGTCTAAACCATGTTGCGGACATCCTCTTAATAACTTTCCAAATCTGGTCCATGCCTCATATAGAGTTTTATTTGGCTTTTGTGTGAACGTAACAATTTCTCCTTGAAGTCTTACGGCTTTAGATGCCGGAAAGAATTGTTTAAGAAATTTTTTAACTAAAACGTCCCATGTATCAATCGCCCCTTCAGGTAATGATTCCAACCAATCTTTGGCTTCTCCCTTTAAAGTCCAGGGAAATAACATGAGATATATCTGTTCATCCACCACTTCTCGAATTTTAAATAGAGTGCAGATCCTATTAAAGGTACGAAGATGTTCGTTTGGATCTTCCTTCGGCGCACCACTAAATTGGCATTGATTAGTCACCATGTGTAGAATTTGTCCTTTGATTTCATAATCTGGCGCATTAATGTCAGGATGAGTAATTGCGTGACCTTGGCCAGTGCGTTTAGCTCTCATTCGGTCTTCCATACTTAGAGGTTCCAGATTTTCTATGATTGAATTTGTTGAATCTGAATCACTAGAGGATTCTGATTTAATGGTTGGTTCCTCAACAATCTCTGTTTGAATGATTGGTGGTTCCGGAGGAAAAATTAATGGTTCAGGATCTATGAATTGTCCCTGAATATTCTTCAGATTCTCAATTGTGAGGTCGGTTTCAAAAAATGGATTATCGGAAATTTGAATTGGAGTACTTGGTCGACTGGATGACGATTCTAAAGAAAAATCAACAGCGACAATATTTGCTAGATGTCTTGATCGAGTTACAGGTGGTGAACGTACAAAAGGTGGTGAACGTCTTGCTCGGTGCATTCACTGAATATCCTATTAGTTTTTAAAAAGAAAGAAAAATTATTTAAGTTATCCAATTAATAGACTTTTCTGATTTTGCCCACGTTTCGAATAGCCAAAAGATGCAGCAGAGGGACAGGATTCGTTTGGTCTCAATATAATTGAGTACTGTTTGGCTCCAATAACCCGGTCCACGTACAAATCCAACTATTACTACAAACCAGAAAATTTTGATGTCTATCAATTTAACCACTTAAAATAAATTTTCGTAATTTTAAAGAAATTTAGAGAAGAAGTAGAATAAAAATCTATGTCCTAAAAACTAGAATGGCGAGAAATAAGAAAGAAAAAGAGCGCGTCGGAATTAAAATTAAAATTGGAGAAATAAGAAAGAAAAAGAGTGGCTTATAAAACTTTAAAACACTTGACTAACCCAACCTTATTATTATCACTAACTTAAAATTAAAATTGCAAATTGAGATTACTAATTGGAGTGATAATTGATACATAGGTAAAAGGCGTCGAAAAATAAAAATAAGAAAGTAGCGCGTTGAAACTTAAAAAGGAACTAAAAACTAAGAATTAAAAGTTGCTTCTAAAAATATTAAAGCTTACAAGTAAAACTATATCCCAAATGGAAATATCTTAAAAAGGTACTAAAATTTAAAAACGGCGTCGCAAAATTCTAGAGCACCTAAATCTTAGTCTAAAGAAAAAGCACTTAAGGGATTTTACGGCAAAGCCTAAAAATCTAGAAATAAAAATAACTACGGTAAAAACTATATCTTAAAACTAAATACGAACAAAAAATATAAAAATTACGCTAAAACAATTAAAAGGGGACAAAAATATAAAAATTAATCTTAAAGTTGTAAAAAATACAATTTTTATAAAAATATTATTTTTATATTATTTATTTTATAAAACTATTAATTTTTATATATTTATAAAACTAATTAAACTTAAAATACAAAATAAAATAAAACTAAAACTAATTATAATAAATCAAACCCTAATTTTAATTAATAATAATTTAAATTTAACCCTAATTTTGTAATTAATGCGTCTGAGGTTTGACCTATCAGATTGACCTCCGCGAGTGCGGTAAGGTCCAGTTCAAAAGCTCCGCGAGTCGCGGAGGGTTCAATTTAAACTGAGAAAGGGTTCGTTTTTTACTCTAGGTTCAGTTATTAAATTTTTTATTTACTTTTTCTGTTTTTCTAAAATATAAAATATATATATAAATAAATATTTCTATAAAACAATAAAATACTTATATTTAAACTCAAAAATAAAAATACTTTTTAAATTTATATATTTTTTTAACAAACTCTTTTTGTATTTTTATATTTTTATATTTTTAAAAACTTATATTTTTATACGAAGAACTTAATAAAAACTTTTACAAAATTATATTTTTTTTATATCATTAGCGTTGCACTTTCGGCGTTTATGTTCCCCGGCAGCGGCGCCAAAAATACTTGATGTTCGTAGCGGTGTATACGAAATAGCTTATATTTTACTAAGAAAAACTATTAAATACGATACAATTTTACACAAAATATTTATTTATTTATATAATGGATATACTTAAACCTTGCTACAACACTTATAGGCAGTGTACCTAATCGTACATTAGTGTAGTTTTTAGTAAGTCCGGTTCGTTACACAGGGAATCTTTTAAACAAAGCTTAACGCTATATTAGTTTTAAATTTATAAAAATACAAATATATATATAAGTAATATTATTATTATAAAGGGGGGTTTTTACCGTTTAATGACCGGTTTGTCGATTTTTAAAACTTTAGTCGCAGTTAAAACCTAATGTAAAATATTAAATAAATAAAAGACTTAATTTAAAGCGTAAAGTAAATAACGATAATGAAATTGCGAATAATAAAAGTGCGATAAAATAAACTTGCGATAATTAAAAAGTGCGATAATTAAAAGTGCAATTAAATACAATAACAATAAAATAAAGTGCGGTAATTAGAAGTGCAATTAAATATGAAAATAAAGGAATTATGCTTATTTAAACTTCCGTAATCATGATGTTTGACGTGTTGATTTTAGTTTTATGCCCATGGGTTAATTGTCCTTTGTCCTGGATTATTTAATATGTCCGTCTGGTTTTTGTCCATAACAGTCCATCAGTCATAAATATAAAGTGCGAGTGTCCTCGTCAAATTATCCTTATACCCGAAGTCAAATATTCCAACTAATTGGGGACTTAAACTGTAACAAGGTTTTATTACTTTGTTTAATAATTACACCAGGATATCGACTGCGTGTAACCCAAGGTTTTAATACTTTGTTAACAATTACACCAAGTGTCCTTGTATATAATTTCACCCCTGTTTTAATAATTCTAGTGGCTATTAATCCATTCCCTTGTCCGGTTAAATGAACGATTATTCGTACATATAAATACCCCGCCCATCGTGTCCGATCGAGTGTATATGGTTATTTATAGGTACGTCCAATTATAAATCTTTATATTAAAATTAACAAACTATCATTTAGTTAAACAAATATAAAGCCCATTAATAGCCCATAGTCTAATTTCCACAAGTGTCGTTCTTTTGTCCAAACCCCAATTATGGTACAAAGCCCAATTACCAAATTTTAGTAATTAGCCCAACATCATGATTACTTCGTTTTAAATAAGCATAATAATAAATTAGCTACGAGACATTAAATTAAAAAGGTTGAACATAACTTACAATGATTAAAAATAGCGTAGCGTTACACGGAAAGAATTTCGACTTACACCCTCACAACATTCGCTAACATACCCTTATTATTGGAAATTAAAATTAAAATTAAAATTATAATATAAATATATATACATATACGTTGATGAATGAAGAGAAAAAGATGTGTTTTTGATGAACCAAAGCTCGAAATTTATAGGCCTGTGGCCTGGAAAAGTGTGCTCCGCGAGTGCGGTAGATTTTGCTTTTATAAGCTCTGCGAGTGCGGAGCTGTGGAATCCAGTTCACACAAGTTTGGATCTTAGTCTGCCGACGGTTTATAATATATTATATAATATATAAATAATTATAAGAATTATTTAAATATTATATTATATTTATGTGCATAGTTGACTTGTAATTTTTAGTCCGTTGCGTCGAGCGTTGAGAGTTGACTCTGATCCCGGTTCCGGATTTTTGAACGTCCTTGCGTACAATTTAATATCTTGTACTTTGCGTTTTGCGTCTTGTACTCTTGTAATTTTGAGACGTTTCTTATCAATAATTGGAACCTCTTTGATTGTATTTTGTACTTTTGAGCTTTTTGGTCGTTTGCGTCTTCAATTCGTCGAGTCTGTCTTTTGTCTTCACCTTTTATTATCTAAACGAATATCACTTGTAAATAGAACAATTGCAACTAAAAGCTTGTCTTTCTTGAGGGATAATGCTATGAAATATATGTTCGTTTTTAGCATTATCACGTGTGATCGCTAGGAACTTTTGATAAGACACTAAACTGTAAGGTTTGTTGGGAAGGTATGACTTCGGGTCATTATTATGGAGAGATGGGTGACATTGGGTGTGTGGAACCTAAAGATTGAGTTTCTAAAATTCGGTTGATTGTGGTGAGAGTCTGCATGACACTGTGTCAGGTACCTCTTTATATCTGCTAGTGCAATGTTCAACTCCGGTAGTGGTGTGATCACTTTGTGCTTAGGGTTCCTGTGATATACCCTTGGAAGCAGCGGATATTACAATAGTGATCGATGGGTGATAGTAATTCGGTGGTTGCGAAAGTCGAATTTAGAGAGCATTGCGATAAATACTTCCTATGAAGTAACGGATGAGCGAATCTGGTTGCTCTTGCGATAGATGGGTGAAGATGACCAGCGAGCCAGTGACGGACTTAATGTTCGGTTAAGACCGAAGGTTATAACGAAGTGTTGATATTGCGGTCGATGTAATTATTGTGTCGGATTGGTCACACTTCTCCATGAGAGTGAGCAATTGTTGGTAAAGGTTCGCTGAGTGGAAGGTCGGGTGATCTCGACTGAGATGCACTACTGATTTATCGGAGTGACGTATGTTTAGGCATAGAGACGTATGTGGGACTTGGGTGGAGTTCGCTTTGCGAACGATTAAGGCAGTCGATTGTGATTTGTGGTATGAAGGTGAGAAGTCGTCACATGTACGACATCTCTGGTAATTTTGTATGACGGTTCTGAGAGCCTAAAGTGAATTTGCAGTGATTCGGTGTTTCTGATTAGTGATGAGAATGATCATGTGTGTTGTGAAATGGTAATTCCGCGGGATGTTATCATCTTTGCGATAAGAATGTGGAGCTAAATCCTAAGTGGGGGAGTTTTTACTGCTGCTCGAGGAAGCTCCCGTGGTACTAGATCAAGTGAAGTGTAAGACTTCTTATGTAAGGTGGTCGTGTAGTACCAAAGTGCGGTATGAGACCAAGTGTGAAGTTTGAGATCACGGAAGTGAGAGAATGTAACTGTTATTGCGGGTGCTCTCATGATATAAATTTGGGTTGGTGTGAAACTCGGATAGTACTTCGAGTGAGTACGAGTTCGAGATGGTGGTGAATACTGTATTTTCCCTGTCGGGAAACGTGATCGTGAGAATTTTTGGTGGATTATTCCACTTTGTGGATGGTTGTGAGACGGGGAGCACCGATTTTGATTGTCTCACATCGAGACACGCGGTTGTTGTTTGTTTGCGAGAGTGTGTTCCCTAGTGGTGCGACCCGTTGGTTGCATGGAAATGTCAAGGCCATCCTTAATGGACGGTCTAGGTAGGAGGGTTCACCCGACGTCGGTGAATATTTTATGGGTCGTGTGTCGAGTGGCGAAATTGTAGTGATGATGATTTGCTGTTGATGGGATTCTAGTATAAGAATAGTCTCCGTGCTAGTACTAGAAAGCCTTCTTATGGGGTTGTGTTGTAGAGTTGGAGGAGAAACCCTGTGTTGAGTGTTGATGATTTGCTTAGTACGTGGTGTATTATTGTCGTACAGGATTAATCCAGTGACGTATAGTCGTGCGCGGATCAATCGGTGGGAAAGAGGTACTACTAAAGTGTTATGATGGGGTTATCGAAATTTCTTCATTGAAGAATGACCCGGGAATGGAGCCGGAGGAAGTTGGTTCTTGGTCCAGAAAATATTCAGGAACAATCGGTGTAACATCCTGCGTTTTTCTGTTAAATTTATTTTAACACTATTTTTTTTGTAGATAATATCTTTCGTTATCTAAATTCGTATCTTTTGTTAACTAACGTTCTTAATATTTCCGTTAATTGATTTAACATCTCTCGTTTACCCTAGCGTTTTTAAAATATTTCATTTAGGTAATTCACGCACCCGCATCCAAAATCGAGGGACTAGTTTTGCCACTTGACCAAAGAGGTGGCTAGTAGTTGACTAGTCAACCACCTCACCACCTCCACTCATTCATTCATCTCTTTCTTTCTTTCTTACTTCCTCTTTTTCTCTCAAACACTCAAACAAGAAATCATCATCCATTTCACATCTAGGAAGATCACAACAAATCCGACTACATATTTGGAATCCTCTCTTCATCCTCTACATTTTGATACAAATTTCATCTCGTTTGGGTAACATCTCTAAAACACTAGATTTCTCTAACATGAATATATGTTTGGTTTGCCCGATTTGTTGATTTTGGAGTAACTAGCATGAACTTGAAATGGGTGTGCTTAATCCTTGATTTTGGTTGATTAAATGTTGTTTAAATGTTAAATTTCATGTATTAAATGTGTTACTAGCATCATTAGCTTCATTTTAATGTGTAGGTTGATTTAGAAAAGCTTCATTTACAGAATTGATGAATTCTTGATTCTTGGTTAGGGTTTGATGAACTTTAAAATGGATTTTTGATGCATTGAATTCTATGAAATGTTATTAGTAGGTTTTTAGTTGTATTGTATGTTTCATCACCTTCAAAACGACGTATCGTATGTGTAAATTGGATACCCGAGTCAAGAAATACGTTTTATGAACTTGAAACTTTGATTTTGAACGTTTAATGATCATTTATTGAGGTTTTCATTGTTGTTAATGATAGAATTGATTTATGAAATGTGTTTAGTTGTATTCCTCTTTAAATTACCTTACCAACGATATAAGATACGTGTTTTGAATGTCTACGGTTCATAAGTTATGGTTGTTGGAAGTTGGAATCGTCTAAGTGTTAAACTGCCCCAGGATTGCTGAACCAGGTCCAGATGCGGCGCATCTGCCTTGGATGCGGCGCATCTGAGGCAGACTGCCCAAAAACGTCATTTTTCATTTAATTCTAGCTATGCTATGCACCCCCGATTGATATGAAACTTGGCCAATATGCTTATACATGACTTCTAAGCTCAGAAAAATAGTTCGGGACCCGACCCGAACGTGTTGACTTTTTCGTTGACTTTGATCAAGTTTGACTTTTAGTCAAACTTAACAAAACACTTATGCAATCGTTCTAACGTGCTTTTATACTTGATTCTTGCATGAAACTTGATAACGTGACTCACATGCTATATATTCGAGTCGTAACGAGCCATAGGACTAATTGAACACATTTCACCCGACCATGTGTCGTAACTGGTTAATTAATACAACTTACTTGTTTAGGTCAAGGCTAAGCAACTTTCATACACACGTTTACTTTGTGAAGTACATTTATACTCGAGGTGAGATCATAGTCCCATCTTTCAACAACTTTTATACTTTTAAATCATGGGATGAGAAACATATACAGTTTTATACAACATACTTTATACTTTGAACACAAGTACGAAAACAAACATTCCACAGTGAGTTAGAACAAAAATCCTCAATTCGATTATCATTAGTTACACTTGCCGGGTGTAAGCGAGAACTTATGTTGTATGTCCATATGGGTTTGACAAACCCTCATTCGGACGGTTCGCTACCGTTATTCGGATGAAATATATTTTCGAGAAACAGTGTATGTTCTAACACTATTGTGATGGGGTTCTTGGTACGTTAAGTCGTGATAATTGGGTGCTCGCGAACATACTTTTGGAATGCAAACGATTTGGATAATCAACAATATGGAAATACTAAATCTTGTGGTTCAAAAACAACGTTTACAAATACACCTATGATTTCACCAACGTTTTTCGTTGACAGTTTTCTATATGTTTCTCAGGTTTATGAATGGATATTTGATACATGCTTCTGCGTACACTCATACTTGCTTGGGGTCAAGCATACATGCATACACTCTAATTACTTGCTTGGAGTCAAGCATACATACATACTTACGCTATTTATAGCAACTGTGATTTTAAACTTATTATGTCGCAAGTTATTTCATTTACACTTTGTAACTTTTGTAAACTTAAACTTGTTGTCTCACCTTTTGGTAAACTAAACTTTGTAAGTCTCGTACGTTTCAAATGAATGCGACATAATTTTGGTCAAACGTGTCTCATTTAGGGACTACGACCACGTTACGGGACCTAAGTTAACGGTGCTGTCAATGACGATTTTGTCGGGTCGTTACAGATGGTATTAGAGCGTTGGTTGTAGGGAACTAGGATATGCATTAGTGTGTCTAACAAAGTCGTTAGGACGCATTAGTGAATCTAGACTACAACCGGATAGTTAACCATTGCATTCTGACATACATTTGCTATAAATAGCACTTACTTGACTACTTGTGCATTATACTTGAATCATTATTAGGCAAACTTTTTAATGGTACCAAACTTTCATCATACGAATCGGTATTCTGCCACTTTCTGGTAACCCTCGTTAATTTCAAGATTCATATACGAAAGGATGACAACGACTTCATTAGTCACACTTGTTCGGGAACTCTGTCTCCCAGATTGTTATCCGCCACCGTTTCAACTTACTATCGGTGTCACACCGGTGTTCCTTACTATCTACCACTTCTTGTTACTACCATCACTACTCTTGGTGAGTCTCGTCATCACTATTTATCACTACGGTTGCGTACTATTCGTTATCATGATTCGTTACACTTCTCGTACCGGAATACATTATTGTTTGACTTGAACCGCATTGACGTGAACAATCATTTATACATTTCCCTCGGGGAACACTTCTTTAGAGTTGCACTAATTCTTTCGATTCAATACGAGTCACGTTAGAGACGTCGTTACACTTTGTTCATTTTAAAACTTAACGATTACACGAACTTGAATCTATGGAGTGATGTGGTAATGGAGGTATGAGTTAGCGTAATATAACGACACTCGATCAATGTGGTTATATTACGGTAAGTTATACCAAAGTTCTAATGACACGTGATGGTGGTTGGACTCGATCAACCTAATCACCACCATGTGCCATGTACATGACTTCATTTTTTTCTTGTTGGGTATCCGAAAACTCCGAGAATACTGATAACAATCATACCAGGGACACATATTCGATTATTGTCGAATCATATCTATGTTTCTGAATAAACGACCAATTTTTTCAACTTCAAACATATGTCATACGTGTATACTATCTCGTTTTCGCACAGTTTTATCGACGAACTACAATATGCTTGATATGCTCACATCGAGGCGGAAATTTCTCTCGCATCACACTCGTACTTCCGTATAAGGAAATCTTTTATCTAATTTCAATGGAGAGAGAGACTCTTCACATTATACTAGTATTCGCCACGAGGGTGAATAGTCCTAACGAACGTTTTTAGAAACTGATAAGGAACTTGCTCTAACGAACGTTTTCGGAAACCGATAAATCTTCCGCGGTGCGAAATTCTTGAGAAACAGAAACTTGTTCCAACAAACGTTTTCAGGACCTAACAAGCTTGTTCAAATATACCTTAAAGAAATGTACCTCATTTCAGATCAAGATCCTCGTTTCACTTCTAGATTTCGGAGTACCTTACAAAAAGTCTCGGGACCACTTTAGACATAAGTACCGCGTGTCATCCACAAACCGACGGACCAAGCAGACATACGATTCAAACCTTGGAAACCATAATATGAGTTTGCGTTATCGATTTCAAATTTACTTGAGAAAAGTATTTGCCTTTAGCCGAATTCTCTTACTACAATAATTTTCATCAGAGTATTAATGCCACACCTATCGAAAACTCATATAGCCGCAATTGTCATTTTCTTAATTGTTGAACCGAAGTAAAGGATAATCAAACCACCGGACCCGAACTCATTCATGAAGTAACCGTTAAGATCGTTCCAATCCGAGAAAGGCTCAGGACGGCCGTAGTCGCCAAAGGAGCTATGCCGACGTTAGACGTAAACCTTTCAAAATTCCAAGTGGGTAACCGCGTAACGTTAAAAGTCGCACCTTAGAAAGGTGTAATCCGTTTCAGGAAACGTAGAAAGCTAAATCTGCAATATTTTGATCCTTTGAAAATCTTGGGGCTTTTTGGACCCGTTGCTAGCCGTTTAGATTTGTCCGACTCATTGAGTCTCCGTTCATACTACATTCCATTTATCAAACTTAAAGAAGTGTCTTGCCGAACAAGAACTTGTTATTCCTTCCGATGAGCTTAATATCGATGACAAACTCCGCTTCCTAGGAGGACCGGTTAAAATTTTGAATCGTGAAACCAAACTCCAAAACAACGTAAAACCCCGACTGTCAAAGTTCGTTGAAATGCCCAAGGGAGTACCTTCACTTATTCGTAGAATTTACAACACAAAAGTTTCGAAGAAGAAACAACAACTACTACTTCCAACTAAATTTCGGGACGAAATTTCTTTTAAGATGTAGGTAATGTAACATCCCGCATTTTTCTGTTAAATTTATTTTAACACTGTTTTTTTTTTAGATAATATCTTTCGTTATCTAAATTCGTATCTTTCATTAACTAACGTTCTTAATATTTCCATTATTTGATTTAACATCTCTCGTTTACCCTAGCATTTTTAAAATATTTCGTTTAGTTAATTCACGCACCCGCATCCAAAATCGAGGGACTAGTTTTGCCACTTGACCAAAGAGGTGGCTAGTAGTTGACTGGTCAACCACCTCACCACCTCCACTCATTCATTCATCTCTTTCTTTCTTTCTTACTTCCTCTTTTTCTCTCAAACACTCAAACAAGAAATCATCATCCATTTCACATCTAGGAAGATCACAACAAATCCGACTACATATTTGGAATCCTCTCTTCATCCTCTACATTTTGATACAAATTTTATCTCGTTTGGGTAACATCTCTAAAATACTAGATTTCTCTAAATTCATTTTATTGACTTGAAATGGTGTTAATTAGTGTCTATGGCTCAAGTCTAACATGAATATATGTTTGGTTTGCTCGATTTGTTGATTTTGGAGTAACTAGCATGAACTTGAAATGGTTGTGCTTAATCCTTGATTTTGGTTGATTAAATGTTGTTTAAATATTAAAGTTCATTTATTAAATGTGTTACTAGCATTATTAGCTTCATTTTGATGTGTAGGTTGATTTAGAAAAGCTTCATTTACAAAATTGATGAATTCTTGATTCTTGGTTAGGGTTTGATGAACTTTAAAATGGATTTTTGATGCATTGAATTCTATGAAATGTTATTAGTAGGTGTTTAGTTGTATTGTATGTTTCATCACCTTCAAAACGGCGTATCGTATGTGTAAATTGGATTCCCGAGTCAAGAAATGCGTTTTATGAACTTGAAACTTTGATTTTGAACGTTTAATGATCATTTATTGAGGTTTTCATTATTGTTAATGATGGAATTGATTGATGAAATGTGTTTAGTTGTATTCCACTTTAAATTACCTTTCCAACGATATAAGATACGTGTTTTGAATGTTTACGGTTCATAAGTTATGGTTGTTTGAAGTTGGAATCGTCTAAGTGTTAAACTGCCCCAGAATTGCTGAACCAGGTCCAGATGCGGCGCATCTGCCTTGGATGCGGTGCATCAGAGGCAGACTGCCCAAAAACATCATTTTTCGTTTAATTCTAGCTATGCTATGCACCCCCGATTGATATGAAACTTGGCCAACATGCTTATACATGACTTCTAAGCTCAGAAAAATAGTTCGGGACCCGACCCGAACGTGTTGACTTTTTCATTGACTTTGACCAAGTTTGACTTTTAGTCAAACTTAACCAAACACTTATGCAATCGTTCTAACGTGCTTTTATACTTGATTCTTGCATGAAACTTTATAACGTGACTCACATGCTATATATTCGAGTCGTAACGAGCCATAGGATTAATTGAACACATTTCACCCGACCATGTGTCGTAACCGGTTAATTAATACAACTTACTTGTTTAGGTCAAGGCTAAGCAACTTTCATGCACATGTTTACTTTGTGAAGTACATTTATACTCGAGGTGAGATCATAGTCCCATCTTTCAACAACTTTTATACTTTTAAATCATGGGATGAGAAACATATACAGTTTTATACTACATACTTTATACTTTGAACACAAGTACAAAAACAAACATTCCACAGTGAGTTAGAACAAAAATCCTCAATTCGATTATCATTAGTTACACTTGCCGGGTGTAAGCGAGAACTTATGTTGTATGGCCATATGGGTTTGACAAACCCTCATTCGGATGGTTCGCTACCGTTATTCGGATAAAATATATTTTCGAGAAATAGTGTATGTTCTAACACTATTGTGATGGGGTTCTTGGTACGTTAAGTCTTGATAATTGGGTGCTCGTGAACATACTTTTGGAATGCAAACGATTTGGATAATCAACAATATGGAAATACTAAATCTTGTGGTTCAAAAACAACGTTTACAAATACACCTATGATTTCACCAACGTTTTTTGTTGACAGTATTCTATATGTTTCTCAGGTTCATGAATGGCTATTTGATACATGCTTCCGCGTACACTCATACTTGCTTGGGGTCAAGCATACATGCATACACTCTGATTACTTGCTTGGAGTTAAGCATACATACATACTTACGCTATTTATAGCAACCGTGATTTTAAACTTATTATGTCGCAAGTTATTTCATTTACACTTTGTAACTTTTTTAAACTTAAACTTGTTGTCGAACCTTTTGGTAAACTAAACTTTGTAAGTCTCGTACGTTTCAAATGAATGCGACATAATTTTGGTCAAACGTGTCTCATTTGGTCAATGACGATTTTGTTGGGTCGTTACGTAGAAAGCTAAATCTGCAATATTTTGATCCTTTGAAAATCTTGGGGCATTTTGGACCCGTTGCTAGCCGTTTAGATTTGTTCGACTCAATGAGTCTCCGTTCATACTACATTCCATGTATCAAACTTAAAGAAGTGTCTTACCGAACAAGAACTTGTTATTCCTTCCAATGAGCTTAATATCGATGACAAACTCCACTTCCTAGGAGGACCGGTTAAAATTTTGAATCTTTAAACCAAACTCTGAAACAACGTAAAACCCCGACTGTCAAAGTTCGTTGAAATGCCCAAGGGAGTACCTTCACTTATTCGTAGAATTTACAGCACAAGAAGTTTCGAAGAAGAAACAACAACTACTACTTCCAACTAAATTTCGGGACGAAATTTCTTTTAAGGTGTAGGTAATGTAACATCCCGCGTTTTTCTGTTAAATTTATTTTAACACTGTTTTTTTAGATAATATCTTTCGTTATCTAAATTCGTATCTTTCGTTAACTAACGTTCTTAAAATTTTCGTTATTTGATTTAACATCTCTCGTTTATCCTAGCGTTTTTAAAATATTTCGTTTAGGTAATTCACGCACCCGCATCCGAAATCAAGGGACTAGTTTTGCCACTTGACCAAAGAGGTGGCTAGTAGTTGACTAGTCAACCACCTCACTGAAATGTCCCGTTCTTATTGATTAAAAATGTTCAATATTAATTGATTTCGTTGCGAGGTTTTGACCTCTATATGAGACGTTTTTCAAAGACTGCATTCATTTTAAAACAAACCATAACCTTTATTTCATCAATAAAGGTTTAAAAAGCTTTACGTAGATTATCAAATAATGATAATCTAAAATATCCTGTTTACACACGACTATTACATAATGGTTTACAATACAAATATGTTACAACGAAATAAGTTTCTTGAATGCAGTTTTTACACAATATCATACAAGCATGGACTCCAAATCTTGTCCTTATTTAAGTATGCGACAGCGGAAGCTCTTAATAATCACCTGAGAATAAACATGCTTAAAACGTCAACAAAAAATGTTGGTGAGTTATAGGTTTAACCTATATATATCAAATCGTAACAATAGACCACAAGATTTCATATTTCAATATACATCCCATACATAGAGATAAAAATCATTCATATGGTGAACACCTGGTAACCGACATTAACAAGATGCATATATAAGAAAATCCCCATCATTCCGGGACACCCTTCGGATATGATATAAATTTCGAAGAACTAAAGCATCCGGTACTTTGGATGGGGTTTGTTAGGCCCAATAGATCTATCTTTAGGATTCGCGTCAATTAGGGTGTCTGTTCCCTAATTCTTAGATTACCAGACTTAATAAAAAGGGGCATATTCAATTTCGATAATTCAACCATAGAATGTAGTTTCACGTACTTGTATCTATTTTGTAATAAATCATTTATAAAACCTGCATGTATTCTCATCCCAAAAATATTAGATTTTAAAAGTGGGACTATAACTCACTTTCACAGATTTTTACTTCGTCGGGAAGTAAGACTTGGCCACTGGTCGACTCACGAACCTATAACAAATATGTACATATATATCAAATTATATTCAAAATATATTTACAACACTTTTAATACATTTTGATGTTTTAAGTTTATTAAGTCAGCTGTCCTCGTTAGTAACCTACAACTAGTTGTCCAACGTTAGATGTACAGAAAAAATTGATATATATTATCTTGAATCAATCCACGACCCAGTGTATACACATCTCAGGCTAGATCACAACTCAAAGTATATATATTTTTGGAATCAACCTCAACCCTGTATAGCTAACTCCCACATTACTGCATATAGAGTGTCTATGGTTGTTCCAAATAATATATACACATGGGTCGATATGATATGTCAAAATATTTGCATACGTGTCTATGGTATCATAAGATTACATAATATATTAGAATACATGTATAATACAATATAAGTTAGCTAGGATATCATTAATATAGATTTGTTACCAATTTTCACGTTGCTACAACAAGAAAAATTATCCAATCTTGTTTTACCCATAACTTCTTCATTTTAAATCCGTTTTGAGTGAATCAAATTGCTATGGTTTCATATTGAACTCTATTTTATGAATCTAAACAGAAAAAGTATAGGTTTATAGTAGGAAATATAAGTTACAAGTCATTTTTGTAAAGGTAGTCATTTCAGTCGAAAGAACGGCGTCTAGATGACCATTTTAGAAAACATACTTCCACTTTGAGTTTAACCATGATTTTTGGATATAGTTTCATGTTCATAAGAAAGATCATTTTCCCAGAAGAACAACTTTTAAATCAAAGTTTATCATAGTTTTTAATTAACTAACCCAAAACGGCCCACGGTGTTACTACGACGGCGTGAATCCGGTTTTACGGTGTTTTTCGTGTTTCCAGGTTTTAAATCATTAAGTTAGCATATCATATAGATATAGAACATGTGTTTAGTTGATTTTAAAAGTCAAGTTAGAAGGATTAACTTTTGTTTGCGAACAAGTTTAGAATTAACTAAACTATGTTCTAGTGATTACAAGTTTAAACCTTCGAATAAGATAGCTTTATATGTATGAATTGAATGATGTTATGAACATCATTAATACCTCAAGTTTTATGGATAAAGCTACGGGAAATGAGAAAAATGGATCTAGCTTCAAAGGATCCTTGGATGGCTTGAATGTTCTTGAAGCAGAATCATGACACGAAAACAGTTCAAGTAAGATTTTCACTCGAAATAAGATTGTTATAGTTATAGAAATTGAATCAAAGTTTGAATATAAGTATTACCTTGTATTAGAAATATATCTGACTGTAAATAAGAAAGATTTCTTGAGGTTGGATGATCACTCTACAAGATTGGAAGTAAGCTAGCAAACTTGGAAGTATTCTTGATTTTATGAAACCAGAACTTGTAGAATTTATGAAGAACACTTAGAACTTGAAGATAGAACTTAAGAGAGATCAATTAGATGAAGAAAATTGAAGAATGCAAGTGTTTGTAGGTCTTTTTGGTCGTTGGTGTATGGATTAGATATAAAGGATATGTAATTTTGTTTTCATGTAAATAAGTCATGAATGATTACTCATATTTTTGTAATTTTATGAGATATTTCATGCTAGTTACCAAATGATGGTTCCCACATGTGTTAGGTGACTCATATGGGCTGCTAAGAGCTGATCATTGGAGTGTATATACCAATAGTACATACATCTAAAAGCTGTGTATTGTACGAGTACGAATACGGGTGCATACGAGTAGAATTGTTGATGAAACTGAACGAGAATGTAATTGTAAGCATTTTTGTTAAGTAGAAGTATTTTGATAAGTGTCTTGATGTCTTTCAAAAGTGTATGAATACATATTAAAACACTAGATGTATATACATTTTTACTGAGTCGTTAAGTCATCGTTAGTCGTTACATGTAAGTGTTGATTTGAAACCTTTAAGTTAACGATCTTGTTTAATGTTGTTAACCCAATATTTATTATATCAAATGAGATTTTAAATTATTACATTATCATGATATCATGATGTATTAATATATCTTAATATGATATATATACATTAAATGTCGTTACAACGATAATCGTTACATATATGTCTCTTTTCAAAATCATTAAGTTAGTAGTTTTGTTTTTACATATGTAGTTCATTGTTAATATACTTAATGATATGTTTACTTATCATAATATCATGTTAACTATATGTATATCCATATATATGTCATCATATAGTTTTTACAAGTTTTAACGTTCGTGAATCGCCGGTCAACTTGGGTGGTCAATTGTCTATATGAAACCTATTTCAATTAATCAAGTCTTAACAAGTTTGATTGTTTAACATGTTGGAAACATTTAATCATGTAAATATCAATCTCAATTAATATATATAAACATGGAAAAGTTCGGGTCACTACAGTACCTACCCGTTAAATAAATTTCGTCCCGAAATTTTAAGCTGTTGAAGGTGTTGACGAATCTTCTGAAAATAGATGCGGGTATTTCTTCTTCATCTGCTCTTCATGCTCCTAGGTGAACTCGGATCCTCTACGAGCATTTCATCGAACCTTAACAATCGGTATCTTGTTTTGCTTAAGTCTCTTAACCTCACGATCCATTATTTCGATGGGTTCTTCAATGAACTGAAGTTTTTCATTGATTTGGATTTCGTCCAATGGAATAGTGAGATCTTCTTTAGCAAAACATTTCTTCAATTTCGAGACGTGGAAAGTGTTATGTACATTCGCAAGTTGTTGAGGTAACTCAAGTCGGTAAGCTACTGGTCCGACACGATCAATAATCTTGAATGGTCCAATATACCTTGGATTTAATTTCCCTCGTTTACCAAATCGAACAACACCTTTCCAAGGTGCAACCTTAAGCATGACCATCTCTCTAATTTCAAATTCTATGTCTTTTCTTTTAATGTCGGCGTAGCTCTTTTGTCGACTTTGGGCGGTTTTCAACCGTTGTTGAATTTGGATGATCTTCTCGGTAGTTTCTTGTATTATCTCCGGAACCGTAATCTGTCTATCCCCCACTTCACTCCAACAAATCAGAGACCTGCACTTTCTACCATAAAGTGCTTCAAACGGCGCCATCTCAATGCTTGAATGGTAGCTGTTGTTGTAGGAAAATTCTGCTAACGGTAGATGTCGATCCCAACTGTTTCTGAAATCAATAACACATGCTCGTAGCATGTCTTCAAGCGTTTGTATCGTCCTTTCGCTCTGCCCATCAGTTTGTGGATGATAGGCAGTACTCATGTCTAGACGAGTTCCTAATGCTTGCTGTAATGTCTGCCAGAATCTTGAAATAAATCTGCCATCCCTATCAGAGATAATAGAGATTGGTATTCCATGTCTGGAGATGACTTCCTTCAAATACAGTCGTGCTAACTTCTCCATCTTGTCATCTTCTCTTATTGGCAGGAAGTGTGCTGACTTGGTGAGACGATCAACTATTACCCAAATAGTATCATAACCACTTGCAGTCCTTGGCAATTTAGTAATGAAATCCATGGTAATGTTTTCCCATTTTCATTCCGGGATTTCAGGTTGTTGAAGTAGACCTGATGGTTTCTGATGCTCAGCTTTGACCTTAGAACACGTCAAACATTCTCCTACGTATTTAGCAACATCGGCTTTCATACCCAGCCACCAAAAATGTTTCTTGAGATCCTTGTACATCTTCCCCGTTCCAGGATGTATTGAGTATCTGGTTTTATGAGCTTCTCTAAGTACCATTTCTCTCATATCTCCAAATTTTGGTACCCAAATCCTTTCAGCCCTATACCGGGTTCCATCTTCCCGAATATTAAGATGCTTCTCCAATCCTTTGGGTATTTCATCCTTTAAATTTCCCTCTTTTAAAACTCCTTGTTGCGCCTCCTTTATTTGAGTAGTAAGGTTATTGTGAATCATTATATTCATAGATTTTACTCGAATGGGTTCTCTGTCTTTCCTGCTCAAGGCGTCAGCTACCACATTTGCCTTCCCCGGATGGTAACGAATCTCAAAGTCGTAATCATTCAACAATTCAATCCACCTACGCTGCCTTATATTTAGTTGTTTCTGATTAAATATGTGTTTAAGACTTTTGTGGTCGGTATATATAATACTTTTGACCCCATATAAGTAGTGCCGCCAAGTCTTTAATGCAAAAATAACCGCACCTAATTCCAAATCATGCGTCGTATAATTTTGTTCGTGAATCTTCAATTGTCTAGACGCATAAGCAATCACCTTTTTTCGTTGCATTAATACACAACCGAGACCTTGCTTTGATACGTCACAATAAATCACAAAATCATCATTCCCTTCAGGCAATGACAATATAGGTGCCGTAGTTAGATTTTTCTTCAATAACTGAAACGCTTTCTCTTGTTCATCCTTCCATTCAAATTTCTTCCCTTTATGCGTTAATGCAGTCAAGGGTTTTGCTATTCTGGAAAAGTCTTGGATGAACCTTCTGTAGTAACCAGCTAGTCCTAAAAACTGGCGTATGTGTTTCGGAGTTTTCGGGGTTTCCCACTTTTCAACAGTTTCTATCTTTGCCGGATCCACCTTAATACCCTCTTTGTTCACTATGTGACCGAGGAATTGAACTTCTTCCAACCAAAATGCGCACTTTGAAAACTTAGCGTACAATTCTTCCTTTCTCAATACTTCTAACACCTTTCTCAAATGTTCACCATGTTCTTGGTCATTCTTTGAGTAAATAAGTATGTCATCAATGAAAACAATGACAAACTTGTCAAGGTATGGTCCACACACTCGGTTCATAAGGTCCATGAACACAGCTGGTGCATTAGTTAAACCAAACGTCATGACCATAAACTCGTAATTATCGTAACGTGTTCTGAAAGTAGTCTTTGGAATATCATCTTCTTCCACCCGTATTTGATGATACCCGGAACGTAAGTCAATCTTTGAATAAACAGACGAGCCTTGTAGTTGATCAAATAAGTCGTGATTCTCGGTAGTGGGTAGCGGTTCTTGATGGTAAGTTTGTTCAACTCTCGGTAGTCGATACACAACCTGAATGTACCATCTTTCTTCTTGACAAACAAAACAGGAGCTCCCCACGGTGATGTGCTTGGTCGAATGAAACCACGCTCTAAAAGTTCTTGTAATTGGCTTTGCAGTTCTTTCATCTCGCTGGGTGCGAGTCTGTAAGGAGCACGAGCTATTGGTGCAGCTCCTGGTACAAGATCTATTTGAAATTCAACGAATCGATGTGGGGGTAATCCCAGTAATTCTTTCGGAAATACATCGGGAAATTCTTTTACGACGGGAACATCATTGATGCTCTTTTCTTCAGTTTGTACTTTCTCGACGTGTGCTAGAACAGCATAGCAACCTTTTCTTATTAGTTTTTGTGCCTTCAAATTACTAATAAGATGTAGCTTCGTGTTGCCCTTTTCTCCGTACACCATTAAGGGTTCTCCTTCTTTTCGTACAATGCGAATTGCATTTTTGTAACATACGATCTCTGCTTTCACTTCTTTCAACCAGTCCATACCGATTATCACATCAAAACTCCCTAACTCTACTAGTATCAAGTCAATCTTAAATGTTTCGCTACCCAGTTTAATTTCTCGATTACGACATATATAATCTGCTGAAATTAATTTATCGTTTGCTAATTCGAGTAAAAATTTACTATCCAACAGCGTCAATGGACAACTTAATTTAGCACAAAAATCTCTACACATATAGCTTCTATCCGCACCTGAATCAAATAAAATGTAAGCAGATTTATTGTCAATAAGAAACGTACCTGTAATAAGCTCCGGGTCTTCCTGTGCCTCTGCCGCATTAATATTGAAAACTCTTCTGCGGCCTTGTCCATTCGTGTTCTCCTGGTTCGGGCAATTTCTAATAATGTGGCCCGGCTTTCCACATTTATAACAAACTACATTGGCATAACTTGCTCCGACACTACTTGCTCCGCCATTACTCGTTCTGACACCATTTGTTCCTTTCGTTCTGTTAACCCCTGGTCCGTAGACCTTACACTTCGCCACGCTATGACCATTTCTTTTACACTTGTTGCAAAATTTGGTGCAAAACCCCGAGTGATACTTTTCACACCTTTGGCATAGCCGCTTCTGATTGTTGTTGTTGTTGCGGTTGTTATTGTTGTTGGGATAATTGTTGTAGTTGTTGTTGTTGTTGTTGTTGTTGTTGTTGTGCCGTTTGTTGTAGTTGCGATTGATGTTGCGATTGTTGGGATAGTTGTTGTTGTTTTGGTGACTTTTATAACCGTTTTCCTCCCACTTTATTTTGACTAACTTCACGTTGGCCTCTTCGGCCGCCTGTTCTTTAATTCTTCCCTCAATCTGGTTCACTAGTTTGTGAGCCATTCTACATGCCTTTTGTATGGAGGCAGGCTCGTGTGAACTTATATCTTCTTGGATTCTCTCCGGTAACCCTTTCACAAACACGTCGATCTTCTCTTCCTCATCTTCGAACGCTCTCGGACACAATAGGCACAATTCTGTGAATCGTCTTTCGTACGAAGTAATATCAAATCCCTGTGTTCATAACCCTCGAAGTTCTAACTTGAGCTTATTGACCTCGGTTCTGGGACGGTACTTCTCGTTCATCAAGTGCTTGAATGCTGAGCACTGTAGCGCGTAAGCAGTATCTTGTCCCACTTGCTCTAGATAGGTATTCCACCATGTTAACGCAATACCTGTGAAGGTATGTGTAGCATACTTCACTTTGTCTCCTTCGGCACACTTACTTATGGCAAACACCTATTCAACTTTCTCGGTCCACCATTTCAATCCGATTGGTACTTCGGTCCCTTCAAATTCTGAAGGTTTGCAGGCAGTGAATTCCTTGTAGGAGCATCTTACACGATTTCTTGCACCGTTAGCTGTATTGCTAGATTCAGTGTTATTGTTGGTATGTAGTGCGGCCCGTACTGCGGCTATGTTTGAAGCAAGAAAGGCACGAAATTCCTCTTCGCTCATATTCAAGGTGTGTCGAGTAGTCGGTGCCATTTCCTTCAAAATAGTCAAATGAAACAATTTAATCATACAGAATATTAAGAGTAGTCAATAGTATCTAGTAGCATAATATGAACTCATTTATAAAACTTTTTCTTCATATTAGCGTTTTATAATTTTAAGATCTCAAGTGTGGGGAAGGGTTATAAATTCTCTCGGGTTTGCACTTGGTTTATTTGCCAAATTTTGTGAAAATTTGAAAATTTTTCAAATAAATGAATTAAAAATCATGTTTATACAAATTTATGAATGATAAAAACTAGATGTTAATACCGAAATTATCGTTACCTCGGAAAGGACATAAAATTGAGAAACAACCTAAAATGCTTGAATTCATTTAAAATGGAAAAGAGGAGAATAAAAAGGCAAAGAAATAAATAAATAAATAAAAGCCAAGTGTGGGGAGAATGTACCAAGTTATTCAATTAAAAACTATCTATCACATGTTTATGCAAAGTTATTGCAGGTGCTTTTGTTTTGGACTAAATTAACTATTTTACCCGGTTTATTGTAATACATTTGAAAGAAAAGATGGATCTATACGATGAATCAATTCCATCATTAAAAGGAAGTAAAGTCTTCCGAAAAAGATACGCGCTTCTTTATTTAGGTCAGGAAGTTGTCGTCCAGACCAGCTGTAGGTTGACGAAAATTCTAGAAAAGTAATCTCTAAAATTAGCAGAAAATCCACGGACCTTAGCATTAAACAGGGTTGCCAAGTGGTCAAACTTATCCTAACCATGAGAGGATCTGTCTCGTAAAATGGGGAGGGCACCATGCAAATTAGCTTGATAAGACTAATGAATCAGACCCCCAGAAAGGATAATCTCCTTAAAAGATTAAAAATCATCATTTAAGCCTGATATTACTCAATCCTTGAGATTGACCTTAAAGATTGAGAATTACAAACTCATGGAATTCAATAATATCTATACTCGAGCTTGAACGAGAAAATATTTTGATCAAAATTAAAACCGATTTTTTTCTTTCGAAAACCTATTTTCAATGCGTTCATTACCATTTAATATAAAATTCTAAGAATTCATCAAAATTTATTAGGTCACCTGAACCAAATTGGGTGTCAACCGTAAGAACGGTGGTTGCATAGCATGGTCGAAGGCATGATAAGCAAAGTCTGTTAGGTTGAGTCTCAAAATTTTTGAACTGTTTTCTTGCATTCATTTAACTTCGACCATTTTCGACGATTCACGAACCATTAATTGTAAATAAACGTGTATACATATAAATTTAAATAGAAATTGTTATATTAATATTATTACTAATATTATTATTATCATTAATATTAATAATATATAACTAATATTATTATCATCATTTTATTATTATTATTATCATTATTAAACTTATTAAGATCATTATTATTGTTATTATTAATATCATCATATTATTATTATTATTATTATTTGTATTTATATTATTATTAATATAATTATAATTATTAAATATTAATATTAATTAAAAAAATAAAAAAAAATCATATATATGAATTTAGAATCAGAATCAGTTGCAAGTAACAATCAAAAACTGTATCTGATTTGTTCCTATCTAATTTTGTTACAAGTCTCAATCTGCTTTTAAATTTCTGTTTTGTTTCTTTTCCTGATCGAATATTTCTGACAACCCAATCAAATTACAAAACAAAATGTTAAACGAATCTTGTAGCTGTAATAAAGCTCCCTTTCACTTCATAAAAGTTTGTACTAACTACAATTCAAGAACGAAGAACCAAAAGAATCAGAAAAAGAAATCAATTCTGTTTCACGTTCCAATCAAGCTTTATATTTTATTTTTATTTCTGTCCTTCTTTCTCTCATTATAGATTCCTGGTCGACCATCATCACTAGATAACAAACTATTATACTGCTTCAAATATTCGATTTACAAGATATTATCATTTCATTGGTTTACTGCAACACGGAAAGAAGAGAAGAAAAATCAACGAAGATTTGAGAAATCTGTTTTACATCAATTGAATTGTCCTTCCTGTCTGTTAAAAGTAATTGAGCTGAATAACTTACAGCTATTGATAAATCACATATCGTAACAAATTCAGTTGCACATCATTATCTACTTTCTATATTTTA
The DNA here is from genome assembly GCF_046630445.1 of Rutidosis leptorrhynchoides. Lineage (NCBI taxonomy): Eukaryota > Viridiplantae > Streptophyta > Magnoliopsida > Asterales > Asteraceae > Rutidosis > Rutidosis leptorrhynchoides. Next base: position 175,558,848 of record NC_092343.1, read on the forward strand.
TTTTTACCTTTTGTTTCCTTCTTCTGAACTTGATCGTCGACGACCAAATCATAATATATAAATGACCAATGCGTATAGCTCGATAAACTTACGTAACACCACACTCGGTAACCGCCTTCTTCATCATCGAAACCATCTCCACAAGAACCCATATACACACGCAAACTTTTATCCTTCTATCTTGTTCAAACCACAAAACCATACTCCATCACAATTCATCATCTAGCTTCATCAATACCATATCCGCCATCTCTACATTGTTTTTGTGTTGCTGTACATCGTGAAGCTTCTATCTACTTTTCTATTGCAATTAAGCAACAAATCACCACCGGATACAATCACAAACCGCCACCAACCTTTACCTCTCTAGCTCCTCTCTTCTCTCTTTCTTATTTATGTAAGTCACCTGTAAACCCGTTGTTTTTTGTTTCTGTTTACTGCATACTACTGCTGCTATGTAAGTCTTGTTGCAACCGAACCCAAGAACACCACCACTTCTTATAACACTAAGATAACCACCTTGTTGTTATAATCTACTCAAAACCCATTAAACCATCATCAACTCATCGAGCACCACCACAATCGTTAACTATTGTTACATTTATTTCCTTGATTACACCACTGTAACCTACCCAGGAAACCACCAAAATAGCCTACACCTTCTGCAAATTCGCTACCCATTAAATCGATACAATCACTACCATGTTTCTGTCTCTTTGTTCGACAGTTTTTTTTTCATTGAAAAGAAAGTATATATATACCCCGTGCATGTGACTAGTAGAGAGACCCACTCAAAAGAGATTGTGGATAATTGAAATAATGAGTGGAACAGTTAAGATAAATAAGGAATACAACTTTCGGTGCCCACAATATGAACTTGATTATTTGGACCACAATTCCTTTTATTTAGGCGAATACTTTGTGGCATTAGTGGATGGTTTTTCAACGTTCTATCTTTCTTTATTATGGCCGGCACTTACAAAGCTTTAACCCCACTTGATTGAATAAGGGATAATAAAATTCGATTTTTGCTACAAAGTGGTTTGATTTGGACCGACCTGTTACTTTTCCTTTTTGGACGAACTGCAAACTCCACTCTCTTTTCCTTGTCAACTCATTTGATTCACTACAGCTGAACCGTTTATTTCCTGTCTCTCCAAGTAAAGAGTCTAGTAGTAGTTGATGAAATAATATTAGAAAATGCCTAAGTGGCCGACAATTACTAGTGCTCCTTAACCACTTTGTTACTTTGCACGTTAAAAAAATTTAAAAGAATAAAGGAACCGATTCCCTTTAGCTATTAATAAGTCGATGATGGATTGTTAACGAATTGGACTTGGCTATATTTTTGAGACGGGCCACTAAACCCATTTTTAAATTGCAAGATGGGATACTGTATCTATTCAAGCCGAGTTCTTTTCTTTATTGTTGGGTCGTGATCCTTCTTTGAAAACTAGGCCGTAATTGTTGTAGCAATGATTATAGGGCTGTGTAATTTAAAAATGATTATGATAAGATTAGTTTAGGGAAGTAGAAGAAGTCAGACGAAATTATGGGATAAATAAATCTGGTTTGTGAATTGATCCAAAAATGAGTAGATGGAGGAATGGTTAGGAGTGTTGACGGCTTAGCGGGACGTCGCAGGTTCAAACCCGGACTTGAACATTATTTTTAAGGGCTACTCCTTTCAGGTAGTACTACTATTACCATTATTATTATTATTATTATTATCATTATTATTATTATTATTATTATTACTTTCATTAAAATAAGTATTGGTATTATTATTAACATTATTATCATAATTATTATAATCTTTACAAACTAAAAGACATTTATATAAAAATATATTTTTACATCTATATTAATATTAGGTACTATTTTGTTCTAATAAAAAGTTATAATAATTATGTTACAAATAATATATAAATATATTTTTAAGTTAAATCATACATATAAATATTAATTCTAATACATTTTAAGCATTTGTATATAATAACATATATTATATCCTAATTAAAATACTTTAATAGGAATTTGTTTTATATAAATATAAATTATTAATTTATTTACCAAAATAACATATAAATTATGAATATAAGAAGTATATTAATAATATTAATATAAACTTGTTAATTGTTATTATGTGTTTTAATGTATATAACTGGTATAGGTTCGTGAATCCAAGGCCAACCTTGCATTGTTCAGTTCCGTCGTATGCATATTTTTACTACAAAATATCGTATCGTGAGTTCATTTGATTCCCTTTTACTTTTTACATTTTTTGGACTGAGAATACATGCGTTATATTTACAACTGCTTTATTAAATGCCTTTGAAATCTTTATTTTTGGACTGAGATGCTTTTATAAATGTTTGACGAGATAGACACAAGCAAAACATTCCTCGAATGAATTATTATGCAGACAGAAGTTCTGTGGATTATTATTGAATTAGTTACACGCTATAATTGCCACTAATTGTTGTGAATATTTTCCCCTGATTATTATTGTTTGGTAACCTAAGAATTAGAAACGGGTATGGCCCTAATTCACGCCAATCCTAAAGGTAGCTACCGGGTTTAACACCCCCACCCAGAATGTTCACTAGACGGAAGAGCTAGTGGGCGTGGTGTTTAGTACTTCGAAGTTTATATATATTATACATACGAGATGTTCTATTTTGGGGATATTATTGATGCGCATTATATGTTAAGGTCGGTTACCAAGCCAAGTTATGAATGAAAAGTGAATGTTATGTATCGAGAGAATGATTTTATACACAGGTTATGTGTATGTTATTTTTGTGCACGAGATATGTGTACGGTTATTTAAAAATTGCGAGGCAACCTACGAGAGAGAAAAGGATACGAACCTACTCTGCTAAGCATTATGAAAAATGGTTTTGTACACGAGATAGGTGTACTGAATTTATATCTTGTGGTCTATCAAAATGATGACTTTTATTGTTTATGATAAACTTATGAACTCACCAACATTTTGATTGATACTTGAAAGCATGTTTATTCTCAGGTATGAAAGAAACCTTTCGCTGTGCATTTGCTCATTTTAGAGATATTACTTGGAGTCGTTCATGGCATATAGAGGGCAAAACCTCGCAATGGGACCAGATGTTATTGTATTCGTTCAGAAGAATTTGGACGGGTTATGACATGTGGTATCAGAGCGGTGGTCTTAGCAAACCAGGTCTTGCATTAGTGAGTCTGATTGATAGTCGTTAGAATGCATTAGCAAGTCTGGACTTCGACCTTAGTTGCATATTATAAGTTTTGCATATCATTCCTAGTGGAAAAATTTTCTGCTTATCATTCCTAAGTCTAGACACGTCTTTCTGCACTTATTGCATAGATAGTGTATAGATAAATTCATATCCTAACATATCTGTTACTATAAACTTTGTCTGACAGCTTTCGAAGATTCCTCTGTGAACTTATGGGATTTTGGTATTGTATACACATATGCAAATTATGTATTGAAGCATACCAAACTAAATCCTATAATCTATTTCCTATCGAAAATACTTTATCTGACCGTGCAAGATGAAACTCGCTACTAGTTCAAATTCCTCAGATTCCGACAGCTATTCCGATATGGATTTCCACCTGAGCTTCGAAAGCAGTGTAACCGGAATGGATCAACCAATTAGCCATCATCAATTCTGGATGAATTGGGACTGAGTTCGTAGTCAACTAAAACAATGGAAACGAGAAGAAGGCGACCCTTTCCTCCAACCAAACTGCACTCTTGGCGAAAAACCTGAAGCACTTACCGGCGAACCTATGCGAAACACCATTTTCAGCCTCATTTCCAGGGTACCTCATCACAATTATATTCTATCTACAATTCTAAACCTTATTTATCAGCTCGTTCTGACCGACAATCATCCCGGAATAATGGAAAAAGTCAACGAGCTTCGTGCTTGAATAATCAATTTGGAAAATATGGTGCAAAAATTACCAGCTCCAGCAACATCACCGGCACCAGTACCACCAACATCAACACCAGTACCACCAACAACCCAAGTTTCGACATCACATGTCTCAATATCTCATTCTGTACCTTGAGCATAATCATCGTTCTACGTATCGTTCTATCTATTTTATTTTCATTCTATATGGCAATTATGTAATCTTTAATGTTTTAGAGATTATACATTGTTGTTCGAATGGTAAATCAAATGAGTTTAATATCAAATTGACTCATTAAATCTATGATTACAGTTGAAGGAAATATATATGCAGATGCATTCCCATAAAGATTGTAATTAAAAATTCTTTCGTACAAACTGTTAATGGTAAAAATATTTTAACGGGTAGGTAATACCCTAGAAATATTTAGATCTCACATTAACATGTTACCCTGTACATTCTTCAAATCTGATTCAACAGTCATCTACTATCCTATATACAACCACAGATATACGTATTCGTAACCATTTTCATTCCAATTCAATTTCATATACGAGTTTCTGCCGATCAAAATCCAAGTCAAGATTTGACAAGTGGCATAATGAAGAAAATAATGAATAAAATAAAATTGATTAGTAACCAATTAATTAACTACGAAAAATTTTCTTCATCATCTTCAGATCTTAAATATTTTAAATTCTAAGATTATATATTGGACTACAAACATTGGACTACTAACCTTGGACAATTAAAAAGTGTTAAAAGAGTAGGAAATATTAATTATAACATTTTGACTTAAAATATCATTAATAAGTTACACCTGCTATAATTAAATAATTCCTCAAGTTTGCCACTTGATTTCATCTTAAACATCCTTTGTATCTTGACAATTATAATCAGCGTTTAATCATCTAAAAACACAATTCTCTTGAAACCACCTCGGATTGATAACCAATGATTCAGATATGGTAGCATTAAATGCAGAGGAAATAGTAAATTTGTAGATGGCCTAAATGGCCAAAAGTTTGAGAATAAAGAATGGAATATTGGGAACGCTTGATAGAAAATTTGATACTAGAAAGCGGATTATGCGAAACTATGAAGGAGGTTGTAGACAAATCACCAGGACTAAACTTGTACTTAATGAATCCAGATGATTCTGTATCTGATGAACTCTTTACCAAATATCTTGCTCCTTACTTATTCTAATCCTTGCCAAAAAGTTCTGCAACAACCTTTGATTCTAGATGTTTTAAAATTCTAAGATATCACCGTATCTTTTGTTATAAATATCTTCGATATTTCTGAAGATACCTTCATAAATATATTTGTCCAAAATTATCTATCTCCTCGTGCTATCCATGTTACATCATAAAAGAAACTGGTTTAGTTTCTAAATTCTGAAAAATTCGAATTTAAAATATGAATGTTTTTGAAGTAGTGTTGGGAGCTGAAGCATAAGTTAGTATAATATAATGACACTTGATCAACGTGATTATATTACAGTAAGTCATGCTGAGTTTCTAATGGAACGTGATGATTCACAGATCATAACGTCATCATGTGCCATGTTACACAACTCTTATATTCTATTTAACCTCAAAAATATCAAGAAAATATTTTCTTGATGATTTGGTCTTTTCCGGATATTCTGGTAATTTGAAAAATCAAATCGTGCTATTACGTTCTTTCTTGTTTAGAACATTAAGTGCATTCGAAACTCCATATTTACGACTTCTGGACCATTACTCACTTTACTAGATGTCGAGAAGAGAATAAAAAGGTAAAGAGCTCCAAAATATAAGAGAAAATATAAAGCCCAATAATAACACGGAGGTTACAAATCGTGGATATTAATACGAATAACAATATAAAGACACGGTATAATTAAGAATAGTATCACTCCAAGGTAATAGTAGAAGTAAACAGATTCTTTCTGGTGGAAGATTGAAAAGAAGGATGACAGAAATGATAATTAGAAAAATATCAAGGATTAGAACGGGATTAAACATTTTCACAATCTTTTGGATGTACGAACTAAGAAAGAAAGTATAGGAATGGTGAGAATAATGGAATGAGAGAGTTTAATTTATAAAGGAAAAATCAGACGTAACAATCGAGACAGATGATCGCATTTAATTAAAGAGATCCTAATTCCCTTAAATCCCGAAGAGTCAGATCTTTTAAATTTTGAAGATTTTCTTTAAATCCCTTGAATTTCGGAATTCAAACAAGACAACGTCAAAAGTTAAGATGAAACTTTATTTCTTCAATTCACTTTTTTATGATAGCTTCACTCGTACTCTTCACAAAATCAAATTGTTTTACCCATATTACTCAATGGTGATAAACTCTATATTTATCAACTCATATTCGTCATGAAAACATTTTTTATTGTTAGCCATGACGACCTCGATCAAATTTCAAGACAAAATTTCTTTAATGGGTAGGTACTGTGACGACCCGGAAATTTCCGATCAAATTTAAACTTTAATCTTATATGGTTTCGACATGATAAGCAAAGTCTGTTAGGTTGAGTCTCAAAATTTTTGAACTATTTTCTTGCATTCATTTAACTTCGACCATTTCCGACGATTCACGGACCATTAATTGTAAATAAACGTGTATACATATAAATATAAATAGAAATTGTTATATTAATATTATTACTAATATTATTATTATCATTAATATTAATAATATATAACTAATATTATTATCATCATTTTATTATTATTATCATTATTAAACTTTTTAAGATCATTATTATTATTATTATTAATATCATCATATTATTATTATTATTACTTATTATTACTATTAATATTGATATTATTATTTTTATTTATATTATTATTAATATAATTATAATTATAATTATAATTATTAAATATTAATATTAATTAAAAAAATCATATATATGAATCTAGAATCAGAATCAGTTGCAAGTAACAATAAAAAACTGTATCTGATTTGTTCCTATCTAATTTTGTTACAAGTCTCAATCTGCTTTTAAATTTCTATTTTGTTTCTTCTCCTGATCGAATATTTCTAACAACCTAATCAAACTACAAAACAAAATGTTAAACGAATCTTGTAGCTCTAATAAAGCTCCCTTTCACTTCATAAAAGTTTCTACTGACTACAATTCAAGAACGAAGAACCAAAAGAATCAGAAAAAGAAATCAATTCTGTTTTATGTTCCAATCAAGCTTTATATTTTATTTTTATTTTTGTCCTTCTTTCTCTCATTATAGATTCCTGGTCGACCATCATCACTAGATAACAAACTATTATACTGCTTCAAATATTCGATTCACAAGATATTATCATTTCATTGGTTTACTGCAACACGGAAAGAAGAGAATAAAAATCAATGAAGATTTGAGAAATCTGTTTTACATCAATTCAATTGTCCTTCGTGTCTGTTAAAAGTAATTGAGCTGAATAACTTACAGCTATTGATAAATCACATATCGTAACAAATTCAGTTGCACATCATTATCTACTTTCTATATTTTATTTTTACCTTTTGTTTCCTTCTTATGAACTTGATCCTCGTTGACCAAATCATACTATATAAATGACCAATGCATATAGCTCGATAAACTTACGTAACACCACACTCGGTAACCACCTTCTTCATCATCAAAACCATCTCCACAAGAACCCATATACACATGCAAACTTTTATCCTTCTATCTTGTTCAAACCACAAAACCATACTCCATCATAATTCATCATCTAGCTTCATCAATACCATATCCGCCATCTCTACATTATTTTTGTGTTGCTGTACATCGTGAAGCATCTATCTGCTTTTCTGTTGCAATTAAACAACAAATCACCACCGGATACAATCACAAACCGCCACCAACCTTTACCTCTCTAGCTCCTCTCTTCTCTCTTTCTTATTTATGTAAGTCACCTGTAAAACCCGTTGTTTTCTGTTTCTGTTTACTGCATACTACTGCTGCTATGTAAGTCTTATTGCAACTGAACCCAAGAACACCACCACTTCTTATAACACTAAGATAACCACCTTGTTGTTATAATATACTCAAAACCCATTAAACCATCATCAACTCATCGAGCACTTCACAATCGTAACTATTGTTACATTTATTTCCTTGATTACACCACTGTAACCTACCCAGGAAACCACCAAAACAGCCTACACCTTCTGAAAATTCGCCACCTATTAAATCGATACAATCACTACCATGTTTCTGTCTCTTTGTTTGACAGTTTTTTTTCATTGAAAAGAAAGGATATATATACCCCGTGCATGTGACTGGTAGAGAGACCCACTCAAAAGAGATTGTGGATAATTGAAATAATGAGTGGAACGATTAAGATAAATAAGGAATACAACTTCTAGTGCCCACTATATGAACTTGATTATTTGGACCACAATTCCTTTTATTTAGGCGAATACTTTGTGGTATTAGTGGATGGTTTTTCAACGTTCTATCTTTCTCTATCATGGCCGACACTTACAAACCTTTAACCCCACTTGATTGAATAAGGGATAATAAAATTCGGTTTTTGCTACAAAGTGGTTTGATTTGGACCGACCTGTTACTTTCCCTTTTTGGACGAACTGCAAACTCCACTCTCTTTTCCTTGTCGATTCACTTGATTCACTATAGCTGAACTGTTTATTTCCTGTCTCTCCAAGTAAAGAGTCTAGTAGTAGTTGATTAAATAATATTAGAAAATGCCAAGGTGGCCGACAATTACTAGTGCTACTTAACCACTTTGTTACTTTGCACGTTAAAAAAAAAATTTAAAAGAATAAAGGAACCGATTCCCTCTAGCTATTAATAAGTCAATGATGGCTTGTTAACGAATTGGACTAGGCTATATTTTTGAGACGGGCCACTAAACCCAATTTTAAATTGCAAGATGGGCTGCTGTATCTATTCAAGCCGAGTTCTTTTCTTTATTATTGGGCCGTGATCCTTCTTTAAAAACTGGGCTGTAATTGTTGTAGCAATGATTATAGGGCTGTGTAATTTAAAAATGATGATGATAAGATTAGTTTAGGGAAGTAGAAGAAGTCAGACGAAATTATGGGATAAATAAATCTGGTTTGTGAATTGATCCAAAAATGAGTAGATGGAGGAATGGTTAGGAGTGTTGACGGGTTAGCGGGACGTCGCGGGTTCAAACCCGAACTTGAGCATTATTTTTAAGGGCACTCCTTTGAGGTAGTACTACTATTACCATTATTATTATTATTATTATTATTATTATTATTATTATTATTATTATTATTATTATTATTATTATTATTATTATTATTATTATTATTATCATTATTATTATTATTACTATCATTAAAATAAGTATTGGTATTATTATTGACATTATTATCATAATTATTATAATCTTTACAAACTAAAAGACATTTATATAAAAATATATTTTTACATCTATATTAATATTAGGTACTATTTTATTCTAATAAAATGTTATAATAATTATGTTACAAATAATATATATATATATATATATATATATATATATATATATATATATATATATATATATATATATATATATATAAGTTAAATCATATATATAAATATTAATTCTAATACATTTTAAGCATTTGTATATAATAACATATTTTATATCCTAATTTAAATACTTTAATAGGAATCTGTTATATACAAATATAAATTATTAATTTATTTACCAAAATAACACATAAATTATGAATATAAGAAGTATATTAATAATATTAATATAAACTTGTTAATTGTTATTATGTGTTTTAATATATATAACTGGTATAGGTTCGTGAATCTGAGGCCAACCTTGCATTGTTCAGTTCCGTATGCATATTTTTACTACAAAATATCGTATCTTGAGTTCATTTGATTCCCTTTTACTCTTTACATTTTTGGGACTGAGAATACATGCGTTATTTTTACAACTGCTTTATTAAATGCCTTTGAAATCTTTATTTTTGGACTGAGATGCTTTTATAAATGTTTGACGAGATAGACACAAGCAAAACATTCCCCGAATGAATTATTATGCAGACAGAAGTTCTGTGGATTATTATTGAATTAGTTGGACGCTATAATTGCCACTAATTGTTGTGAATATTTTCCCCTGATTATTATTGCTTGGTAACCTAAGAATTAGAAATGGGTATGGCCCTAATTCACGCGAATCCTAAAGGTAGTTACCGGGTTTAACACGCTCACCCAGAATATTCACTAGACGGAAGAGCTAGTGGGCGTGGTGTTTAGTACTTCGAAGTTTATATATTATACAGACGAGATGTTCTGTTTGGGGATATTATTGATGCGCATTATATGTTAAGGTCGGTTACCAAGCCAAGTTATGAATGAAAAGTGAATGTTATGTATCGAGAGAATGATTTTATACACATGTTATGTGTATGTTATTTTTGTGCACGAGATATGTGTACGGTTATTTAAAAATCACGAGGCAACCTACGGGAGAAAAGGATACGAACCTACTCTCCTAAGCATTATGAAAAATGGTTTTGTACATGAGATAGGTTTACTGAATTTATATCTTGTGGTCTATTAAAATGATGAATTTTATTGTTTATGATAAACTTATGAACTCACCAACTTTTTGGTTGACACTTGTAAGCATGTTTATTCTCAGGTATGAAAGAAACCTTCCGCTGTGCATTTGCTCATTTTAGAGATATTACTTGGAGTCGTTCATGGCATATAGAGGGCAGAACCTCGCAATGGGACCAGATGTTATTGTATTTGTTTAGAAGAATTTGGACGGGTTATGACATAAACGAGCGAGACATCGGAACTAAAATTACGAGTCAACTATGCACAAGAATATAGTATAATATATATATAATTATATAAAATTATATATATTATATTATATATTATTAAAATCGAGCAGCCCACGTTTTGAAAAGAAAAAATATCTGTCCCAGCTGGCTATGCGATCGCATGGCCTGGAAGAACAAATCTCATGTGATCGCATGAGCCCAGAATCCTGGCCAGGTCCTATAAATTGCAATGTTTTCAGCAGAATTTTACACACTCTTTTCAGGTCCTATTATTATTATTACTCTTAAATAAAATTTTTTTATGAACAAATCATATTTTAAATAAAGATATATAGATTATATAGTTATATATGTATATATATATATGTATATATTTTACAAAATGATTAAATATAATATTAACTTAAATATAAAACGTTTTGACTTAAACATACTTAGATGAGTAGTGAGAAGTTGAATTATAGAAGCAAATGACCAAAACACTCAAATGATTAAGATACATCTTTAGTGATATAGTTTACTAAAAATCAAAGTTATATTTTGACAAGGGTACGAGTCACAAAACGTAAAAGGCTAGTTTTCTCAGCGTATGAAACGTCGTTCGAAAAACCGAAAGCGGTACATAAGTCGAGTGACAACGTACGAATCATCGGAACTAAATTTACATGTTAACTATGCATGTAAATATAATATAATATTTAATTAATTATATAAATTAAATATATTATATATTAATATATATTAAAACCATCGGCAGCCCACGTTTTGTTTGTGAATGAGATGGAAACGGCACCTTCGCACTCGCGGATCAGAAACACTAAACAACTTCGCACTCGCGGAGCTGTGGGTTCCAGATCAGGGCTATAAAGACCGAGCTTTTCTGCTCTCGATTCAATCTATCTATCTATCTCTTTACTCCGTATATATTTATTTATTATTATTATTATTATTATTATTAAGATTAATAGTATTATCATTATTTTTATACATAAAATATTACGACGAGGTCATGCGCGAGCTATTTCAAAACGGGTTTTATGAGCGGGATAGAGCTAAGGAAATTATGGGTTATAGCTATGGAGGTTATGGGTATGGATCGTGGGTATGCTCGTAAGGTCAATCTAGTGTTTATCATCTCCGTTGCGTCTACGTACTTTCCTGCAATCTTGAATCTCAATATTGATACGTGAGCACTCATAACTTAACTTTTATATATTAATAGTGTATCCCTGACTAGTGCTCGAGTATATAGGATTATGCATGCTTGTACTTTTGATATTGCCCTTAGATAGGTTATGTCAAATCCTGAATTAGTTACATATGCGGTTGAGATAAGGTATAAGATATGCATGTCGTTGGAAAGCTAGTGAAAAATTAAGAACTTTTCATTTAGATATCGAATGGTTTCGATGAACGAATTAGAAGTTATAGTCAACCGAATATTTAGAATTATTATTAAAAATGATTATTATTATCGTTGTTATTATCGTCGTTATAGTTTTTATCTAATTATTATTATTATTATTATTATTATTATTATTATTATTATTATTGTTATTATTATTATTATTATTATTATTATTATTATTATTATTATTAATATTATTATTAATATTATTATTATTATTATTATTAGTATCATTATCAATAAAAAGTATTATCTTTAAAAATTGTTATTATTACTATCGTTATTATCGTTAAAGTTATAATTAGTATTATCATTATCATAATATTATCATTAGTATTATTATAATTAAAAATTAATATTAGTAACACCTAATTATTATAATTACTATTATTATTATTAACACGAACGCGATATAAAAGACGATTAAAAGCTATTAAACAAACTGATTAAGAAATAATGAGTATGAGTATCATGATGAAATTTAAATTATTATAAGATATTGATTTAGATAAAATTATCGTTTTTTATTATTTTTATCACTATTATTATTAAAAGTATTATTAATATTAAAACTATCATTTTTACAAAATTATTATTTTAATAAGAATATCATTGTTAATATAAAATTTCATTATTTTTATTAATATGAATTACCATTTTATTATAATATCATTTTTAACAAATATAAATATTGTTATTATTATTAATAGAATAATAATAATTATTATTACAAAATAATATAACTTTTACTTACTATTATTATTATCGATATTATTTTATCAAATAAATATGTAATACAAAGATGTTTTACTACGTGTAACATAATTACATTAATACTATCTATCATATTATTTTTATGATGTTAAATGAACTTTATAAATTTTATTACTTAAGATATATAAAAGTATATTTTATATAAAAATTATATTAATTAATAAATGAATTATATTATTTACTTTAATAGATCTTTTAAAAATATTTAAAAATATAAAACGACGATATTTAAACTATATATTGATCATGTATAGATTTTGGAAATCATTTTGGGTCAAATGGACTTTTGTTGACCTTTGTATATTAGTCTCGAGCATTAGGATTGAGATACACTATAACTTGACCTAATTTGTTAGACAAATATTGACCAACACAAACACACACACACACACACACACACACACACACACACACATATATATATATATATATATATATATATATATATATATATATATATATATATATATATATATATATATATATATATATATATATATATATATATAATTTAGGTTCGTGAATCCGAGGCCAACCTTGCACTTGTTCAATGACGTTATATGTATTTTTACTACGAAATACAGTATGGTGAGTTTCATTTACCTTTTTATCCTTTACATTTTTGGGCTGAGAATACATGCGCAGTTTTTATAAATGTTTGACGAAATAGACACAAGTACTTAAAAACATTCTACGAATGAGTTATGACGTACACCGGATATCACCCCTTTTAGTTAGGTAATATGAGAATTTGGAAACCGATCTCCAAATTGACGCGAATCCTAAAGGTAGATCTATGGGAACTAACAGACCCCATCCGGGTTACGGATGCTTTAGTACATCGAAATAGGTATTACAACCGCCAGCTTTAAAAGATATGATCTGTTTGTGAGGTGTACACAACTATCATATTTAAAAGAGTGGCCTGATTGTAAGCTTTGAGCATGACTGTGCGAAATGCCGGTATGCGGGGGATATTCTATATGCATTTTGTTAAGGTCGATTACCAGGTGTTTGTAGTTCGTATGAATGACTTTTATCTCTATGCCGTGCGAAATGCCTGATACGAGATGATGTTTATGAGAAATGGAATTTAAATCTTGTGGTCTATTAAAAATATGGAATTGACGGATTATAATTTTGATATACTAATGAACTCACCAACCTTTTGGTTGACACTTTAAAACATGTTTATTCTCAGGTATTAAAGAAATCTTCCGCTATGCATTAGCTCATTTTAAAGATATTACTTGGAGTCACTCATGGCATATATTTTGAAAGCACATTGCATTCGAGTCATTGAGTTCATCAAGACTATTATTAAGTCAATTATAGTTGGATAGTGGATATTATGAAATGGTATACATGCCTGTCAATTTTCGATGTAAAGAAAGTTTATCTTTTAAAAACGAATGCAATGTTTGTAAAATGTATCATATAGAGGTCAAATACCTCGTGATGTAATCAACTATTGTGAATCGTTTATAATGTATATGAACGAGTCCTTTCAGTTTGTATCAGTGCGGTGGTCTTAGCGAACCAGGTCTGCATTAGTGTGTCTAACTGATAAGTCGTTATGATGTATTAGTGAGTCTGGACTTTGACCGTGTCTGCATGTCAAAAGTTTGCTTATCATTTCTAGTCGGAAAACATCTACTTACCATCCTTAGGAAATTACCTACTATCATTCTTAGTCTAGACACATCTTACTGCATTGATTGCATGAATAGTGTATAGGCAAAATTCATATCTTAGTGTATCTGTTATTGTATACTTTGCCTGACGTACTCCGTAAATTCCTCCGTGATTTACAAAATCTTCTGTTCTATATATATGGATATTCTATGTAATTAGAATACCATCCAATATTCGAAAATCATTTCATATCGAAAAATCCTTTATCCAATTGTACGAAATGGAATTCATCATCAATTCAAGTTCCCCGGATTCTGAAATGGAATCCCACTCAAGCTCCGAAAGCAGTGTGACCGGAGTGGATCAACCAATCAGCCATCATCTATTCTGGATGAATTGGGGATGAGTTCGTAGCCTCCTCAATCAATGGAGACAAGAAGAAGGCGATCCCTTCCATCCACCACATTGCCCTCTTAGCGATGAACCTGAATCACTTATCGGCGAACCTGTCTGAAACACCATTTTCTCTCTCATTTCCAGAGTATCTCATCATGATTATATATTACATCAAATTTTAGACTTTATTTATCCGATTGTTCGAACCAACAATTACCCCGGTGTAATAGAAGAAATCAACGAGCTTCGCGCTCGGGTAGTGACTTTGGAGAACATGATGCAAAGGTTACAAACTGATGTTATGCGAGGTGTATATAAAATAGTTATATTTTTACAAGGAAATACTATTAAATACGATACAATTTTACACAAGTTATTTATTAATTTATAGAATGGATATACCTAAACCTTGCTACAACACTTATAGGCAGTGTACCTAATCGTACAGTAGTGTAGTTTTTAGTAAGTCCGGTTCGTTCCACAGGGAGCTAGTGAAGTTTAACGCTATGTTTTTTAAAAACTATATTTGTAAAAATACAAAAATATATAACTAATATTATTATTATAAAAAGGGGGGGTTTTTTTACCGTTTAATGACCGGTTTGTCGATTTTAAAACTTTAGTCGCAGTTAAAACCTAATGTAAAATATTAAAAATAAATATAACTTAATTTAAAGCGTAAAGTAAATAACGATAATGAAATTGCGATAAAAGTGCGATAAAATAAAATTGCGATAATTAAAGAGTACGATAATTAAAAGTGCAATTAAATATAATGACAATAAATAAAAGTGCAATAATTAAAAGTGCAATTAAATATGAAATAAAAGAATTATGCTTATTTAAACTTCCATAATCATGATGTTTGACGTGTTGATTTTTAGTTTATTCCCATGGGTTAATTGTTCCTTGTCCTGGATTATTCAATATGTCCATACGGATTTGTCCATACGGATTTGTCCGTAATAGTCCATCAGTCATAATCATAAAATGCGGAAGTCTTCATCAAATTATTCTTATTCCCGAAGTCAAATATTCCAACTAATTGGGGATTCGAATTGTAACAAGGTCTTAACACTTTGTTTAATGAATACACCAGGTTATCGACTGCGTGTAAACCAAGGTTTTACTACTTTGTTAACAATTACACCAATTACCCTTGAATGTAATTCACCCCTATTTCAACAAGTCTATTAACTATTAATCCAGTTCTGTGTCCGGTAAAATGAACAATTATTGGTATTTATAGATATCCCGCCCACCGTACCCAGTCAAGCGTATGTGGTTATATATAAATACGTCAAATTATAAGTCTATATATTAAATTAACGAGGTATCATTTAGTTAATATAAAGTCCATTAATAGCCCATAGTCTAATTTCCACAAGTGTCGTTCTTTTGTCCAAACTCCAATTATGGTACAAAGCCCAATTACCCAATTTTAATATTTAGCCCAACATCACGATTATTTCGACTTAGCTACGAGACATTAATTTAAAAATAACATTAACCATAACTTACAGTGATTAAAAATAACGTAGCATTACACGGACAGAATTTCGACTTACACCCTTACAACATTCGCTAACATACCCTTATTATTAGAATTTAAAATTAAAATTAAAATATAATATATATATATATATATATATATATATATATATATATATATATATATATATATATATATATATATATATATATATATATATATATATTTACGTATGATGAAAAGAAAAAGAAGGTGTAAAAATATCGATCGAATGCGTTGCCTTTTATAGGCCCCATTTCAGTTTTGGTGTGCTCCGCGATCTCGAAGGGTTTCTCCTTCACAGCTCCGCGATCGCGGAGTGGTGGATTACAGCTCATCCAAGTTTGGCTCCTAGCTTGCCGACGGATTTTTTAATAAATAAATATAATATATATATAATTTTAAGAATTATTTATATATTATATTATATTTATATGCATAGTTGACTTGTAATTTTAGGTCCGTTGCGTCGAGCGTTGAGAGTTGACTTTGGTCCCGGTTCCGGATTTTTGAACGTCCTTGCGTATAATTTAATATCTTGTACTTTGCGTTTCGCATTTTGTACTCTTGTAATTTTGAGACGTTTCTTATCAATAATTGGAACCACTTTGATTGTACTTTGTACTTTTGAGCTTTTTGGTCGTTTGCGTCTTCAATTCGTCAAATCTGTCTTTTGTCTTCACCTTTTATTATTTAAACGAATATAACTTGTAAATAGAACAATTGCAACTAAAAGCTTGTCTTCCTTAAGGGATAATGCTATGAAATATATGTTCGTTTTTAGCATTATCAAATATTCCCACACTTGAGTGTTGCTTGTCCTCAAGCAATATATGTGATGCCCCGTACAAAACCATCGTGTACGAGTTATCAACAACAGGATCATTACAAGGTTAAGTACTACATGATGTAATAAAAAAAGTTGCATTCACGATAAAAAGATGACGTCATAACCGACGTCAATTGTTTTACACCAACAGTATGCTTCTACGAATAGCAAGCATGAATAAATGTATGTGACCCTTAGGTCGTTACAAAACATAGTTCAAAAGTATTAAGTTTGAATGCAAGTTAAAGTGTTTCATGCAGTTGACATCTCTAGAGCAGCGGGTGTGTACATCAAGTCTAGTAACACAGCGGAAGCAAACCTTAGGCACCTGAGAAAAACATGCTTAAAATGTCAACACAACGGTTGGTGAGCTATAGTTTAAGTATAACAGTAATATAAGGTAGGCCACGAGATTTCAGTGCTACAAAGAGCCTTTCAAAACGATATGTTAAAGTATATGCTTAACCGTAGGAACTTGGTAACTAACTTAACGTTTATACCCCTAAAAGTACACTTGGCAAGTGCGTATGTATTACGAAGTATCAAACACTCGTTATATGCTAGCGCGACTAGCCCGAGTGGGGATGTCAAACCCTATGGATCCATATCTAAGATTCGCGTTCACGGTTCAAAAACCAATGATTAAACGTTACCGAGCTAAAGGGAATGTTTGTGCTGTTGTATAACCCACACATATATAAGTTTTAAGTACTCGTGCCTAGTATGTAAAACATAAAACGTGCATGTATTCTCAGTCCCAAAATAGTCAAAGTAAAAAGGGATACTATAACTCACAATGATAACGTAGCGGTAAAGTCGAGTCGGAAAGTAAGCAAGTACGTTTGTCCAAAGGTCCTCAACCTAAGTCAAATATTACTAAGTCAGTAAATCGTCTCAAAAGGTTTAAAAGTATGTAAATTAGGTCTTAAAGGTCATCATCATTCATCATCAAACTAAAGGCGTAAAGTAAGTCTCGTTTATGCAAGTAGTTTAAAACAAAGGCTGACTTGGATCAGTCACCACGGCCTCAATACCTACTGAAATAAGGTGAGACCAGTGGCCATAGCTCAGTCTATTATCCTTTAGTCGTGGTAAAAATTCCAGAGGCAAACTCGTCTTCGTTTGACCGTGGCGACGGTTTAAGTGCGAGTAGGTCAGAATTTTCTGCACAACGTTAAAAGGACATAGTGACGATCGGAGGGCCATAAATCCTAAACCGTAACTCGGATTAAGATGAGTCCGAAACGAAAAATTTTCTAATCGAACAGAGCTAACTGAATATCACAGTTACAGTAGCCCAGGTGTTCGGGTCTGACCCAGAAAACAGTAAACAGAAAACAGAAACAGAAAACAGTAGGTTCCGGTGGCTTCTTGGTACTCGATGCTTATCACGGTTCTCATCCTTGATGCATATAACTTCACGTGTAAAACTTGTTGATGTGTTTGCATCATCTTAACCAAGATTTGACCATCATAACACTAGTGTAAGTCTATGATATGAAGCACAACTCACTTAAGAGTTGTATGAAGTTTGATGAACCAAAGTTGCATCAAGATCATAGATTCAACACATTCATGAATTAGAAAAGTAATATTGTACTACAAACTTGAAAATAAACTAACTAATCAAGATCTTAAGTGGTTAGTTTGATCTTGAAGATCCAAGACCCAAAAGTTATTAAGTAAATTTTTATGTTCATGAACCTTTTAAGGTTTATCTTTAGTTCAAGAAAAATGAGATCAAAGTTAACTTGTAACACTTGACCATCTACAACCAAAATCACGATTTTAGTATATGAACAAATGAAGAAATAAACTAATTACACAAGTAGTAAGTTCATGGGTTTCATACTTTTAAAGATTCAAACCTAAGTCTTGATCCTTAGAAAGTAAACTTTTAAGTTTACTAACATGCATTCAAGTAATGATTTTTACAACCCATGAACCTTCAATCTTTTGACAAGTATGTAGAACATAAACTAGAGAGTTTAGCTCTTGCATGTTCTTGTATGAACAAGATAAATGAAGAACAAACTAGGAAGTTTGATTCTTACAACAAGTAAGTAAACATTAACTAAGAACATGTAACTAAACAACAACAAGAATCAAGTAAAAGAGTGATGATGATGGCGGTTTTTCGGAGAGAAAAAGAAGAAGAAGTAGCTCTTGATACTTACAATATTGAGAGAGAAATGAGAGAAAAACTTGAGTGAAATTTGCAAGTAAAAGTGTGTGTGTGAAAGTGGAATGAAGCAAGAGAATATGTAGTCAAAATTTAAAACCAAAACCCCCTTCCCAAAGCCCCTTGGCTGATGGTTTTAGCCACCAATGGGGGTGGTCACATGCCATTCTCTAGTGTTGGGGAGTGGTGTTGGTGTTTGAATGGTAAAAGTTGAATTTATGGGGAAAGGGTTTGCATGCTTGTAAGTATTTTGTTTTTAGTTTAATCTAGTTATTCCAAGGTTTATATTAACAAGTTACTAGCCTAAAGTTGGGCTTCTAGTAGTCCATTAAGATGTAGGGTGGGCTTATAAGTCCAATATCATGAGTCCATAACACTAATAAAAGTCCAAGTTCAATTAGTTAACAAATAAATCCAATAAGAGCCCAAGTAATTAACTAGTAGTCATAATTAATTAAAATGATTAATAAAACTAATCATGAATGTAAATAATATTCTGGAATATTATTCGTGAAAGTTTGGCGTTGGAATCCGAGCTCCTAGGCAAAAGCATGGACGATGATAGCAACTAGGATAGCGACGATGACGATAAAGGGAGAGCCCTAGTTTTGAGAAAGACGTTTCGGGCCATCAAAAGTCATGTACGGTTAATCATGGCAACAAGAAAATGTAGTAGCATACGTTCATATAATCACAAGTATTAATAATAATTATTATTAATTAACGTTGGAAAAACCAGGGTCGTTACATTACCCACATGTTAAAGAAAATTTTGTCCCGAAATTTTAAGCTGAGGTAGATGGAGGAGTTGGGAAAAGCTGAGGATACTTCTGCATCATTTGATCCTCTCGCTCCCAGGTAAACTCAGGTCCTCGTTTGGCATTCCATCGTACTCGGACGATCGGAATCTTGTTGCGTTTCAAAGTTTTGACTCACGGTCCATAATCTCGACAGGTTCTTCCAGGAAGTGGAGTTTGTCATCAATAGTAAGTTCCTCCAGTGGAAGGTAGGATGAACTGAGCTCAATTGTGCTGGTAGATCCAAACGGTAAGCAACGGGTCCAACACGCTCCAAGATTTCAAAAGGACCAATGTATCGTGGGTTCAACTTTCCACGTTTTCCAAAGCGAATCACACCTTTCCAAGGCGCAACCTTCAACATTACACGGTCACCCACGTTGAATTCAAAGTCTTTACATTTGAGGTATGCATAACTCTTTTGACGATCGCGGGCAGTCTTAAGCCTCGCTTGAATCTGAGCAATCTTCTCTGTTGTTTCGTGGACTACTTCGGGTCTGGTGATTTGCTTTTCGCCTACTTCAGCCCAACAAATAGGAGATCGACACTTGCGGCCATACAACGCTTCAAAAGGTGCAGCATTAATACTCGAGTGATAACTGTTGTTGTAAGAAAATTCGGCTAGTGGCAAATGCCTTTCCCAAGCCTTTCCGAAATCAGTGACACATGCACGCAACATGTCTTCCAAGGTCTGAATTGTTCGTTCACTTTTCCCGTCAGTCTGGGGATGATATGCAGTACTCATGTCGAGGCGGGTTCCCATGGCTTCTTGCAAGGAACACCAAAATCTAGAAGCAAAACGGGGATCGCGATCTGAGATGATCGATAAAGGTACACCATGACGAGATACAACCTCTTTGATGTATAATTGAGCAAGTCTCTCCATCGTATCCGTTCCCTTCATAGCCAGAAAGTGTGCAGATTTGGTAAGACGGTCAACGATAACCCAGATAATATCGTATCCGCCCATCGTCTTCGGTAGCTTGGTGATGAAATCCATTGTTATCCTTTCCCACTTCTATTGTGGGATTTCTGGTTGTTGAAGCAACCCAAAGGGCCTCTGATGCTCGGCCTTAACCTTCGAGCAAGTCAAACACTTTCCAACATAAGTTGCAACGTCCTTCTTAAGATTCGGCCACCAATACTGTTCTTTAAAGTCGTGGTACATTTTGCCCGCTCCAGGATGAATCGAATACCTCAATTTGTGTGCTTCATCAAGTATGAGGTACCGTAGTCTCCATAAAGAGGTACCCAAATTCTTCCGGCATAACATCGGAGTCCAGTATCTCTAACCTCGAATCGAGAGACAAGTATGTTCAAATGTTCATGAGATATATTCTCCTCCTTGAGAGCCTTATCTTGGGCTACTCGGATCTGATTGTTGAGGTTCGAATGGATAGTGATGTTCAGAGCCCGAACGCGAAGAGGTACTGTCCTCTCCTTTCGACTCAAAGCGTCAGCTACAACATTGGCCTTGCCAGGGTGATAACGGAGTTCACAATCGTAGTCGTTGAGCATCTCGATCCATCGATGCTATCTCATATTCAGTTGCTTCTGATCGAAGATGTGTTGAAGACTCTTGTGATCGGTGAAGATAGTACTTTTAGTTCCATACAAATAGTGTCTCCATAATTTGAGCGCAAAGACAATAGCTCCAAGTTCGAGATCGTGAGTTGTGTAGTTCCGCTCGTGAGTCTTCAATTGTCGGGATGCATAGGCAATAACCTTTGATCTTTGCATCAATACGCAACCAAATCCATTCTTCGATGCATCGCAATAAACGACAAAGTCGTCACTGCCTTCAGGGAGTAATAAAATAGGTGCGGAGGTTAACTTCTTCTTCAAGGTTTGAAATGTTGATTCGTGTACGGGTTCCCAACTGAACTTCTTTCCCTTATGAGTCAGCGCGGTCAAAGGGCGCGCAATCAGAGAGAATCCTTCTATAAACCTTCTGTAGTAACCTGCGAGACCTAGAAATTGGCGGATGTGAGTCAGAGTAGTAGGGGTTTCCCACTTGCTGATAGCTTCAATCTTCGCGGGATCAACTTTGATACCCTGGTCGCTCACAACATGACCCAGAAATTGGACTTCCTTCAACCAGAATTCACACTTGGAGAATTTCGCATAAAGTTGCTCTTGTCTCAAGAGTTCAAGCATCAATCGAAGATGTGCTCATGTTCTTCTTCGCTCTTGGAGTAGATGAGGATATCATCTATGAAGACGATAACGAACTTATCTAGGTACGGTTTGCAGACACGATTCATGAGGTCCATGAACACGGTAGGTGCATTGGTTAATCCGAATGGCATCACGAGGAACTCATAATGACCATAACGATTTCTGAACGCAGTTTTCATCACATCACTTTCCTTCACCCTCAACTGGTGATAACCGGATCATAAATCGATCTTAGAGTAAACACTCGATCCTTGAAGTTGATCAAAAAGGTCGTCAATGCGGGGAAGAGGATACCGATTCTTGATTGTCAATTTATTGAGTTCACGGTAGTCGATACACATACGGATGGATCCATCCTTCTTTTTCATAAACAAAACGGGTGCACCCCACGGCGATGAACTTGGTTGAATAAACCCTCGATCTAGTAGTTCTTGTAGTTGACTTTTGTCATAACCCGACCTTAACCATAAGGACGAATACAATAACATATGATTTCATCGCGAGGTATTGACCTCTATATGCGACATTTTTCAAAAACTGCATTCATTTTTACAATACAAACCATAGCTTTTATTACAAATACAAGGTTTAAACAACTTAATAATGATTATCGTTTAGCGATAATCTTAGACTTACAAACTTTACATGTGATAATAACAATACGACTTCCAACATATTTTACATTACAAATCTTCCGATATGCAGTTTTATTTTTGACACAAATATGCATACTCAAGATCTTGCTTAAATTCAACATGTTGCAGCGGAAGCTTTTAGTTATCACCTGAGAATAAACATGCTTAAAATGTCAACATAAAGTTGGTGAGATATAGGTTTAATGCCGGCAGTGTTATGAATATAGACCACAAGATTTCATATATAAACGTTTTAATAAAAATATTCTAAGTTGTTGAGCACTTGATAACCATACTTAACATTTAATCAACGTCGCATATTCCCTTTATTATGAAATCTTACTACACCGTACCAAGTGTAGTCACCGAAATGAAGTACTGTGCAACCGTTGAATACTGGTCATCCAGTCCGGTTGGGGTTGTCAGGCCTGATAGATCTATCAACAGGATTCGCGTTTACAATACCGCATGTAAATAGTAGTTACCAAGTTACAGGGAGATATGCTAGTGGTACAACTCAACGTAGAATATATAATTTTAATCACTTGTGTCCATAACATAAATCATAAAATGCATGTATTCTCATCCCGAAATATTTAGAGTTTAAAAGTGGGACTATATACTCACTTTTGTCTTGAAGGTATTTAACTCGACTTGATCTCCGATAGATATCACGAACCTAACCATATATATAATATATCAACATATTTTCTTTTTAAGTAATCGTTACATATATATATATACTTTTAATACTTTTAATATTTTCTTAGTCCGTAGTTAGCAGTCCGATGTTAGTGGTCCACAATTAGTTACTTAAATAAAATAAATAAAGACCCCATCGTATTCGTATTGATCAGAATTAATCTCGACCCATGGTACCATGTTGTCAAGTGACGTGTTGCGTACATAAAGTACCGTGTTGTCAAATGACGTGTTGCGTACAATCATGAGGTCTTATGATTAATCTTCTCGTGTTGTTTACGGGCGGTCCTGAAATATATAAAATCAAATCATAAGTAAATATATATTAAATATTATGTTAATTAGCCAAGATATGATTAATCCGATTTTGTCATAATATGATATATTACAGGTCTTGAAGTGTTTTTAAAAATCAAATTAGAAGGATCTATTTAGTTTACGAACAAGTTTGAAATCACTCAAACTATGTTCTTGTTGTTAAAATTTTACAACACAAAATAAGATAGCTATATAAATATGAATCGAATAAGGTTATAAATAAGGTTACTACCTCTAGTTACTTGGACAAAGCTACTGGAAAAGGTAAGAAAAATCTTGGAATCAAAAGAGTGGTGGAGTGAGATTGAAATATTGGAAGTAATCTCCTTGAAATCGGATGACTATATTGATACGTTCTTGAGTAGGTAAATGAAGAGAGATTAGGGAGTGAATTAACTTGAAAGAAAAATTGGAAATGAAATTGTATGTGTGTGTGTGTGCAAAATAGCATGATTATGGGATGGATATATAGGAGATTTAGTATGTTTTCTTGCACAAAAGTCACACATGAGGTTAAATGGCTGGTTCCCACATGTAACATCATGTCTAGTGGCTGATCATTGAAGTTTATTGTTGGTATATACCAATAGTAAATATGTATAGAAGCTAGGTATGATACGGTTACATATACCCTAGATATACTTGTAGAAATTTTGAGGAATCGGAACGAGAATTTAAATATGGACGGGTTTATAACTGTAAAAGAGGCTCAAAATTGGGCTTTTATTTTTGGGTCAAACCGGGCCAAAATGAAATTTTAAGACATTTTTAATAAAGCAATGTTAGCCCAAAAAAAATTTTCCGCCAGGGGCTCTGCCCCTTGGACCCCGCCAGGGGTTGCCACCCCTTGGACCCCGCTTATCGGGGGCGCTGCCCCCGAACCCCCGTCATAATCAAGATAAGTTCAAACAAGTGTGCACTCCACAATTCCCCAAACTTGTTCGATATTTATCAAGATTATTTTGGTTACAAATTAATCCCATTACACTTAAATCATATTGGTGACATAGATCACCAACACATTATAGATTGTAAGTATATATGTCAAAGAACATTACATATAGTTATCGTTTTGAAAACTTAAGTTACTGGTCTCAAAGTATACTTATAACTCATTGTTGTTAGTTTACAATGAAATGTTAAACCATCCTTAAATCATGTTAAATATGTATAGATATGTACATATACATAATCGTATAATTATCGTGTGTTATATAGTTCGTGATATCATCGGTCAAATTGGACGGTCAAACGTTGTGTGAAACTCTTTTCAAAAACATAAGTCTCAACAGTTTGGATTGCTTATCATGTTGGTAAGGTTTATTTTATGTAAATATAAATCTCATAAGTATAAAACGATCGGAAAAATCCGGGTCGTTACAACTTTGTAACTCTTGCATCTCTGAAGGTGCGAGTTGAAATGTCCCGTTCTTATTGATTAAAAACGTTCCATATTAATTGATTTCGTTGCGAGGTTTTGACCTCTATATGAGACATTTTTCAAAGACTGCATTCATTTTAAAACAAACCGTAACCTTTATTTCATCAATAAAGGTTTAAAAAGCTTTACGTAGATTATCAAATAATGATAATCTAAAATATACTGTTTACACACGACCATTACATAATGGTTTACAATACAAATATGTTACAACGAAATAAGTTTCTTGAATGCAGTTTTTACACAATATCATACAAGCATGGACTCCAAATCTCGTCCTTATTTAAGTATGCGACAGCGGAAGCTCTTAATAATCAGCTGAGAATAAACATGCTTAACACGTCAACAAAAAATATTAGTGAGTTATAGGTTTAACCTATATATATCAAATCGTAACAATAGACCACAAGATTTCATATTTCAATATACATCCCATACATAGAGATAAAAATCATTCATATGGTGAACACCTGGTAACCGACATTAACAAGATGCATATTTAAGAATATCCCCATCATTCCGGGACACCCTTCGGATATGATATAAATTTCGAAGTACTAAAGCATCCAGTACTTTGGATGGGGTTTGTTAGGCCCAATAGATCTATCTTTAGGATTCGCGTCAATTAGGGTGTCTGTTCCCTAATTCTTAGATTACCAGACTTAATAAAAAGGGGCATATTCGATTTCGATAATTCAATCATAGAATGTAGTTTCACGTACTTGTGTCTATTTTGTAAATCATTTATAAAACCTGCATGTATTCTCATCCCAAAAATATTAGATTTTAAAAGTGAGACTATAACTCACTTTCACAGATTTTTACTTCGTCGAGAAGTAAGACTTGGCCACTAGTCGATTCACGAACCTATAACAAATATGTACATATATATTAAAGTATGTTCAAAATATATTTACAACACTATTAATACATTTTTGATGTTTTAAGTTTATTAAGTCAGTTGTCCTCGTTAGTAACCTACAACTAGTTGTCCACAGTTAGATGTACAGAAATAAATCGATATATATTATATTGAATCAATCCACGACCCAGTGTATACATATCTCAGTATTGATCACAACTCAAACTATATATATTTTGGAATCAACCTCCACCCTGTATAGCCAACTCAGACATTCACATATAGAGTGTCTATGGTTGTTCCAAAATATATATAGATGTGTTGAAATGATAGGTCGAAACATTGTATACGTGTCTATGGTATCTCAAGATTACATAATATACAGTACAAGTTGATTAAGTTATGGTTGGAATAGATTTGTTACCAATTTTCACGTAGCTAAAATGAGAAAAATTATCCAATTTTGTTTTACCCATAACTTCTTCATTTTAAATCCGTTTTGAGTGAATCAAATTGCTATGGTTTCATATTGAACTATAATTTAAGAATCTAAACAGAAAAGTATAGGTTTATAGTCAGAAAATTAAGTTACATGTCAATTACTAAAGAGGTAGTCATTTTCGTCGAAAAACGACATCTTGATGACCATTTTGGAAAACATACTTTCACTTTGAGTTTAACAATGATTTTTGGATATATTTTCATGTTCATAAGAAAAATCATTTTCCCAGAAGAACAACTTTTAAATCAAAGTTTATCATAGTTAGCATATCATATAGATATAGAACATGTGTTTAGTTGATTTTAAAAGTCATGTTAGAAGGATTAACTTTTGTTTGTGAACAAGTTTAGAATTAACTAAACTATGTTCTAGTGATTACAAGTTTAAACCTTTGAATAAGATAGCTTTATATGTATGAATTGAATGATGTTATGAACATCATTACTACCTCAAGTTTTGTGGATAAACCTACTGGAAAAGAGACAAATGGATCTAGCTTCAAAGGATCTTGGATGGCTTGAAAGTTCTTGAAGTAGAATCATGACACGAAAACAAGTTCAAGCAAGATTTCCACTCGAAATAAGATTGTTATAGTTATAGAAATTGAATCAAAGTTTGAATATGAGTATTACCTTGTATTAGAAAGATATCTTACTATAAATAAGAAAGATTTCTTGAGGTTGGATGATCACTCTACAAGATTGGAAGTAAGCTAGCAAACTTGGAAGTATTCTTGATTTTATGAAGCTAGAACTTGTAGAATTTATGAAGAACACTTAGAACTTGAAGATAGAACTTGAGAGAGATCAATTAGATGAAGAAAATTGAAGAATGAAAGTGTTTGTAGGTGTTTTTGGTCGTTGGTGTATGGATTAGATATAAAGGATATGTAATTTTGTTTTCATGTAAATAAGTCATGAATGATTACTCATATTTTTGTAATTTTATGAGATATTTCATGCTAGTTGCCAAATGACGGTTCTCACATGTGTTAGGTGACTCAAATGGGCTGCTAATAGCTGATCATTGGAGTGTATATACCAATAGTACATACATCTAAAAGCTGTGTATTGTACGAGTACGAATACGGGTGCATACGAGTAGAATTGTTGATGAAACTGAACGAGGATGTAATTGTAAGCATTTTTGTTAAGTAGAAGTATTTTGATAAGTGTCTTGAATTCTTTCAAAAGTGTATGAATACATATTAAAACACTACATGTATATACATTTTAACTGAGTCGTTAAGTCATCGTTAGTCGTTACATGTAAGTGTTGTTTTGAAACCTTTAGGTTAACTATCTTGTTACATATTGTTAACCCAATGTTTATAATATCAAATGAGATTTTAAATTATTACATTATCATGATATTATGATGTATGAATATCTCTTAATATGATATATATACATTAAATGTCGTTACAACGATAATCGTTACATATATGTCTCGTTTCAAAATCATTAAGTTAGTAGTCTTGTTTTTACATATGTAGTTCATTGTTAATATACTTAATGATATGTTTACTTATCATAATATCATGTTAACTATATATATATATATATATATCCATATATATGTCATCATATAGTTTTTACAAGTTTTAACGTTCGTGAATCACCGGTCAACTTGGGTGGTCAATTGTCTATATGAAACCTATTTCAATTAATCAAGTCTTAACATGTTTGATTACTTAACATGTTGGAAACACTTAATCATGTAAATAATAATTTCATTTAATATATATATAAACATGGAAAAGTTCGGGTCACTACAAAACCTACCCGTTAAATAAATTTCGTCTGAAATTTTAAGCAGTTGGAGGTGTTGACGTATCTTCTGGAAATTAATGCGGGTATTTCTTCTTCATCTGATCTTCTCATTCCCAGGTGAACTCGGGTCCTCTACGAGCATTCCATCGAACCTTAACAATTGGTATCTTGTTTTGCTTAAGTCTTTTAACCTCACGATCCATTATTTCGACGGGTTCTTCGATGAATTGAAGTTTTTCGTTGATTTGGATTTCATCTAATGGAATAGTGAGATCTTCTTTAGCAAAACATTTCTTCAAATTCGAGACGTGGAAAGTGTTATGTACAGCCGCGAGTTGTTGAGGTAACTCAAGTCGGTAAGCTACTGGTCCGACACGATCAATAATCTTGAATGGTCCAATATACCTTGGATTTAATTTCCCTCGTTTACCAAATCGAACAACACCTTTCCAAGGTGCAACTTTAAGCATGACCATCTCTCCAATTTCAAATTCTATATCTTTTCTTTTAATGTCAGCGTAGCTCTTTTGTCGACTTTAGGCGGTTTTCAACCGTTGTTGAATTTGGATGATCTTCTCGGTAGTTTCTTGTATTATCTCCGGACCCGTAATCTGTCTATCCCCCACTTCACTCCAAAAAATCGGAGACCTGCACTTTCTACCATAAAGTGCTTCAAACGGCGCCATCTCAATGATTGAATGGTAGCTGTTGTTGTAGGAAAATTCTGCTAACGGTAGATGTCGATCCCAACTGTTTCCAAAATCAATAACACATGCTCGTAGCATGTCTTCAAGCGTTTGTATCGTCCTTTCGCTCTGCCCATCAGTTTGTGGATGATAGGCAGTACTCATGTCTAGACGAGTTCCTAATGCTTCCTGTAATGTCTGCCAGAATCTTGAAATAAATATGCCATCCCTATCAGAGATAATAGAGATTGGTATTCCATGTCTGGAGACGACTTCCTTCAAATACAGTCGTGCTAACTTCTCCATCTTGTCATCTTCTCTTATTGGCAGGAAGTGTGCTGATTTGGTGAGACGATCAACTATTACCCAAAAAGTATCAAAACCACTTGCAGTCCTTGGCAATTTAGTGATCAAATCTATGGTAATGTTTTCCTATTTCTATTCCGGGATTTCGGGTTGTTGAAGTAGACCTGATGGTTTCTGATGCTCAGCTTTGACCTTAGAACACGTCAAACATTCTCCTACGTATTTAGCAACATCGGCTTTCATAACCGGCCACCAAAAATGTTTCTTGAGATCCTTGTACATCTTCCCCGTTCCAGGATGTATTGAGTATCTAGTTTTATGAGCTTCTCTAAGTACCATTTCTCTCATATCTCCAAATTTTGATACCCAAATCCTTTCAGCCCTATACCGGGTTCCGTCTTCCCGAATATTAAGATGCTTCTCCGATCCTTTGGGTATTTCATCCTTTAAATTTCCCTCTTTTAAACCTCCTTGTTGCGCCTCCTTTATTTGAGTAGTAAGGTTATTGTGAATCATTATATTCATAGATTTACTCGAATGGGTTCTCTGTCCTTCCTGCTCAAGGCGTCGGCTACCACATTTGCCTTCCCCGGGTGGTAACGAATTTCAAAGTCATAATCATTCAACAATTCAATCCACCTACGCTGCCTCATATTCAGTTGTTTTTGATTAAATATGTGTTGAAGACTTTTGTGGTCGGTATATATAATACTTTTGACCCCATATAAGTAGTGCCTCCAAGTCTTTAATGCAAAAACAACCGCGCCTAATTCCAAATCATGCGTCGTATAATTTTGTTCGTGAATCTTCAATTGTCTAGACGTATAAGCAATTACTTTTGTTCGTTGCATTAATACACAACCGAGACCTTGCTTTGAGGCATCACAATATATCACAAAATCATCATTCCCTTCAGGTAATGACAATATAGGTGCCGTAGTTAACTTTTTCTTCAATAACTGAAACGCTTTCTCTTGTTCATCCTTCCATTCAAATTTCTTCCCTTTTTGCGTTAATGCAGTCAAGGGTTTTGCTATTATGGAAAAGTCTTGGATGAACCTTCTGTAGTAACCAGCTAGTCCTAAAAACTGGCATATGTGTTTCGGAGTTTTCGGGGTTTCCCACTTTTCAACAGTTTCTATCTTTGCCGGGTCTACCTGGATACCTTCTTTGTTCACTATGTGACTGAGGAATTGAACTTCTTTCAACCAAAATGCACACTTTGAAAACTTAGCGTACAATTCTTCCTTCCTCAATACTTCTAACACCTTTCTCAAATGTTCACCGTGTTCTTGGTCATTCTTTGAGTAAATAAGTATGTCATCAATGAAAATAATGACAAACTTGTCAAGGTATGGTCCACACACTCGGTTCATAAGGTCCATGAACACAGCTGGTGCATTAGATAAACCAAACGGCATGACCATAAACTCGTAATGACCATAACGTGTTCTAAAAGTAGTCTTTGGAATATCATCTTCTTTCACCCGCATTTGATGATACCCGGAACGTAAGTCAATCTTTGAATAAACAGACGAGCCTTGTAGTTGATCAAATAAGTCGTCGATTCTCGGTAGTGGGTAGCAGTTCTTGATGGTGAGTTTGTTCAACTCTCAGTAGTCGATACACAACCTGAATGTACCATCTTTCTTCTTGACAAACAAAACAGGAGCTCCCCACGGTGATGTGCTTGGTCGAATGAAACCACGCTCTAAAAGTTCTTGTAATTAGCTTTACAATTCTTTCATCTCACTGGGTGCGAGTCTGTAAGGAGCACGAGCTATTGGTGCAGCTCCTGGTACAAGATCTATTTGAAATTCAACGGATCGATGTGGGGGTAATCCCGGTAATTCTTTCGGAAATACATCGGGAAATTCTTTTGCGATGGGAACATCATTGATGCTCTTTTCTTCAGTTTGTACTTTCTCGACGTGTGCTAGAACAGCATAGCAACCTTTTCTTATTAGTTTTTGTGCCTTCAAATTACTAATAAGATGTAGCTTCGTGTTGCCCTTTTCTCCGTACACCATTAAGGGTTTTCCTTTTTCTCGTATAATGCGAATTGCATTTTTGTAACAAACGATCTCTGCTTTCACTTCTTTCAACCAGTCCATACCGATTATCACATCAAAACTCCCTAACTCTACTGGTATCAAGTCAATCTTAAATGTTTTGCTAACCAGTTTAATTTATCGATTCTGACATATATTATCTGCTGAAAATAATTTACCATTTGCTAATTCGAGTAAAAATTTACTATCCAAAGGCGTCAATGGACAACTTAATTTAGCACAAAATTCTCTACTCATATAGCTTCTATCCGCACCCGAATCAAATAAAACGTAAGCAGATTTATTGTCAATAAGAAACGTACCCGTAACAAGCTCCGGGTCTTCCTGTGCCTCTGCCGCATTAATATTGAAAACTCTTCCGCGGCCTTGTCCATTCGTGTTCTCCTGGTTCGGGCAATTTCTAATAATGTGGCCCGGTTTTCTACATTTATAACAAACTACATTGGCATAACTTGCTCCGGCACTACTTGCTCCGCCATTACTAGTTCCGACACCATTTGTTCCTTTCGTTCTGTTAACCCCTGGTCCGTAGACCTCACACTTCGCCACGCTATGACCATTTCTTTTACACTTGTTGCAAAATTTGGTGCAGAACCCCGAGTGATACTTTTCACACCTTTGGCATAGCTGCTTCTGATTGTTGTTGTTGTTGTTGCGGTTATTATTGTTGTTGGGATGATTGTTATAGTTGTTGTTGTTGTTGTTGTTGTTGTTGTTGTTGTTGTTGTTGTTGTTGTTGTTGTTGTTGTTGTTGTTGTTGTTGTTGTTGTTGTTGTTGTTGTTGTTGTTGTTGTTGTTGTTGTTGTTGTTGTTGTTGTTATTGGGCCGTTTGCTGTAGTTGCGATTGATGTTGCGATTGTTGGGATAGTTGTTGCGATTATTGTTATAATTGCTGTTGTTGTTGTATTGGTGATTCTTATCACCGTTTTCCTCCCACTTTCTTTTGACTTGCTTCACATTGGCCTCTTCAGCAGTCTGTTCTTTAATTCTTTCTTCAATCTGGTTCACTAGTTTGTGAGCCATTCTACCTGCCTGTTGTATGGAGGCGGGCTCGTGTGAACTTATATCTTCTTGGATTCTTTCCGGTAATCCTTTCACAAACGCGTCGATCTTCTCTTCCTCATCTTCGAACGCTCCCGGACACAATAGGCATAATTCTGTGAATCGTCTTTCGTACGTGGTAATATCAAATCCTTGGGTTCATAACCCTCTAAGTTCTATCTTGAGCTTATTGACCTCAGTTCTGGGACGGTACTTCTCGTTCATCAAGTGCTTGAATGCTGACCACGGTAGTGCGTAAGCATCATCTTGTCCCACTTGCTCTAGATAGGTATTCCGCCATGTTAACGCAAAACCTGTGAAGGTATGCGTAGCGTACTTCACTTTGTCCTCTTCAGTACACTTACTTATGGCAAACACCGATTCGACCTTCTCGGTCCACTGTTTCAATCCGATCGGTCCTTCGGTTCCATCAAATTCCAAAGGTTTGCAGGCAGTGAATTCTTTGTAGGTGCATCCTACACGATTTCCTGTACTGCTAGATCCAAGGTTATTGTTGGTATGTAGCGCAGCCTGTACTGCGGCTATGTTTGAAGCAAGAAAGGCACGGAATTCCTCTTCGCTCATATTCAAGGTATGTCGAGTAGTCGGTGCCATTTCCTTTAAAATAGTCAAATGAAACGAGTTAATTATATAGAATATCAAGAGTAGTCAATAGTATTTCGTAGCATAATATGAACTTATTTATAAAAGCTCTTTCTTCATATTAGCGTTTTATACTCTTTAATTCGGGTAGTACCACCTACCCGTTAAGTTCATACTTAGTAGCTAACATACCATTTCAACTACTACAATTCTATATGAAAAACTAATCACAAAAACAAAAACAAAAATATATATCATATTCAAGCCTTTATACAATAACTTGCAAACTTACAATACCGCTATTTTACATATAGCATGAAATATAGCACATAAAACTTGATACAAAGTAGTTGCGAAGATAATTCTAGTTAATAAATAAGGCGTTCAGCAAAGGCAATAAAGACACGTAATTCATACGTCCAGAAACAAGTCATGCATTCTGGTTTTACTAATACCACTTCCCATCCTTGGTTTTATGGAACATAACCGTTGTGACCGATAGTAAGACAATGTGTTGTAACGTCGTCAAAAGGATGAAGGTTACGTAATGACCAACAGTCTCGTAATAACCTAAAAACCTCATTTCTTACCCCAATTACCGACTCCGTCACTTGTGGGAACGTTTTGTTTAATAGTTGTAGCCCGATGTTCTTGTTCTCACTTTGGTAAGAAGCGAACATTACTAACCCGTAAGCATAACATGCTTCTTTTTGTTGCATGTTAGCCGCTTTTTCTAAATCACGAAGTCCTATATTCGGATATATTGAGTCAAAATAATTTCTTAACCCGTTGCGTAAAATAGCATTTGGGTTCCCCGCAATATATGCGTCAAAGTAAACACATCGTAACTTATGGATTTCCCAATGTGATATCCCCCATCTTTCAAACGAAAGCCTTTTATAAACCAAAGCATTCTTAGAACGTTCTTCGAATGTCTTACAAACTGATCTCGCCATAAATAGTTGTGCCGAGGAATTCTGACCGACTCTAGACAAGATTTCATCAATCATGTCTCCGGGTAGGTCTCTTAAAATATTGGGTTGTCTATCCATTTTGTGTTTTTATACTATAAAATAGACAAGAGTTAGATTCATAAAAAAAAATACTTATTAATACAAGCAATTTTTACATATATCATAAAGCATAAGCACACTATACTACATATATTACACCACATGAATACAACTATCTTATTCCGACTCGCTCATTTCTTCTTCTTCTTCAGTTTTGGTTCGTTTTGCCAAGTTTCTAGGGATATATGATGTTCCCCTAATACGAGCTGTCGTTTTCCACAACGATTTAGAAAAACCTGGTGGTTTAGAGGTTCCCGGGTCATTGTTACAACTTAAGGACTTCGGGGGTTGAGATACATATAAAGTTCATCGGGGTTGGAATCTGATTTCTCTATTTTTATGCCCTTTCTATTATTGTTCTCTTTTGCCTTATTAAATTGTGTTGGGGTAATTTCTATAACATCATCGGAATCCTTGTCGGGATCCGATTCATCAGAGAATTGGTAATACTCCCAATACTTTGCTTCCTTAGCGGAAACACCATTGACCATAATTAACTTTGGTCGGTTGGTTGAGGATTTTCTTCTACTTAACCGTTTTATTATTTCCCCCACTGGTTCTATTTCTTCTTCCGGTTCCGATTCTTCTTCCGGTTCCAATTCTTCTTCCGGTTCCGACTCTTCTTCCGGTTCCTCTTCGGGAACTTGTGAATCAGTCCACGAATCATTCCAATTTACATTTGACTCTTCATTATTATTAGGTGAGTCAATGGGACTTGTTCTAGAGGTAGACATCTATCACATAATACCAAACACGTTAAGAGATTAATATATCACATAATATTCACATGTTAAAAATATATAGTTTCCATCAAAAATGTTAATCAATCATTTTTAAAGAAAACACGGTCGAAGTCCAGACTCACTAATGCATCCTAACAAACTCGATAAGACACACTAATGCAAATTTTCTGGTTCGCTAAGACCAACGCTCGGATACCAAATGAAATGTGCCGTTCTTATTGATTAAAAACGTTCCATATTAATTGATTTCGTTGAGAGGTTTTGACCTCTATATGAGACGTTTTTCAAAGACTGCATTCATTTTAAAACAAACCGTAACCTTTATTTCATCAATAAAGGTTTAAAAAGCTTTACGTAGATTATCAAATAATGATAATCTAAAATATCCTGTTTACACATGACCATTACATAATGGTTTACAATACAAATATGTTACAACGAAATAAGTTTCTTGAATGCAGTTTTTACACAATATCATACAAGCATGGACTCCAAATATCGTCCTTATTTAAGTATGCGACAGCGGAAGCTCTTAATAATCACCTGAGAATAAACATGCTTAAAACGTCAACAAAAAAATGTTGGTGAGTTATAGGTTTAACCTATATATATCAAATCGTAACAATAGACCACAAGATTTCATATTTCAATATACATCCCATACATAGAGATAAAAATCATTCATATGGTGAACACCTGGTAACCGACATTAACAAGATGCATATTTAAGAATATCCCCATCATTCCGGGACACCCTTCGGATATGATATAAATTTTGAAGTACTAAAGCATTCGGTACTTTGGATGGGGTTTGTTAGGCCCAATAGATCTATCTTTAGGATTTGTGTCAATTAGAGTGTCTGTTCCCTAATTCTTAGATTACCAGACTTAATAAAAATGGGCATATTCGATTTCGATAATTCAACCATAGAATGTAGTTTCACGTACTTGTGTCTATTTTGTAAATCATTTATAAAACCTGCATGTATTCTCATCCCAAAAATATTAGATTTTAAAAGTGGGACTATAACTCACTTTCACAGATTTTTACTTCGTCAGGAAGTAAGACTTGGCCACTGGTCGATTCACGAACCTATAACAAATATGTACATATATATTAAAGTATGTTCAAAATATATTTACAACACTATTAATACATTTTTGATGTTTTAAGTTTATTAAGTCAGCTATCCTCGTTAGTAACCTACAACTAGTTGTCCACAGTTAGATGTACAGAAATAAATCGATATATATTATATTGAATCAATCCACGACCCAGTGTATACATATCTCAGTATTGATCACAACTCAAACTATATATATTTTGGAATCAACCTCAATCCTGTATAGCCAACTCAAACATTCATATATAGAGTGTCTATGGTTGTTCTGAAATATATATAGATGTGTTGAAATGATAGGTCGAAACATTGTATACGTGTCTATGGTATCTCAAGATTACATAATATACAGTACAAATTGATTAAGTTATGGTTGGAATAGATTTGTTACCAATTTTCACGTAGCTAAAATGAGAAAAATTATCCAATCTTGTTTTACCCATAACTTCTTCATTTTAAATCCGTTTTGAGTGAATCAAATTGCTATGGTTTCATATTGAACTCTAATTTAAGAATATAAACAGAAAAGTATAGGTTTATAGTATGAAAATTAAGTTAC
Source organism: Rutidosis leptorrhynchoides (assembly GCF_046630445.1). Classification (NCBI taxonomy): domain Eukaryota; kingdom Viridiplantae; phylum Streptophyta; class Magnoliopsida; order Asterales; family Asteraceae; genus Rutidosis; species Rutidosis leptorrhynchoides. The sequence goes on from NC_092343.1 coordinate 175,595,746, forward strand.
ATGTCAATTACTAAAGAGGTAGTCATTTCCGTCGAAAAACGACATCTTGATGACCATTTTGGAAAACATACTTTCACTTTGAGTTTAACAATGATTTTTGGATATAGTTTCATGTTCATAAGAAAAATCATTTTCCCAGAAGAACAACTTTTAAATCAAAGTTTATCATAGTTTTTAATTAACTAACCCAAAACAGCCCGCGGTGTTACTACGACGGCATATGTCCGGTTTTACGGTGTTCTTCGTGTTTCTAAATTTTAAATCATTAAGTTAGCATATCATATAGATATATAACATGTGTTTAGTTGATTTTAAAAGTCATGTTAGAAGGATTAACTTTTGTTTGTGAACAAGTTTAGAATTAACTAAACTATGTTCTAGTAATTACAAGTTTAAACCTTCGAATAAGATAGCATTATATGTATGAATTGAATGATGTTATGAACATCATTACTACCTCAAGTTTTGTGGATAAACCTACTGGAAAAGAGACAAATGGATCTAGCTCCAAAGAATCTTGGATGGCTTGAAAGTTCTTGAAGTAGAATCATGACACGAAAACAAGTTCAAGTAAGATTTCCACTCGAAATAAGATTGTTATAGTTATAGAAATTGAATCAAAGTTTGAATATGAGCATTACCTTGTATTAGAAAGATATATTACTGTAAATAAGAAAGATTTCTTGAGGTTGGATGATCACTCTACAAGATTGGAAGTAAGCTAGCAAACTTGGAAGTATTCTTGATTTTATGAAGCTAGAACTTGTAGAATTTATGAAGAACACTTAGAACTTGAAGATAGAACTTGAGAGAGATCAATTAGATGAATAAAATTGAAGAATGAAAGTGTTTGTAGGTGTTTTTGGTCGTTGGTGTATGGATTAGATATAAAGGATATGTAATTTTGTTTTCATGTAAATAAGTCATGAATGATTACTCATATTTTTGTAATTTTATGAGATATTTCATGCTAGTTGCCAAATTATGGTTCCCACATGTGTTAGGTGACTCACATGGGCTGCTAAGAGCTGATCATTAGAGTGTATATACTAATAGTACATACATCTAAAAGCTGTGTATTGTACGAGTACGAATACGGGTGCATACGAGTAGAATTGATGATGAAACTGAACGAGGATGTAATTGTAAGCATTTTTGTAAAGTAGAAGTATTTTGATAAGTGTCTTGAAGTCTTTCAAAAGTGTATGAATACATATTAAAACACTACATGTATATACATTTTAACTGAGTCGTTAAGTCATCGTTAGTCGTTACATGTAAGTGTTGTTTTGAAACCTTTAGGTTAACGATCTTGTTACATATTGTTAACCCAATGTTTATAATATCAAATGAGATTTTAAATTATTACATTATCATAATATTATGATGTATGAATATCTCTTAATATGATATATATACATTAAATGTCGTTACAACGATAATCGTTACATATATGTCTCGTTTCAAAATCATTAAGTTAGTAGTCTTGTTTTTACATATGTAGTTCATTGTTAATATACTTAATGATATGTTTACTTATCATAATATCATGTTAACTATATATATATCCATATATATGTCATCATATAGTTTTTACAAGTTTTAATGTTCGTGAATCACCGGTCAACTTGGGTGGTCAATTGTCTATATGAAACCTATTTCAATTAATCAAGTCTTAACAAGTTTGATTGCTTAACATGTTGGAAACACTTAATCATGTAAATAATAATTTCATTTAATATATATATAAACATGAAAAAGTTTGGGTCACTACACGAGTCGATAAGGTGCGCGAGCTACAGGTGCAGCTCCTGGCACTAAGTCTATCTGAAACTCTACGGCTCTCGGTGGCGGTAATCCAGGCAATTCTTCTGGGAAGACATCGGGAAACTCGTTCACAATACGTACATCGTTCACACTCTTCACCTCGGGTTCTACCGTTTTCACATGTGCTAGGACAGCAAGACGTCCCTTCTTCATGATCTTTTGCGCTTTCACGCAACTAATGAGATTCAGTTTCGAGGTACATATCTCTCCATAAATAACCAGTGGCTCACCATCTCCTTGTGGTATTCGAAGAGCTTTATCTCCACAAATAATATCGGTCCTTACTTTGGTCAACCAATCCATACCGACGATCACGTCAAAACTTCCCAGTTTGATAGGTATCAAGTCAATTTCGAAATTCGCACCAGCTACATTAATAATAGCTCCTCGGCCAATTTGGTCAACCTTTTCAAGTTTACCATTGGCTACCTCGACAAGCATACTTTCTTTTAAAGGAACTAACGACCAATTTATCTTATCGCAAAAGTGTCTACATACATAACTTCTATCGGCACCAGTATTAAATAGGACAGAAGCTAAAGGATTGTTGATAGTGAATATACCTGTCACCAAGTCGGGGTTCTCACATGCATCCCTTGCATTAACATTAAAAGCTCTACCTCGCAGTGGTCCGCCGTCTTTTCGCTTGTCGGGACACTCATTCCTGAAGTGACCCGTCTTTCCGCATCCGTAGCACTTCTTCGGCCCGGTGGGGTTCGCCCTTGCATTCAAAGTATTGACCTTGCAATCCTTGCCTATATGCCCAGACCGTTGGCACTTCTCACAAACGACATTACAATACCCAGTGTGGTGTTTGTAACACCTCTTGCATTGCGGTAGGGTACCTTTGTAGTTTGGGTTGGAGCTTGTGCCGAGGTTGGGATTTCCACCGTTGTTGTGTCTCTTAGCGGGGGTCTGATCATAGGTCCTCCCCTTACTGTTATCCCACTTTCGCTTGTCACTACTACCCGCTTCAGACTTGGACTTCTCCGGTTCATCGATGAGAATCTGATTCATGAGTGTATGCACCATGCGCATTGCTTTGGGAACATTCGGGGGCTTGGATGAGGTGACATTACCCTTGATGGACTTAGGGAGTCCCCAAAAGTATCTCTCCATATGCTTGAATTCCGGGGTGACCATGGTAGGACACATAAGAGCTAACTCAAGAAACCTCCGATTGTAACCATCGAGGTCGTTGCCAATAGCTTTCAATTGCATAAACTCCATTTCCATCTTTTGTATCTCGGTTCTCGGACAATACTCATCAATCATAGCCGCTTTGAACTCCTCCCATGGCGTAGCATATGCCTCATCAATACCTTGTGCCTGTGCCATGGTGTTCCACCATGTGAGGGCGCCATCGGATAGCGTGCAGGAAGCAAATTTGGTTTTGTTGGACTCGGAACAGTTGCTGACTCGGAATACTGATTCAAGCTTTTCAAACCATCTTCTGAGACCAACAGGCCCCTCAGTTCCGCTGAAGTTATGTGGTTTACAGCTCTGGCATTCCTTGTAAGTACACCCATCGCGGTTGGGCTGATTAACTACTTGAACTTATGGTTGCATTTCCGCAAGTGCTGCGGCTACACGTTCCTGGATCATCTCTTCAATTTTAGTAGCAGTAGGTGTGGATCGACCGTTAGCCATGACGTTCTAAACAAAAATTTTGACTCAAGTCAAAATTCAGCATGCAATAAATAAATATATAGTATATAACAACCAACATGAAAACCATACAACACATGTTGATTAAATAACGCAACTAGACATAAGTAGCACAAAACCATGATACGGTAACGTAAATAGAACACTTGTGCCAAAAAGTAAACAACACAAAGTTTCCATTCATAAATAATAAGTTTCATACATTCGCACAAGTTCGTACATTACATAAGTAATACATAAAACTACCACTGGGTTACACAATGAAATCTAAATACAAAAGCCCTATGGTGACGGTGGGGGAAGGATGTCCTTAACATGGGCCATCTTGTCCTCAAGCTCAGCTACCCGATCTCGGAGGATCTCCACCTCCCTTGTCAGTTCCTCGACAGTGGGAGCTGGTGGGGCAGGCGGTGCTAGCGGTACAGGTGGTGCCGGTGGTGCAGGTGGTGCAGACAGCACATAACGGGGTGCAGATGTAGACGGTCTGGCTCCAGAGATAGTTAGTACGTAACGGGGTGCCTTACGCACTTGTGGGTCGGCAGGGTATGGCACAAGCCGCTTACGAGCAGTAACCCTACGACGCCGACCAAATGCGTCAGTGAAAGCAAGACGTCCATTCACCCCTAGAATGACAGTGCCATCAAAACGGTACCGCTTCTTCGGCGGGGTGGAGGGTGCCTATATAGGTACATCAGTAGGGTCCTCATCATCACTGGAGTCGTCTGAGGAGGTGTCGTCAGATGAAGCATCAGTGGATGACAGGTTGTCCGAATCATGTGGTGGCTGTACGGGTGGCTGAACTGGCAGTCCGTGGGCGGCCATCATCTGTCTGTATCTGCCTGGCGGAATCGGCACTAAACGTCCATTAGGAGCGCGTCGGCACGGCATGCGCATATGGTTACGGAATGGCCCTTCCCCGAACTCCGCGGGAATCACAACACCACCGATGCGGGGCTGTGGCTCCAAGGGTCCGGGAGCAGACGGAGCTGGAATCTCCGTAGGGTCCACGTGTCCTTCAATAGTAGCGACTGGTGCCGGCGCACTACTACTAGCTCCGGAAGACGAAGCGCCGGGGTCACTGGTGCATATCGGGATCGGTGTGTCGGCAGCAGCAGCAGGTGGGGTGGCTGACGAGTCTGGACTGCCCAAAATGATAGCAAGTGGAGTATCCGACATCTGAACAAGGAAAAATAAATTTTTCCATGTCAGTAAGTCATAAAGCAAGCACGTATTGGGCCAACAGTTTAAATCACGTATAACAATAAGTAGCATGGCAATAATAACGAATTGTACAAAAGTAGCATGCAATCGAAAGCAAGTAATATCATGCAGTAGTGAAATCATGTAATAGCATACAGCATATAGCAGTAAAAGTAAGCAGCAGCATGTAGTAAGTTCAGCGAAAACAAGTAAACTAGCAAGTTGTAGATTAGTCCTATTAGTGAATCCTACTCGGGTCGGTCTTAGACTAACTAATGCAACCTAATTCCCTACAACCAATGCTCTAATACCAAATGTGATGCCCCTACAAAACCATCGTGTACGAGTTATCAACAACAGGATCATTACAAGGTTAAGTACTATATGATGTAATAAAAAAAAGTTGCATTCACGATAAAAAGATGACGTCATAACCGACGTCAATTGTTTTACACCAACAGTATGCTTCTACGAATAGCAAGCATGAATAAATGTATGTGACCCTTAGGTCGTTACAAAACATAGTTCAAAAGTATTAAGTTTGAATGCAAGTTAAAGTGTTTCATGCAGTTGACATCTCTAGAGCAGCGGGTGTCTACATCAAGTCTAGTAACACAGCGGAAGCAAACCTTAGGCACCTGAGAAAAACATGCTTAAAATGTCAACACAACGGTTGGTGAGCTATAGTTTAAGTATAACAGTAATATAGGGTAGGCCACGAGATTTCAGTGCTACAAAGAGCGTTTCAAAATGATATGATAAAGTATATGCTTAACCGTGGGCACTTGGTAACTAACTTAACGTTTATACCCCCTGAAAGTACACTTGGCAAGTGTGTATGTATTACGAAGTATCAAACACTCGTTATATGCTAGCGCGACTAGCCCAAGTGGGGATGTCAAACCCTATGGATCCATATCTAAGATTCGCGTTCAAGGTTCAAAAACCAATGATTAAACGTTACCGAGCTAAAGGGAATGTTTGTGCCGTTGTATAACCCACACATATATAAGTTTTAAGTACTCGTGCCTAGTATGTAAAACATAAAACGTGCATGTATTCTCAGTCCCAAAATAGTCAAAGTAAAAAGGGATGCTATAACTCACAATGATAAGGTAGCGGTAAAGTCGAGTCGAAAGTAAGCAAGTACGTTTGTCCAAAGGTCCTCAACCTAAGTCAAATATTACTAAGTCAGTAAATCATCTCAAAAGGTTTAAAAGTATGTAAATTAGGTCTTAAAGGTCATCATCATTCATCATCAAACTAAAGGCGTAAAGTAAGTCTCGTTTATGCAAGTAGTTTAAAACAAAGGCTGACTTGGATCAGCCACCACGGCCTAAATACCTAATGAAATAAGGTAAGACCAGTGACCATAGCTCCGTCTATGAGTTCTTTAGTCATGGTAAAAATTGCAGTGGCAAACTCGTCTTCGTTTGACCGTGGCGACGGTTTAAGTGCGAGTAGGTCAGAATTTTCTGCACAACGTTAAAAGGACATAGTGACGATCGGAGGGCCATAAATCCTAAACCGTAACTCGGATTAAGACGAGTCCTAAATGAAAAATTATCTACTCGAACAGAGCTAACTTAATATCACAGTTACAGCAGCCTAGGTATTAGGGTCTGACCCAGAAAATAGTAAACAGAAAACAGAAACAGAAAACAGTAGGTTCCGATGGCTTCTTGGTACTCGATGCTTATCACGGTTCTCATCCTTGATGCATATAACTTCAAGTGTATAACTCGTTGATGTGTTTGCATCATCTTAACTAAGATTTGACCATCATAACACTAGTGTATGTCTATGATATGAAGCACAACTCACTTAAGAGTTGTATGAAGTTTGATGAACCAAAGTTGCATCAAGATCATAGATTCAACACATGCATGAATTAGAAAAGTAATATTGTACTACAAACTTGACAATAAACTAACTAATCAAGATCTTAAGTGGTTAGTTTGATCTTGAAGATCCAAGACCCAAAAGTTATTAAGTAAATTTTTATGTTCATGAACCTTTTAAGGTTTATCTTTAGTTCAAGAAAAATGAGATCAAAGTTAACTTGTAACACTTGACCATCTACAACCAAAATCACGATTTTAGTATATGAACAAATGAAGAAATAAACTAATTACACAAGTATTAAGTGAAATGTCCCGTTCTTATTGATTAAAAACATTCCATATTAATTGATTTCGTTGCGAGGTTTTGACCTCTATATGAGACGTTTTTCAAAGACTGCATTCATTTTAAAACAAACCATAACCTTTATTTCATCAATAAAGGTTTAAAGAGCTTTAAGTAGATTATCAAATAATGATAATCTAAAATATCTTGTTTACACACGACGATTACATAATGGTTTACAATACAAATATGTTACAACAAAATAAGTTTCTTGAATGCAGTTTTTACACAATATCATACAAGCATGGACTCCAAATCTCGTCCTTATTTAAGTATGCGACAGCGGAAGCTCTTAATAATCACCTGAGAATAAACATGCTTAAAACGTCAACAAAAATGTTGGTGAGTTATAGGTTTAACCTATATATATCAAATCATAATAATAATAATAGACCACAAGATTTCATATTTCAATACACATCCCATACATAGAGATAAAAATCATTCATATGGTGAACACCTGGTAACCGACATTAACAAGATGCATATATAAGAATATCCCCATCATTCCGGGACACCCTTCGGATATGATATAAATTTCAAAGTGCTAAAGCATCCGGTACTTTGGATGGGGTTTATTAGGCCCAATAGATCTAGCTTTAGGATTCGCGTCAATTAGGGTGTCTGTTCCCTAATTCTTAGATTACCAGACTTTATAAAAGGGGCATATTCGATTTCGATAATTCAACCATAGAATGTAGTTTCACGTACTTGTGTCTATTTTGTAAATCATTTATAAAACCTGCATGTATTCTCATCCCAAAAATATTAGATTTTAAAAGTGGGACTATAACTCACTTTCACAGATTTTTACTTCGTCGGGAAGTAAGACTTGGCCACTGGTTGAGTCACGAACCTATAACAATATATACATATATATCAAAGTATGTTCAAAATATATTTACAACACTTTTAATATATTTTGATGTTTTAAGTTTATTAAGTCAGCTGTCCTCGTTAGTAACCTACAACTAGTTGTCCACAGTTAGATGTACAGAAATAAAATGATAAATATTATCTTGAATCAATCCACGACCCAGTGTATACGTGTCTCAGTATTAATCACAACTCAAACTATATATATTTTGGAATCAACCTCAACCCTGTATAGCTAACTCCAACATTCACATATAGAGTGTCTATGGTTGTTCCGAAATATATATAGATGTGTCGACATGATAGGTCGAAACATTGTATACGTGTCTATGGTATCTCAAGATTACATAATATACAATACAAGTTGATTAAGTTATGGTTGGAATAGATTTGTTACCAATTTTCACGTAGCTAAAATGAGAAAAATTATCCAATCTTGTTTTACCCATAACTTCTTCATTTTAAATCCGTTTTGAGTGAATCAAATTGCTATGGTTTCATATTGAACTCTATTTTATGAATCTAAACATAAAAAGTATAGGTTTATAGTCGGAAAAATAAGTTACAAGTCGTTTTTGTAAAGGTAGTCATTTCAGTCGAAAGAACGACGTCTAGATGACCATTTTAGAAAACATACTTCCACTTTGAGTTTAACCATAATTTTTGGATATAGTTTCATGTTCATAATAAAAATCATTTTCTCAGAATAACAACTTTTAAATCAAAGTTTATCATAGTTTTTAATTAACTAACCCAAAACAGCCCGCGGTGTTACTACGACGGCGTAGATCCGGTTTTACGGTGTTTTTCGTGTTTCCAGGTTTTAAATCATTAAGTTAGCATATCATATAGATATAGAACATGTATTTAGTTGATTTTAAAAGTCAAGTTAGAAGGATTAACTTTTGTTTGCGAACAAGTTTAGAATTAACTAAACTATGTTCTAGTGATTACAAGTTTAAACCTTCGAATAAGATAGCTTTATATGTATGAATCGAATGATGTTATGAATATCATTACTACCTTAAGTTCCTTGGATAAACCTACTGGAAAATAGAAAAATGGATCTAGCTTCAACGGATCCTTGGATGGCTCGAAGTTCTTGAAGCAGAATCATGACACGAAAACAAGTTCAAGTAAGATCATCACTTGAAATAAGATTGTTATAGTTATAGAAATTGAACCAAAGTTTGAATATGATTATTACCTTGTATTAGAATGATAACCTACTGTAAGAAACAAAGATTTCTTGAGGTTGGATGATCACCTTACAAGATTGGAAGTGAGCTAGCAAACTTGAAAGTATTCTTGATTTTATGTAACTAGAACTTGTAGAATTTATGAAGAACACTTAGAACTTGAAGATAGAACTTGAGAGAGATCAATTAGATGAAGAAAATTGAAGAATGAAAGTTTTTGTAGGTGTTTTTGGTCGTTGGTGTATGGATTAGATATAAAGGATATGTAATTTTGTTTTCATGTAAATAAGTCATGAATGATTACTCATATTTTTGTAATTTTATGAGATATTTCATGCTAGTTGCCAAATGATGGTTCCCACATGTGTTAGGTGACTCACATGGGCTGCTAAGAGCTGATCATTGGAGTGTATATACCAATAGTACATACATCTAAAAGCTGTGTATTGTACGAGTACGAATACGGGTGCATACGAGTAGAATTGTTGATGAAACTGAACGAGGATGTAATTGTAAGCATTTTTGTTAAGTAGAAGTATTTTGATAAGTGTATTGAAGTCTTTCAAAAGTGTATAAATACATATTAAAACACTACATGTATATACATTTTAACTGAGTCGTTAAGTCATCGTTAGTCGTTACATGTAAGTGTTGTTTTGAAACCTTTAGGTTAACGATCTTGTTAAATGTTGTTAACCCAATGTTTATAATATCAAATGAGATTTTAAATTATTATATTATCATGATATTATCATGTATGAATATCTCTTAATATGATATATATACATTAAATGTCTTTACAACGATAATCGTTATATATATGTCTCGTTTAAAAATCATTAAGTTAGTAGTCTTGTTTTTACATATGTAGTTCATTGTTAATATACTTAATGATATGTTTACTTATCATAGTATCATGTTAACTATATATATATCCATATATATGTCATCATATAGTTTTTACAAGTTTTAACGTTCGTGAATCACCGGTCAACTTGGGTGGTCAATTGTCTATATGAAACATATTTCAATTAATCAAGTCTTAACAAGTTTGATTGCTTAACATGTTGGAAACATTTAATCATGTAAATATCAATCTCAATTAATATATATATATAAACATGGAAAAGTTCGGGTCACTACAGTAAGTTCATGGGTTTCATACTTTTAAAGATTCAAACCTAAGTCTTGATCCTTAGAAAGTAAACTTTTAAGTTTACTAACATGCATTCAAGTAATGATTTTTACAACCCATGAACCTTCAATCTTTTGACAAGTATGTAGAACATAAACTAGAGAGTTTAGCTCTTGCATGTTCTTGTATGAACAAGATAAATGAAGAACAAACTAGGAAGTTTGATTCTTACAACAAGTAAGTAAACATTAACTAAGAACATGTAACTAAACAACAACAAGAATCAAGTAAAAGAGTGATGATGATGGCGGTTTTTCGGAGAGAAAAAGAAGAAGAAGTAGCTCTTGATACTTACAATATTGAGAGAGAAATGAGAGAAAAACTTGAGTGAAATTTGCAAGTAAAAGTGTGTGTGTGAAAGTGGAATGAAGCAAGAGAATATGTAGTCAAAATTTAAAACCAAAACCCCCCTCCCAAAGCCCCTTGGCTGATGGTTTTGGCCACCAATGGGGGTGGTCACATGCCATTCTCTAGTGTTGGGGAGTGGTGTTGGTGTTTGAATGGTAAAAGTTGAATTTATGGGGAAAGGGTTAGCATGCCTGTAAGTATTTTGTTTTTAGTTTAATCTAGTTATTCCAAGGTTTATATTAACAAGTTACTAGCCTAAAGTTGGGCTTCTAGTAGTCCATTAAGATGTAGGGTGGGCTTATAAGTCCAATATCATGACTCCATAACACTAATAAAAGCCCAAGTTCAATTAGTTAACAAATAAATCCAATAAGAGCCCAAGTAATTAACTAGTAGTCATAATTAATTAAAATGATTAATAAAACTAATCATGAATGTAAATAATATTCTGGAATATTATTCGTGAAAGTTTCGCGTGTCACAAAGACGTTTCGGGCCATCAAAAGTCATGTACGGTTAATCATGGCAACAAGCAAATGTAGTAGCATACGTTCGTATAATCACAAGTATTAATAATAATTATTATTAATTAACGTTGGAAAAACCAGGGTCGTTACAATATAGTCTTGAAATAAAAATACTAGAATCACTTCTTTATTCTTCACACTTTGTACATCAGTGATTTCTATACGGCGGTATAAACAATGGAAGTAACGATGTGGTTTACAGTCCCACATGACTATAAAAATTTAGATCCTTAAGAAAATTGGATCTTTATGAAAACATTTGATCTTTTGAAAATTCAATCTAGTTTTTACCCTTGATAAGTTTTCCGGAATAACCCTTCACCGGTGTTTTGCAAAATGTTTTTGTGGGTTTGGTGGGTTTCAGATATGAAAATTTTAGCTCAAAACTTATGGTTTTGTGTCACCCACTTGCTAACCTTGTATTAGGAAAGCAACACGTCCAGTATACTTGCTCCGTATATTAACTTTCGGTAAACTACCGTTCGGTTGTAAAGGAAAGCATTGAATAAGCAACTGTTAAGGCAATGTCCCCTGACATGCTTTTAATTATGGTCTATAACGTGTCGGATGCAATTACTATCCTTGGTAGGAGCAATAGTAAAGCTCACCCTATAGTTTTTCGGTCTGGCACAAGGTCCTGTCTTCAACCATGCTATGCAACCACCGTTCTTACGGTTGATACCCGATTTGGTTCTGGTGACCTAATGAATTCCAGGTGAATTCCTAGGATTTTACGTTCAATGGTAATGAACGTATTAAAAATGGGTTTTTTCAGAAAACAAATCGGTTTGTAATCTTGATCAAAATATTTTCTCGTTCAAGCTCAAGTTTAGATATCATCGAATTTCATGAGTTTGTAATTCTCAATCTTTAAGGTCAATCTCTAGGATTGAGTAATATCAGGCTTAAAAGCTGATTTTTAATCTTTAAGGAGATTATCCTTTTCTGGGGGTCTGATTCATTAGTCTTATCAAGCTAATTTGTACGGTGCCCTCCCCATTTTACGAGACAGATCCTCTCATGGTTAGGATAAGTCTGACCACTTGGCGACCCTGTTTGATGCTGAGGTCCATGGATTTCCTATTGATTTTAGAGATGACTTTTCTAGATTTTTCGTCAACCTACAGCTGGTCTGGACGACAACTTCATGACCTAAATCAAGAAGCGCATTTCTTTTTCGGAAGACTTTACTTCCTTTTAATGATGGAATTGATTCATCGTGTAGATCCATCTTTCTTTCAAATATATTATAGTAAATCGGGTAAAACTGATTAGTTTAGTTTAAAGCAAAAGTATCTTCAATTATTTGTTACAAAAATATGTGACATATGTTTTAAATAACTTGGTAAATTTTCCCACACTTGGCTTTTATTTTCTTTTATTTGCCTTTTTATTGTCCTCTATTCCATTTTGAATGAATTCTAACATTTTAGTTTGTTTTTCAATTTATGTCCTTTCCGAGGTAACAATAATTTCGGTGTTAACACCTAGTTTTATCGTTCATAAATATGTATAAACATGATTTTGAGTTCATTTAATTGAAAATTTTGAAATTTTTTACTAGAATTGGGTAGTCAGTATATAAGACTAGGGCTGTTTATTATTATCAGAGAGCACTAGATTCTAATACAACTACTGCATTACTAGTATTTTTTATGGTAACCAAGTGTATAAGTTAATTTTTTTTTTTAAATTCCGAAAGAATTTAACCTCTTCCCACACTTAAGATCTTGCAATGCCCTCATTTGCAAGAAATCAGTAACAATTTAAATTATTGAGGGTGATTAGCGTAGAAAAACGATTAAATTTTACCAAAGTTTCCAAACATATTATTGTTTGTTTGTTGAATGATAAATGGTGCACATCATTTGTTCATTCCGTTTGTTGTTTCATCACATTTATTTTGCATCTTGTCGTCAAAATAAGTAGCTTTTGCTGAACTTAATGCCAGTCTTTGAAAATGCGTTATTTTACCCTGTTGTGTACATAAGTTAAACTGCAAACATATATACATATTTTTGAAGTTTGGTATATTACCCCACATTCAAAAATTATTAAAATATAATAATAAAAGTTAGAAAATTATAAAAACTAATACAATACCAACATAAGTATTAAATATATACAACATTACAAATAAATAAGATAAATAAGACTAAGTAAACTAGGGTTGATTCTGAAACCAGTAGGAGTTCCATGGTTCATTGTATCTATCTTGATATGCTTGAAATGGGTCATAGGTAGGAAAAGGTGGTCTCGTATCCTCGATGCACGGAGGAAAATAAACTGGCTCAGTAGGAATGTAGTTCTTACCTTGGGAGGCTAATTAGGCTTTGATATATTATTGATGATATTGCCAAGCCTGAAACTCTTGTTGCATAGCCCGTTGGTATTCAGTTTGGGACATTATTCTTTGTATATCGGTCATTTGGTTTCCTCCTCCCACATTACCTTGTTGTTGACCTCTTTCTACCTGTGGATGATTCCCTTGATATGGAAGTGCAACATTATTTCTTTTCAACAAAACCTTTGCACCAGCATATACCCACATATCAATCCGATCACGAGGAATGGGTACTTGTACTAACTCCCTTCCCCGAGTAATATCCACACCGAGGTACTCGGCAATTAAAGTCACAAAAATACCACCTCCTATAATACTATTGTTTCGCATTCCCTTTATCATATCCGACAAATAATAGCCTACACAATAAGGAATATTTACAAAGCTCTGTGGGTCTCTAATACACATCAGATAAAATAAATCATCTTCGGTCACTTTATCTTTATTTCTACCCCTTTGTGTAATAGAGTTGGAAATGAATCTATAGATTACCCTAAGCTCTGCTCTATGTATATCAGTATAAGAATAATGACCTCCACGAAAATGATTATGGCTAGTCATTATACTCCACAACTCATTCTTATCAAAATCATAATCAACCCTTCTACCATTACTTATCATCTGTCTACAATCATCAGTTAATAATTCTTTAGCCGTATAAATACACAAAGCTTCAGCCATATCTAATAAAGACATACGGCGCATCACACCTCCTAATAGAAATCTAATAAAACTTCTATCCATTAAACTAGTTACTTCGTCATTTAGTTCAATAGTACTTACTAACTCAACGCACCATTCCTTATACACAGGTCTACGTATAGTGAATAGATTAATCCAATCATTGAAAGTAGAATTACCATACCTTTGTGTAAGTAATTCTCTTATTGGCTCGGCCAATCCCACTGTCTCTAATGGTGCCCAATCTATCACCTTGGACACTTCAACATCTTTGGGATAAAGAATGCTCAAGTTCCTCTGATATTTTGGTTAGTCTATCCAAAATCTGTCAAATCGTAAGTTAGGGTATAGATTTGCTTCAACTGCTCGCGACAATGAAATAAAAGGGTGCGGTTGATTCTGTTTGTATTGTTCACTGAGATCTTGATCCTCGTCACTTTCATTATAAGTATTCAAATTTTGTGGCGCGGATGAAGATTCACCTCGTTCATTCTGCTAAACACATTAAACAAAAAGGAATTGTGCATCCAAAAATGCATTGGTATTAGCAAAATAACAATTAAAAATAACTAACATGACATGTTTAATCCATATTAAACTCATGCTCATTTTCATATTTTTAACAATTCTACACTTTTTCAAATAAGCATATATGAAAATGTTTACCAAGTTTATAAGCATTCTACTCAAATAACATGTCAAAATAATCATTACTAGCAATTAAACAATTTTCAAATGGCTTTTATATCAAATTAATCAAGTTCATGAATTTTAGACTTAAAAAGTCCACTTTAATTCTCAAAAATCATGTTTAGGATCAAAGTTTTGATCATTTAGCTACCTAAACATGTTACACTACTTAATTTAGCAATAATTCATGATAAAAATTGGCCATAACCTGTTTATATCAAAAAGCCCCAAATTGCTCAAGAACACAAACCCTAGATTCCTAAAAATTTTGAAGTTTTTGGCTTCAAATCATGTTAAATAGCATCAATCTAGGTTATACATGTATAATATATCAACAATTTAACACTAATGACACTAAAAATTAACAAAACTCAAATTAAAAAAAATAGCTCAAGAACACAAAAAATTCAAATTTAAGAGTGTTAGGGGTGTAGAAATTACCATTCTTCTTGAAAGGGATCTAGGTAGGAATCTCCACATCAATTTTTAGCAACAAATTTGATGAAAAACGGTGCAAAATGGCGATTTATGTGTGTTTTTTCGTGGGTTTTTCGCAGAAAAAAATGAATTGGGGATGGAGAGACTGGTCTGTCTCGACCAGTTTATCCCTTCTGAAATTTTGCTGCTCCGCGATCTCGAAACCCCTTTTTTTTTATATATAAAACCTTTAACTTTTAAAATAGAAATTACATAATTTAAAAATTTTGTTTTTCTTGTTATTTAGGACGAGGTCGTTTCGGATCGTTGTCCTAGTCCATCTCTCGACAAAATTTTAAAATTTGTCTTTTTGAAGCGATTGTTTTAAAAACTAAGATTTTTGGTTTTTTTTTTTAATTTTTTTGGCATACTTTAAGTCAATAAGATTAAAAATAATGATAATAAAATTCTCGTCCAGCCCTCGGATAAAGCAATTTCGGCTCAACGACCTAGTCTTCAACTTGCGACGAATTTTAAATATCATATTTTTAACTTAATGAAATAAAGTAAATTTTTGTTTTTAACTCCACACCAAACTTAAATTTAAAATGCATAAAATTAAAAATTCATTTTATTAAAAATTAAAAATTCACATCAAACTTATATTAAAACTTTGTTTTTATACATACAAACTTATACTAATAAAACATATAATTTTTCAAATATTTACAAACTTAAATATATATTGATTTTTAATAATACAAATTGGGATATACAATAATAATTTAATATTAATTTTAAAAACAAAGTAAAAATAAAATTAAAAATCTTTTTGGTCTTTTATCTCACTTTAATCAATCAAATATTTACAAAAATATACGTCCCTCTTTTAGGTAAAGTAATTTCGGCTATATTACCTAGTTTTACTCCTGACGAATTTCTGAAATATTTTGGGTTGATTGATTAAAGATATTTATACCTTAAGAATAAACGGTAAATTTCGCAGTGATGTAATAAATTTTTGTATGATATCAATAATTTTGGTCGCAAAACCTAATTTTATTGAATACCAATTTAATACTTTATAGCGAACAATTTAGCGTTTATTATCAAAAGGCTAAAAGTAATAAAATAAAAATAAAAACTGTACAAACTTACCTGTGAGAAAGAATTCTCAGTGACCTGCTTTAGCCCACTCATAAGATAGTCGGACTAATTGGTTTTCCATAGCTACATTGGCGTAACCTCGAGCATTCAATGTTTTTTCTTCGAAACATATGAACGGTCCATCTCTGCATAAAGTAACGAATTCGGTATTGGAATATGTCTGATTCGTCGAACATTTTCCTTCGTGTGACCATTTTCCGCATTTGTGACATCTTTCAAGGTGTCGTGCTCTTCTTTTCACTACGGATTTTGATTTTCCTTTACCAAAATGTAACTTATTATGATCGTTTCTGAGTTCTTTTCTTACTCCATCCAATTTGGCTCTTATTACTGATACCAGGTCACTCGGGAGTGTGTCATTATTACGTTTAGTGATCAAAGCGTGTAGCATTAGACCATGGTTCAGATCAAAGGAATTCTTCATCTCGTAAAACCTAAAAAAAATAAAAATTCAGAATGGGGGGAGAAGACTAGTTCTTTAGGGTCTGCTAGGGAAAGACCATTCGGATTCCATTCTCGAGAACTACACCAAAACAGAACATCTAACTCTAACAGAAATACATATTACCCTAAAAAGATTCGAACCTCCCCACACTTAGTTGAAATTGTGATTAACGTTATTTTCAATTGGATCATCAACAACTTGTATATCTCTGACTTTTGCTTCAATCCATTTTTTGATTTCCTCCGTAAATTTCAAAATTCAACTAACATTGCCTTTTCTTTTGGCGATAAATTGGATAGTAATCGGTTACATAACTTAAAGTTTCCCTTAATCTTAGCATCGTGAGTCCGTTTATAAAGTTTCTTTGTTGAACTGTTAAAAACGGGTTCATCTAATTTCGTATCATCAACGGGGTTCTTTGTGATCGGATCATCATTAAGTGTTTCTTCATCTTCCCCACACTTATGCGTTTTTATTGGTTTAACAGTTTTGGTTGGTGGAGATCTAAACTTTCGGTTCACAAAGGTGATCGATTTATCACCATCCCTGAATGTCATTCTACCTTCTCTTACATCAATGAATGCCTCGGTGGTTGCTAAAAATGGGCGACCTAAAATTAGAGGAATATCAAGGTTTTCCTCCATATTAATCACTATGAAGTTTGCAACAAAGGTCAAACTTCCCACGTTAATAAGTAAATTATTTGCTATTCCAACCGGGTGTTTAATGGTTAGGTCAGATGATGGAACACCTATTTTGGTTGGTTTTAATTTACCCATACCTAATCTTTTGTATAAGGAAAGAGGCATAATATTTGCACTTGCTCCTAAATCTGCGAGTCCATTATATATAGCACCATCATTAAGCAAGCAAGAAATGATAAATTCACCCGGGTCTCCTACTTTAGTAAGTCGAGTCGGTTTGTAAACCTTTTTCGGGTATTCTTTTCTTGGTTCTTTCACTTCTATTTGAACTTCTTGTTCACATTTTTCTTCGCTTCTTGAAATGGGAGGTTTGTATAAGAATTCTTCTTCATCACTCCAATTTGAATCCTCCTTATTTTCCAATTTTGATTTTTCATATGTTGTTGATAACATATTTATGTTTTCATTTTGAAGGTTTTCTTGGGTGGTGAAATTATGATTGACTTCATTGTCAACTTCCATCGGACCATGTATGTAATGTTTAACTCTGTGACCATTAACTTTAAATTCAATCCCATTTGAATTTATTAACTCTATTGTTCCGTATGGAAAAACTCTTTTGACTATGAATGGTCCAGACCATCTTGATTTCAATTTTCCAGGAAATAGCTTGAATCGTGAATTGAAAAGAAGAACTCTGTCTCCTTCTTTAAATTCTTTTGAACTTCTGATTCTTTTATCATGCCATTTTTCGTTCTTTCTTTATAGATTAACGAATTTTCATATGCCTCAAGTCTCAATTCTTCTAATTCGTTTAGGTGACTTAAACGTAGATGTCCGGCTTCATGTAAAGATTACATGTCTTCAAAGCCCAAAATGCTTTATGTTCAATTTCTACTGGAAGGTGACATGCTTTTCCGTAAACGAGTTTAAAAGGTGTGGTACCAATTGGATTTTTGTAGGCTGTTCTAAAAGCCTAGAGTGCATCCTCCAATTTCATGGACCATTCCTTCGGATTTGATCCTACGGTTTTCTCTAGAATACGTTTTAAAGCTCGGTTGGTATTTTCAACTTGTCCACTTATTTGTGGATTATAAGCAGTGGAGATTTTATGAGTTACTCCATATCTTTTGAGAACTTTCTCAAGTTGATTGTTACAAAAATGAGTACCCCGATCACTTATTAAAGCTTTCGGTGTTCCCAACCTAGCGAAAAGATGTTTTAAAAGTTGACTACAACTCGTGCATCGTTAGTTGGGAGAGCTTGTTCTTCCGCCCATTTAGATACATAATCAATGGCAACGAGAATGTAGAGATTATTATGAGATTTTGGAAATGGACCCATAAATTCAATACCCCAAACGTCAAATACTTCACATACTTAAATGACATTTTGTGGCATTTCATCACGTTGACTTATTTTTCTGGCCCTTTGACAAGCATCAAAGGATTTGCAAAGAAGGTGTGCGTCTTTGAAAATTGTAGGCCAATAGAATCCAGCATCGTAAACTTTTCTTGCTGTGAGTTGAGGCCCATAATGCCCTCCTGTTGGTCCTGTGTGACAATGGTTTAAGATTTGACTAGCTTCATCTCCGAATACACATCGGCGTATTATTCCATCGGGACAACTTTTAAACAAATGTGGATCTTCCCAGAAATAGTGTTTTATATCACTAAAGAATTTCTTTCGTTTTTGGTACGATAATCCTTTTTCAAGAAATCCACATACTAAGTAGTTTGCATAGTCTGCAAACCATGGAATTTCATTATAAGCTATCTTCAATAGATATTCATCAGGAAAGTTGTCTTGTATGGCCGATTCATTTAGAACTTCTAATTCAGGATTTTCAAGACGAGAAAGATGATCAGCGGCGAGATTTCCTGCTCCCTTTTTATCTCGGATTTCAATATCGAACTCTTGTAAGAGTAAGATCCAACGGATTAATCGTGGTTTAGCATCTTGTTTCGAAAATAGGTATATAAGAGCATAATGGTCGGTATAGACCACCGTTTTAGCTAGAACGAGATATGAACGAAATTTGTCAAAAGCAAAGACAATAGCAAGGAGTTCTTTTTCAGTAGTTGTGTAATTTGTTTGTGCTCCTTGTAACGTCTTACTAGCATAATAAATAGGTTGAAATCGTTTTTCAATCCTTTGTCCTAAAACGGCTCCCATTGCAAAATCACTTGCATCGCACATTAGTTCAAATGGTAGATTCCAATTTTGAGTTATCATGATCGGCGCATTAGTGAGTTTCTATTTAAGAATATTAAAAGATTTTATGCATTCATCTGAAAAGATGAATGGAGCATCCTTTTCTAGGAGTTTATTCAAAGGAGTGGCAATTTTAGAAAAATCTTTTATGAAACGTCGGTAAAAACCGCCTGCTCTAGAAAACTCCTAACTCCTCTAACATTAGTGGGATGTAGAAGTTTAGCAAATACATCTACTTTAGCTCTATCCACTTCAATTCCTTCCTTTGAAATTTTATGACCAACAACGATGCCTTCTTTAACCATGAAATGGCATTTCTCCCAATTAAGTACTAGATTTGATTGTTTGCATCTAATAAGCATTCGTTCAATATTAACTAGACATGATTCAAATGTATCACCGAAGACTGAAAATTTATCCATGAAAACTTTCATGCATTCTTCTATCATGTCGTGAAAAATCGCCATCATGCACCTTTGAAAGGTTGCAGGGGCGTTGCAAAGTCCAAATGACATGCGTTTGTAAGCAAAAGTACCATAAGGGCATGTGAACGTGGCTTTCTCTTGGTCCTCGGGTGCTATTGGAATTTGAAAATATCCGAAAAAACCATCAAGAAAACAATAGTAACTATTTTCAGCTAATCTTTCCAACATTTGATCAATGAAAGGTAAGGGAAAGTGATCTTTTCTGGTGGCGTCATTTAATTTTCTATAATCAATATATACACGCCATCCTGTTACAGTCCTAGTAGGAATAAGCTCATTTTCTCATTTGTGATGACAGTCATGCCACCCTTCTTAGGTACGCATTGAACTGGGCTTACCCATGGACTATCAGAGATTGGATAAATTAAACCTGCATCAAGCAGTTTAATAATTTCTTTCTTAACAACATCTTGCATATTAGGATTTAGTCTTCTTTGGCATTACACATACGTTTTATGACCTTCTTCCATAAGAATTTTATGTGTGTAATAAGAAGGACTTATTCCTTTAATATCATGAATCTTCCATGCAATAGCTGGTTTATGAGCTTTTAGCACAGAAATGAGTTTAGATTTTTCATTTTCAGTAATAGAAGACGATATTATTACAGGTAATTCAGATTCACCATATAAATAAGCATATTCCAAATGGTTTGGAAGTGGCTTTAACTCTAATGTCGGTGGTTCTTCTATCGATGATTTATATCGATATCTGTCTTCTTCTTTTAGCATTTGAATTTCTTCTGTTGTTGGTTCATATCCATTAGCCATAAGTGTAGCTAACATTTCAGTTTCATCAATTGGTTCAGTTCCTTCTCCTAAAGAACATTCTCCTGTTCCCTGTAATTCCGGAAATTCTTCTAACAATTCTGCATGTGATTCTATAGTTTGAATATAATAACATGTATCATCTGTAGATTGTGGTTGTTGCATGGCTCTATCCATAGAAAAGGTAACACTCTCGTCCTATATACTTAGGGTCAATTTCTTACCAAACACGTCTATTATTGCTTTAGCTGTGTTTAAGAATGGTCTTCCTAATATGAGAGGAACTCGAGAATCTTCTTCCATGTCCAGAATAACAAAATCTACTAGAAATACTAAAGTACCAACTTTAACTAGCATGTTCTCCATTATCCCTCTGGGATATTTTACTGATCGATCGGCTAGTTGTATACTTATTCGTGTTGGTTTCAATTCTCCAAGGTCTAGTTTAGCGTATAGTGAATACGGCATTAAATTTATACTAGGACCTAAGTCTGCCAATGCTTCTATTGAACTAAGATTACCCAGAAAACATGGAATTGTGAAACTTCTTGGATCTGAAAGTTTTTCTGGTATCTTATTCAACATCACTGCAGAACAATTAGCATTCATAGTAACAGCCGAGAGTTCTTCCATTTTCTTTCTATTTGTGATTAGATCTTTCAAAAATTTAGCATATCTAGGCATTCCTGAAATCACGTCAATGAAAGGAAGATTAACATTTATCTGTTTAAACATATCCAAGAATTTGGATTGCTCGGCTTCAAGTTTCTCTTTTCTCATTTTACTCGGGTAAGGAAGTGGTGGTTGGTATGGTTTAACATAAGATTTAGCCTTAACTGTGTTATCTTCATTAACCTTCTCAACTACCGGTTATTTTTCCTTATCTTGATCAGATTGTGGTTCTTGTGGAGTAGGAATAGCTTCATCAGAAATTACAGGTATTTCAGGTGGTTTAAGTGTAATACCACTTCTTTTGGTAATGGCTTTAGCTGTTTCATTCCGGGGGTTAGCATTTGTATCACTAGGTACACTTCCCGATTTTCTTTCACCTATCAACCTTGCTAGGTTGCTTACTTGTTGTTCCAAATTTTGAATAGAAGCTTGTTGATTTCTAAATGCTTGAGCATTTTGTTCATTGGTTTGTTTCTGAGATGTGAAAAATTGTGTTTGAGATTCAACTAGCTTCAACATCATATCTTCTAAATTTGACTTTTTATCATCGGTTTGTGGTGGTTTGTTTTGAAAAATAGGTCTTTGCTGATTGTAAGTATTGTTAGACACTTGTTGATTGCTAGGACCTTGTTGGTTGTTGTATGGAACATTTCGGTTATAGTTCTGATTTTGATTGTAGATCGGTCTTGGCGGTTGATAATTATTCTGATAATTATTTCCAGGCCTTTGGTTTATGTATGAAACATTCTCTCTTTGTTCCATTGTTAGTTCAATACTGAGACAATCTTTTGTCAAATGTGGTCCTCCACACTGCTCACAACTAATTCGTATTGAGTGAATATCTTTAGTCATCTTTTCCATCCGTCTCTCGATAGCATCTATCTTTGCGGAAATGGAATCTAAGTCATGGCTAGAATCGGCTCTAGCTGCTTTAGATGATCTAATGATATCTTTTTCTTGGTGCCACTCATGTGAGTGGGAAGCAGTGTTATCAATAATTTTATAAGCGTCAGTTGCTGTTTTCTTCATAATGGAACCACCAGCTGCTATATCGATGTCTTTTCTTGTAGTGATGTCGCATCCTTGGTAGAATATTTGTACTATTTGACAAGTGTCTAAACCATGTTACGAACATCCTCTCAATAACTTTCCAAATCTTGTCCACGCTTCGTATAGAGTTTCGTTTGGATTTTGTGTGAACGTAACAATTTCTCCTTGAAGTCTCACGGCTTTAGATGCAGGAAAGAATTGTTTAAGAAATTTTTCAACTAAAACATCCCATGTATCAATCGCCCCTTCAGGTAACGATTCCAACCAATCTTTGGCTTTTCCCTTTAAAGTCCAGGGAAATAACATGAGATATATCTGTTCATCCTCCACTTCTCTTATTTTAAATAGAGTGCAGATCCTATTAAATGTACGAAGATGTTCATTTGGATCTTCCTTCAGCGCACCACTAAATTGGCATTAATTAGTTACCATGTGTAGGATTTGTCCTTTGATTTCATAATCTGGTGCATTAATGTCAGGTTGAGTAATTGCGTGACCTTGGCCAGTGTGTTTAGCTCGCATTCGGTCTTCCATACTTAGAGGTTCCAGATTTTCCATGGTCGAATTTGTTGAATCTGAATCACTAAAGGATTCTAATTTAATGGTTGGTTCCTCGACAATCTCTGTTTGAATGATTGGTGGCTCCGGAGGAAAGATTAATGGTTCAGGATCTCTGAATTGTCCCTGAAGATCCTCCGAATTCTCAATTGTGAGGTCGAGTTCAAAAAATGGATTATCAGAAATTTGAATTGGAGTACTTGGTCGACTGGATGACGATTCTAAAGAAAAATTAACGGTGACAATATTTGCTAGATGTCTTGATCTGGTTACAGGTGGTGAATGTACAAAAGGTGGTGAACGTTTTGCTCGGTGCATTCACTGAATATCCTATTAGTTATAAAAATAAGAAAAATTATATAAGTTATTAAATTAATAGACTTTTTTAATTTTGCCCGCGTTTCGAATAGCCAAAAGATGAAGCAGAGGGGCAGGATTCGTTTGGTCCCAATATAATTGGGTACTGTTTGACTCCAATAACCCGGTCCACGTACAAATCCAACTATTACTACGAACCAGAAAATTTTGATGTCTATCAATTTAACCACTTAAAATAATTTTTCGTTTGAAATTTTAGAGAAGAAATAGAAAAATAAATCTATGTCCTATAAACTAGAGCGTCGAGAAATAAGAAAGACAAAAATTACGCTTCGAAAAATGCCAAAAAATAAAAATAAGAAAGTAGCGCGTCGTAACTTAAAAGGTACTAAAACTAAGAATTAAAAGTTGCGTCTAAAGATATTAGAGCTTAAAAGAAAAACTATATCCCAAATGGCAATAACTTAAAAAGGTACTAAATATATAAAACGGCGTCGCAAATTTCTAAAGCACTTAAATCTTAATCTAAAGAAAAAGCACTTAAGGGATTTTACGGCAAAGCCTAAAAATCTAGAAATAAAAATAAGCTACGGCAAAATACTAAATTTAAAACTAATTACGAACGACAAATATTACCAATTTAACAATAAAAATATACAAATTATAAAAAGAAGCTAAAAATGATAAGATTATTTATTTTTATAAAAATATTATCTTTATATTGATTTTATAAAAGTATTAATTTTTATATTTAATAAAACTAATTACAACTTAAAATACAAATTAATTTAAAAACTAAAACTAAATTATTATAATAATAAACCTAATTAGGGTTTAGAAATAATAATAATAATTAACACACCGTAATTAATGCGATTTCAGGTCAAACCAGACGTGTCAGGGTGTGCTACGCGATCTCGTAACTTTGTGGCTTGTCTCCTCTGAGATCGCGGAGTGTAATTTTACCGGATTAAAAACTGGGCTAAAACAGTTCGGCCCAATTTAATATTTAAATAAAAACAGTGTTGGGCTTTGACGGGTTTCGGCCTAATTCTTAGTTTTAATTATTTTTTTATGATTTTAAGTTTAATAAAATATTAGATATATAATTTTTATAAAATAAAAATATATTTTAAAAACTTAAAATAAAATTACTTGTTAATTTTATAAATAAAAATCTTAAAAATAAGTTTATATATATTATTTTTTTTTATATTTTTGATATTTAAAATGTATTTTTTTACAAAAATAAATTAAAATTTAATAAATTTTTTTTAATAGCGTTTCGCTTCGGCTTTCCCTGGCAGCGGCGCCAAAAATACTTGATGTTATGCGAGGTGTATATAAAATAGTTATATTTTTACAAGGAAATACTATTAAATACGATACAATTTTACACAAGTTATTTATTAATTTATAGAATGGATATACCTAAACCTTGCTACAACACTTATAGGCAGTGTACCTAATCGTACAGTAGTGTAGTTTTTAGTAAGTCCGGTTCGTTCCACAGGGAGCTAGTGAAGTTTAACGCTATGTTTTTTAAAAACTATATTTGTAAAAATACAAAAATATATAAGTAATATTATTATTATAAAAAGGGGTTTTTTTTACCGTTTAATGACCGGTTTGTCGATTTAAAACTTTAGTCGCAGTTAAAACCTAATGTAAAATATTAAAAATAAATATAACTTAATTTAAAGCGTAAAGTAAATAACGATAATGAAATTGCGATAAAAGTGCGATAAAATAAAATTGCGATAATTAAAGAGTACGATAATTAAAAGTGCAATTAAATATAATGACAATAAATAAAAGTGCGATAATTAAAAGTGCAATTAAATATGAAATAAAAGAATTATTCTTATTTAAACTTCCATAATCATGATGTTTGACGTGTTGATTTTTAGTTTATTCCCATGGGTTAATTGTTCCTTGTCCTGGATTCTTCAATATGTCCATACGGATTTGTCCATAATAGTCCATCAGTCATAATCATAAAATGCGGAAGTCTTCGTCAAATTATTCTTATTCCCGAAGTCAAATATTCTAACTAATTGGGGATTCGAATTGTAACAAGGTCTTAACACTTTATTTAATGAATACACCAGGTTATCGACTGCGTGTAAACCAAGGTTTTACTACTTTGTTAACAATTACACCAATTACCCTTGAATGTAATCCTCCCCTGTTTCAACAAGTCTATTAACTATTAATCCAGTTCTGTGTCCGATAAAATGAACAATTATTGGTATTTATAGATATCCCGCCCACCGTACCCAGTCAAACGTATGTGGTTATATATAAATACGTCAAATTATAAGTCTATATATTAAATTAACGAGGTATCATTTAGTTAATATAAAGCCCATTAATAGCCCATAGTCTAATTTCCACAAGTGTCGTTCTTTTGTCCAAACCCCAATTATGGTACAAAGCCCAATTACCCAATTTTAATATTTAGCCCAACATCACGATTATTTCGGCATTAAATAAGCATAATAATAACTTAGCTACGAGACATTAATTTAAAAATAACATTAACCATAACTTACAGTGATTAAAAATAACGTAGCGTTACACGGACAGAATTTCGACTTACACCCTTACAACATTCGCTAACATACCCTTATTATTAGAATTTAAAATTAAAATAATATATATATATATATATATATATATATATATATATATATATATATATATATATATATATATATATATATATATATATTTACGTATGATGAAAAGAAAAAGAAGGTGTAAAAATATCGATCGAATGCGTTGCCTTTTATAGACCCCATTTCAGTTTTGGTGTGCTCCGCGATCTCGAAGGGTTTCTCCTTCACAGCTCCGTGATCGCGGAGTGGTGGATTACAGCTCATCCAAGTTTGGCTCCTAGCTTGCCGACGGATTTTTTAATAAATAAATATAATATATATATAATTTTAAGAATTATTTATATATTATATTATATTTATATGCATAGTTGGCTTGTAATTTTAGGTCCGTTGCGTCGAGCGTGAGAGTTAACTTTGGTCCCGGTTCCGGATTTTCGAACGTCCTTGCGTATAATTTAATATCTTGTACTTTGCGTTTCGCATTTTGTACTCTTGTAATTTTGAGACGTTTCTTATCAATAATTGGAACCACTTTGATTGTACTTTGTACTTTTGAGCTTTTTGGTCGTTTGCGTCTTCAATTCGTCGAATCTGTCTTTTGTCTTCACCTTTTATTATTTAAACGAATATCACTTGTAAATAGAACAATTGCAACTAAAAGCTTGTCTTCCTTGAGGGATAATGCTATGAAATATATGTTCGTTTTTAGCATTATCACAAACACCGGCAGCAGCATCAGCAGCATAACCATTACCACCATCATCAACGCAAACACTACCATTACCACCCTCAACCACAAACGCGTCGTAAACCTCAACTTTACAATCTATCCTACGAACACCAACTTCATACGCTCTGTAGATACCAAGGACTACCAACAACAACAAACGATGAAGTGTTGATTCATAACTTCATTGGAGAAACATTCTGCGACGATTATGTAGTCTCTAAAGTCTTAGAGATTATCTATTCTAGCCCTAACCATAAATCTTGTGTAAACCAAAGTGATAAAAGGAAGAGTAGAAACCCTGACAAGAATGGTGTGTGGTTTACAAGCTAGACTTGTTTTACCAACGTCATAAACAGTACTGTAGCATCACCAGCACAGTCAGTGCCATCAGCATCGTCAGAATCAACAGCACCTATAACATCACAAACTACGTCAGTTCAAGAATTACCGTCGACGTCATTACGAATAAATAACGCATATATTGTATCAACGAGTTATGAAGTATTAACTCATTTCCTCTAAAGAAATTATATGTATATTTTATATATATAAATTTTTAGATCAAAATAAATCTTTCCGTACTAAGCTATTATATGTGAATCTTAACTACTCGGTTAATTCATATTACTAATATGGAATTATGTACGTCCTCCGTCCTCAACTTAATCATTGATAACTACAATTTCCGTTCCAATTCAATAAATTCTAACTCATAATAAACCAAGTGTATTATTCAAATATATGTTTGATTTTACACCTTCATCTTCGATATACTCAAAACTCTCTAAGAAATATCATTCGTACCTTGCGAAGCTCACAAGAATTTCACAAAAACCAACATCATGCTTCAACAAATAACAAAGTATTGATTCATAATTTCAATATCATTGAAGAAATACTTATGTAATTTCTAAAGTTTTAGGGATTTCTCAATTCTAGTTTCAACCGTAAATCAAATGAGTTTAATTTAATATTAAATCATTAAATCTATGTTACATCTAAAGAAAATATATACATATATATATTTTCATAAAGATTGTAATTGTAATAGAATTCGTTTGTACAAAATATTATTTGTGAATTTTTTTTTTAGCGGGTAGGTAATACCCAAGGAATATATATAAATTCACAATTAATATGTTACATTCTTCGAAACTAATTCAGCAGTCATCAACTATACTCACTATTTTCTCAACAATATACATTCTTTCAAAATCAAAATAACCATATTCATTCAAGATTCAATTACACATTCTGATTTTTAAATCTCAGAATTCAACTCGAGATATAACCAAAATCATCACTCTTAGAGTTCTACATCTTTTAAAGCTATACTTTGACTTCAAAACTGTGTTAGAACATCATATGTATATTAACGATTACAATCGGTGTTCAAACCCTTTAAAATTCCTGAAGACACTTCAAACGATGAACAATTGAGATGATGATCCAACCACATGTTATCCACAGTTATGTACCTGAAAGACTTTCGAAACCAAAGTCCTAGTTTAACACGTGTCCGTAACAGATCCTTTGGCATTTATTAGCAAAAATAACCCTGCAATTTCTTTTCAAAATAGCAAGTTCTATCACAGCTCCAGCAAGTCAACTTTGACTTTTCAGTCAGACTAACCTTATTATAACCATGAGATATACACCATCGTTACCGGGGAACCTTTTATATTTCACCACATTATCGGCAGATGTACCAGCAACTTTATTACCCTTTGACTTTAGCCTCTCCGAAAAGTCATTATATTTATTCATTAAAACCCTATCATTTACTCATCCTCATCTTGTAACAAGAATTGCCATACCAATTACCGGGAATCTGTGATGCCCCGTACAAAACCATCGTGTACGAATCATCAACAACAGGATCATTACAAGGTTAAGTACTATATGCTGTAATTAAAGAAGTTGCATTCACGATAAAAAGGTGATGTCATAACCGACATCAAATGTTTTACATTTCAAAAGCATGCTTCACTAAGTAGAAGCAAATAATAAGTGTATGTGACCACAATGGTCGTTACAAGTCATAGTTCAAAAGTTCGAATGTTTGAATGCAAAATAAAGTAGTTCATGCGATGACAACTCTAAGCAGCGGGTGTCTACAGCACGACTAGTACACAGCGGAAGCTAACCTCAAGCACCTGAGAAAAACATGCTTAAAAACGTCAACACAAAGGTTGGTGAGCTATAGTTTAAGTATAACAGTATGTAAGGTAGGCCACGAGATTTTAGTGCTACAAAGAGCGTTTCAAAACAGTATGATAAAGTATATGTTAACCGTGGGCACTCGGTAACTAACTTAACGTTTATACCCCCTGAAAGTACACTTGGCAAGTGCGTATGTTTACGAAGTATTAAACACTCATTAAATGCTAGCGCTACTAACCCGAGTGGGGATGTCAAACCCTATGGATCCATATCTAAGATTCGCGTTCATGGTTCAAAAACCGATGATTAAACGTTACCGAGCTAAAGGGAATGTTTATGCCGTTGTATAACCCACACATATATAAGTTTAAGTACTCGTGCCTAGTATGTAAAACATAAAATCCGCATGTATTCTCAGTTCCCAAAATAAGTTAAACTAAAAAGGGAATGCTATAACTCACAATGATAATGTAGTCGTAAAGTCGGTTCGGAAAAGGTGTGCAAGTAAACGGTCCGAAGGTCCTCAACCTAAGGCAAATAGTACTAAGTCAGTAAATCATCTTAATAGGTTTAAAAGTATGTAAATAAGGTCTTAAGGGTCATCATCATTCATCATTAAACAAAAGGCGTAAAGTAGGTTTCATTTATGAAAGTAGTTTAAAACAAAGTATGACTTCAGTCAGTCACCACGGCCTCTACCCTTACTGAATTAGGGTGAGACCAGTGGCCATGGCTCCGTCTATGAGTCTTTTAAGTGTGGTAAAATTTACAGAAGCAAACTCGTCTTGGTTTGACCGTGGCGATGGTCTAAGTGCGAGTAGGTCAGAAATTTCTGCACAACGTTAAAGGACATAGTAACGATCGGAGGGCCATAAATCCTAAACTGTAACTCGGATTAAGACGAGTCCTATATGAAAAGTTATCTACTCGAAAATTTCTATCTAAAAATAAAGGTTAGAACAGCCCAGGTCTACTGGTATGTTACAGAAACATCAGATCAGTAGCTTTTGGACAGAAACAGTAAGTTTAAAAGGGTTCCGGTGGTCTTGGTGCTTGATGTTCATCATGGTTCTCATCCTTGATGCATATAGCTTCAAGTGTACAACTCATTGATGTATCTACATCATCTTAGCCAAGTCTGGACCATCATAATCCTAGTGCAAGTCTAAGACATGAAGCACAACTCACTTAAGAGCTGCATGTAGTTTGATGAACCAAAGTTACATCAAAGTCTTAGGTTTGACACTTACATGAACTATAAGACTAATAATAAGTTACAAACTTGAAAATGAACTTATGAAATCAAGATCTTAAAATGTAGAACATAGTTCTTAGTTAGATCTTGAAGATCCAAGACTCAAAAGTCTAGATCAAGCATAAGTATACAAAGTTATAATTAAAAAGTTTCCTTTATATGTTCTTGAACTTTAAAGTTAACTTTAAGTCCAAGATTAATGAGATCAAGACTAACTTATAGTACTTGACCATTTAAACTAATTACATGAAATTAAAGTGCAAGTAAATGAAGTAAATAAGCTAGGTAAACAAGTAATTAGTTCATTGTTGTTCATACTTTAAAGATTCAAACCAAAGTTTGATCTTTAGAAAGTAAACTTTAAAGTTTACTTCATGAACTTCAAGTATGTCTTTC
The DNA here is from genome assembly GCF_046630445.1 of Rutidosis leptorrhynchoides. Taxonomy (NCBI): domain Eukaryota; kingdom Viridiplantae; phylum Streptophyta; class Magnoliopsida; order Asterales; family Asteraceae; genus Rutidosis; species Rutidosis leptorrhynchoides. The sequence continues at coordinate 175,626,390 of NC_092343.1, forward strand.
AACCATGAACTTTATAATCTTTTGAAACAAGTAAGGTAGAACATAACTAGATAGATTATGTTCTTGTTGTTCTTGTTATAACAAGATAAAAATGAAGAATCAAACTAGTAAGTTTATTCTTGTAATATGAAAGTAAGTAAGTAATAACAAGTAAATAACTAAACAACAACAAAGACAAGTAATTAATCAAGCAACTAACAAAAGATGATGATGATTTAGAGGTGTATAAATTCAGTTTTTACAAGGAAAAGAAGAGAGAAAAAGATGTTCAAAATACTTACAAGAAAGAGAGAAAAGAGAGAAAATGGTTGAGAGAATTAAGTGTGTGTTTTGAATGAGAGGAATACAAGTGAACTAGTGAAAGAAGTAAGCAAAGTTTGAAACAAAACCCACTCCTTGGGCAACCATAGGCCATGGCCTGCAGTAGCAAAAGGGAGGAGGGATGTGTTCTATGGTTACAAGCATGTAAAGTCTTAAAAGTGTGGATATAAGATGTGTTTGCATGGGGATTACATGGTAACTAGATTCCTTATGAGATAACTAACTAGTTCAATCTCTAAGTATTACTTACACTTGCAAGACATGGGCTAATAAACCCATTTAAGATGTAGGGTGGGCTTATGAGTCTTATTCATGAGTCCATTACACTAACAAAGCCCAAGTTCAACTAATTAACAATTAAACCCAATTAAAGCCCAAGTAACTAACTAACAACCTTAGTTACTTAAAATGATCAATAAAACTAATCATGAATGTAAATAATACTTGAAAATATTATTCGTGCAAGTTCCGGGTGTCACAAAGACGTTTCGGGCAATTAAAGTCAAGTTCGGGCAATCATGGCAACATGTAAATGTAATAACATACATTCGTTTTATCACACATATTAATAATAATAATTATTAATAAATAAAAGTTGGAATTTCCAGGGTCGTTACAGAATCAGCAATCAGTATTTTGAAATCTCGCAGCGTTTTCACTTCAATAGTTATATATATCCATATAACATCTATCTCCTAAACTTACGTATTTCAAATGTGAAGTTTCTGAAAAACACCCCAGCCTACGAATCAGTACTATGAAGTTTTGAAAAAGGTCGATGAAGTGGCAAGGACTGTAGACATCAATTACGGTCAGAAGTTTGATAATAAAGAATAGAAGTTTGATAATAATAATAAAGGTCGGTGAAGTGGCAAGTGCTGGATCCACCTGAATACCTTCTTTGTTCACTATATGATCAAGGAATTGAACTTCTTCCAACCAAAATGCACACTTTGAAAACTTAGCGTACAGTTTTTCTTTTCTTAACAACTCTAGCACTTTTCTCAAATATTCTTCGTGCTCTTGGTCATTCTTTGAGTAAATAAGTATGTCATCGATGAAAACAATGACAAACTTGTCAAGGTATGGTCCACACACTCAGTTCATGAGGTCTATGAACACAACTGGTGCTTTGGTCAACCTAAATGGCATAACCATAAACTCGTAATGACCGTAACGCGTCCTAAAAGCAGTCTTTGGAATATCATCCTCCTTCACCCGCATTTGATGATACCCAGAATGTAAATCAATCTTCGAATAAACTGACGAGCCTTGTAGTTGATCAAATAAGTCGTCGATTCTTGGTAGTGGGTAGCGGTTCTTGATGGTAAGTTTGTTCAACTCTCGGTAGTCGATACATGATAATGCTAAAAACGAACATATATTTCATAGCATTATCCCCCAAGAAAGACAAGCTTTTAGTTGCAATTGTTCTATTTACAAGTGATATTCGTTTAAATAATAAAAGTTTATGGTATCTCAAGATTACATAATAATATAGAATATATATACATGGGTAATATGATATATATACATGGGTCGATATGATATGTCAAAACATTTGCATACGTGTCTATGGTATCTCAAGATTACATAATATATTAGAATACATGTATAATACAATATAAGTTAGCTAGGATATGATTTGTATAGAATTGTTACAATATTTCCCATAGCTACAACAATCAAAAATATCCAATCTTGTTTTACCCATAACTTCTTCGTTTTAAATCCGTTTTGAGTGAATCAAATTGCTATGGTTTCATTTTGAACTCTATTTTATGAATATAAACAGAAAAAGTATAGGTTTATAGTCGGAAATATAAGTTACAAGTTGTTTTTGTAAGAGGTAGTCATTTCAGTCGAAAGAACGACGTCTTGATGACCATTTTGAATACCATACTTTCACTTTGAGTTTAACCATGATTTTTGGATATAGTTTCATGTTCATAAGAAAAATCATTTTCCCAGAAGAATAACTTTTAAATCAAAGTTTATCATAGCTTTTAATTATCAAACCCAAAACAGCCCGCGGTGTTACTACGACGGCGTATGTCCGGTTTTACGGTGTTTTTCGTGTTTCCAGGTTTTAAATCATTAAGTTAGAATATCATATAGATATATAACGTGTGTTTAGTTGATTTTAAAAGTCAAGTTAGAAGGATTAACTTTATTTGCAAACAAGTTTAAAATTAACTAAACTATGTTCTGGTGATTACAAGTTTAAATCTTCGAATAAGATAGTTTTATATGTATGAATCGAATGATGTTATGAACATCATTACTACCTTAATTTTAGTAGGTAAACCTACTGGAAATGAGAAATATAGATCTAGCTTCAAAGGATCCTTGGATGGCTTGAAAGTTCTTGAAGCAGAATCATGACACGAAAACAAGTTCAAGTAAGATTTCCACTCGAAATAAGATTGTTATAGTTATAGAAATTGAATCAAAGTTTGAATATGAATATTACCTTGTATTAGAAAGATATCTTACTATAAATAAGAAATATTTCTTGAGGTTGGATGATCACTTTACAAGATTGGAAGTAAGCTAGCAAACTTGGAAATATTCTTGATTTTATGAAACTATAACTTATAGAATTTATGAAGAACACTTAGAACTTGAAGATAGAACTTGAGAGAGATCAATTATATGAAGAAAATTGAAGAATGAAAGTGTTTTTAGGTGTTTTTGGTCGTTGGTATATGGATTAGATATAAAGGATGTGTAATTTTGTTTACTTGTAAATAAGTCATGAATGATAACTAATATTTTTGTAATTTTATGAGATATTTCATGCTAGTTATCAAATGATGGTTCCCACATGTGTTAGGTGACTTATATGGGCTGCTAAGAGCTGATCATTGGAGTGTATATATATCAATAGTACATACATCTAAAAGCTGTGTATTGTACGAGTACGAATACGGGTGCATACGAGTAGAATTGTTGATGAAACTGAACGAGGATGTAATTGTAAGCATTTTGTAAAGTAGAAGTATTTTGATAAGTGTCTTGAATTCTTTAAAAAGTGCATGATAACATATTAAAACACTACATGTATATACATTTTAACTGAGTCGTTAAATCATTGTTAGTCATTACATGTAAATGTTGTTTTGAAACCTTTAGGTTAACGATCTTGTTAAATGTTGTTAACCCATTGTTTATTATATATAAAGAGATGTTAAATTATTACATTATCATGATATTATGATATATTAATATATCTTAGTATGATATATATACAGTTAAATGTTGTTACAACGATAATCGTTACATATATGTCTCGTTTCGAAATCATTAACTTAGTAGTCTTGTTTTTACATATGTAGTTCATTATTAATACACTTAATGACATGTTTATTTATCATTTATCATGATTAAACATAGTGTATCAATATCTTAATATGATTCATATGTATTTAGTAAGACGTTGTTATAACGATAATCGTTATATATACCTTTTCGAGTTTCTTTATTCAATAAACTCAATTTTATGTATATAAATCATTGTTAAAATACCTAATGAGATACTTACTTATCATAATATCATGTTAACTATATATATAATCGTATATATGTCATCATATAGTTTTTACAAGTTTTAACGTTCGTGAATCACCGGTCAACTTGGGTGGTCAATTGTCTATATGAAACCTACTTCAATTAATCAAGTCTTAACAAGTTTGATTGCTTAACATGTTGGAAACACTTAATCATGTAATTATAAATTTCATTTAATATATATAAACATGGAAAAGTTCGGGTCACTACAGTACCTACCCGTTAAATAAATTTCATCCCGAAATTTTAAGCAGTTGGAGGTGTTGACGTATCTTCTGGAAATAAGTGCGGGTATTTCTTCTTCATCTGATCTTCTCGTTCCCAGGTGAACTCGGGTCCATTGAACCTTAACAATTCGTATCTTGTTTTTCTTAAGTCTTTTAACCTTACGATCCATTATTTCGACGGGTTCTTCGATGAATTGAAGTTTTTCGTTGATTTGGATTTCATCTAACGGAATAGTGAGATCTTTTTTAGCAAAACATTTCTTCAAATTCGAGACGTGGAAAGTGTTATGTACAGCCGCGAGTTGTTGAGGTAACTCAAGTCGGTAAGCTACTGGTCCGACATGATCAATAATCTTGAATGGTCCTATATACCTTGGATTTAATTTCCCTCGTTTACCAAATCGAACAACGCCTTTCTAAGGTGCAACTTTAAGCATGACCATCTCTCCAATTTCAAATTCTATATCTTTTCTTTTAATGTCAGCATAGCTCTTTTGTCGACTTTGGGCAGTTTTCAACCGTTGTTGAATTTGCATGATCTTCTCAGTAGTTTCTTGTATTATCTCCGGACCCGTAATCTGTCTATCCCCCACTTCACTCCAACAAATCGGAGACATGCACTTTCTACCATAAAGTGCTTCAAACAGCGCCATCTCAATGCTTGAATGGTAGCTGTTGTTGTAGGAAAATTCTGCTAACGAAAGGTGTTGATACCAACTGTTTTCGAAATCAATAACACATGCTCGTAGCATGTCTTCAAGCGTTTGTATCATCCTTTTGCTCTGCCCATCAGTTTGTGGATGATAGGCAGTACTCATGTCTAGACGAGTTCCTAATGCTTGCTGTAATGTCTGCCAGAATCTTGAAATAAATCTGCCATCCATATCAGAGATAAGAGAGATTGGTATTCCATATCTGGAGACGACTTCCTTTAAATATAGTCGTGCTAACTTCTTCATCTTGTCATCTTCTCTTATTGGCAGGAAGTGTGCTGATTTGGTGAGACGATCAACTATTACCCAAATAGTATTAAAACCACTTGCAGTCCTTGGCAATTTAGTGATGAAATCCATGATAATGTTTTCCCATTTCCATTCAGAGATTTTGGGTTGTTGAAGTAGACCTGATGGTTTCTAATGCTCAGCTTTGACCTTAGAACACGTCAAACATTCTTCTACATATTTAGCAACATCGGCTTTCATACCCGGCTACCAAAAATGTTTCTTAAGATCTTTGTACATCTTTCCCGTTCCAGGATGTATTGAGTATCTGGTTTTATGAGCTTCTCTAAGTACCACTTCTCTCATATCTCCAAACTTTGGTACCCAAATTCTTTCAGCCCTATACCGGGTTCCGTCTTCCCGAATATTAAGATGCTTCTTCGATCCTTTAGGTATTTCATCCCTTAAGTTTCCCTCTTTTAAAACTCCTTGTTGCGCCTCCTTTATTTGAGTAGTAAGGTTAGTGTGAATCATTATATTCATAGCTTTTACTCGAATGGGTTCTCGATCTTTTCTGCTCAAGGCGTCGGCTACCACATTTTCCTTCCCCAGGTGGTAACGAATCTCAAAGTCGTAATCATTCAACAATTCAATCCATCTGCGTTGCCTCATGTTCAGTTGTTTCTGATTAAATATGTGTTGAAGACTTTTGTGGTCGGTATACATAATACTTTTGACCCCATATAAGTAGTGCCTCCAAGTCTTTAATGTAAAAACAAACGCGCCTAATTCCAAATCATGTGTCATATAATTCTGCTCGAGAATCTTCAATTGTCTAGACGCATAAGAAATTACCTTCGTTCGTTGCATTAATACACAACTGAGACCTTGCTTTGAGGCGTCACAATATATCACAATATCATCATTCCCTTCAGGTAATGACAATATAGGTGCAGTAGTTAACTTTTTCTTTAACAATTGAAACGCTTTCTCTTGTTCATCCTTCCATTCAAATTTCCTCCCTTTATGCATTAATGCAGCCAAGGGTTTTGCTATTTTGGAAAAATCATGGATGAATGTCCTGTAATAACCAGCTAGCCCTAAAAATTGGCGTATGTGTTTCGGAGTTTTCGGGGTTTCTCACTTTTCAAAGGTTTCAATCTTTGCTGGATCCACCTGAATACCTTCTTTGTTCACTATATGATTGAGGAATTGAACTTCTTCCAATCAAAATGCACACTTTGAAAACTTAGCGTACAGTTTTTCTTTTCTTAACAACTCTAGCACTTTTCTCAAATGTTCTTCATGCTCTTGGTCATTCTTTGAGTAAATAAGTATGTCATCGATGAAAAAATGACAAACTTGTCAAGGTATGGTCCACACACTCGGTTCATGAGGTCCATGAACACAGCTGGTGCTTTGGTCAACCCAAACGGCATAACCATAAACTCGTAATGATCGTAACACGTCCTAAAAGCAGTCTTTGGAATATCATCCTCCTTCACCCGCATTTGATGATACCCAGAATGTAAATCAATCTTCGATTAAACCGATGAGCCTTGTAGTTGATCAAATAAGTCGTCAATTCTCGGTAGTGGGTAGCGGTTCTTGATGGTAAGTTTGTTCAACTCTCGGTAGTCGATACATGATAATACTAAAAACGAACATATATTTCATAGCATTATCACTCAAGAAAGACAAGCTTTTAGTTGCAATTGTTCTATTTACAAGTGATATTCGTTTAAATAATAAAAGGTGAAGACAAAAGACAGATTCTACGAATTAAAGACGCAAACGACCAAAAAGCTCAGAAGTACAAAATACAATCAAAATGGTTCAAATTATTGATGAGAAACGTCTCAAAATTACAAGAGTACAAGACGCAAAACGCAAAATACAAGATATTAAATTGCACGCAAGGACGTTCGAAAATCCGAAATCGGGACCAGAGTCAACTCTCAACGCTCGACGCAACGGACTAAAAATTACAAGTCAACTATGCACATAAATATAATATAATATTTAAATGATTCTTAAAATTATTTATATATTATATTATTATTTAAAACTGTCGGCAAACAAGAAAACAAACGAAGTTGAGCTGTCCCAGCTGGCCATATGATCGCATGGCCAGGAAGAGGGATCTCCATGCGATCGCATGACCCAAAAAGTGAGGTCACATTCCTATAAATTTCGCAGTTTTGGACCAACAAACATATCCTTTCCTCTATCTCTCTCAAACGTATACGTATATATATATATATTATAATTTTAATTTTAATTTTAAATCCTAATAATAAGGGTATGTTAGCGAATGTTGTAAGGGTGTAAGTCGAAATTCTGTCCGTGTAACGCTACGCTATCATTGTAAGTTATGTTCGACCTTTTTAAATTAATGTCTCGTAGCTAAGTTATTATTATGCTTATTTAATCCAAAGTAATCATGATGTTGGACTAATATATTAAAGAAGGGGTAATTGGGCTTTGTACCATAATTGGGGTTTGGACAAAAGAACGACACTTGTGGAAATTAGACTATGGGCTATTAATGGACTTTATATTTGTTTAATTAAATGATAGTTTGTTAATTTTAATATAAAGATTTACAATTGGTCGTACCTATAAATAACCATATACACTCGATCGAACACGATGGGCGGGATATTTATATGTACGAATAATCGTTCATTTAACCGGACACGGGAATGGATTAATAGTTAATGGATTTATTAAAACAGGGGTGAATTATGTACAAGGACACTTGGCATAATTGATAACAAAGTATTAAAACCTTGGGTTACACGCAGTCGATATCCTGGTGTAATTATTAAACAAATTATTAAGACCTTGTTACAGTTTAAGTCCCCAATTAGTTGGAATATTTGACTTCGGATATAAGAATAATTTGACGAGGACACTCGCACTTTATATTTATGACTGATGGACTGTTATGGACAAAAACTAGACGGACATATTAAATAATCCAGGACAAAGGACAATTAACCCATGGGAATAAACTAAAATCAACACGTCAAACATCATGATTACGAAAGTTTAAATAAGCATAATTCATTTATTTCATATTTAATTGCACTTTTAATTATCGCACTTTTATTTACTGTCATTGTATTTAATTGCACTTTTAATTATCATACTTTTTAATTATCGCAATTTTATTTCATCGCACTTTTATTTATCGCAATTTCTTTATTGTTATTTACTTTACGCTTTAAATTAAGTTATATTTATTTTTAATATTTTTACATTAGATTTTAACTGCGAATAAAGTTTTAAAATCGATAAACCGGTCATTAAACGGTAAAAACCTCCTTTTATAATAATAATACTACTTATATATATTTTTGTATTTTTACAAATATAGTTTTAAAAATATAGCGTTAAACTTGGCTAAAATCCCTGTGGAACGAACCGGACTTACTAAAAACTACACTACTGTACGATTAGGTACACTGCCTATAAGTGTTGTAGCAAGGTTTAGGTATATCCATTCTATAAATAAATAAATAACTTGTGTAAAATTGTACCGTATTTAATAGTATTTTCCTTGTAAAATATAAACTATTTTGTATACACCTCGCATAACATCAAGTATTTTTGGCGCCGCTGCCGGGGAGAAGATAAACGCCGAAAGCGAAACGTTATAAAAAAAAGATTTTTTTTTAGTTTACTTTTGTAAAAATATGCTTTTGTAAAAATATGTTTTAATACAAAAATATAAAAAGAAAAACAAAATATATATATTTTTAAGAGTTTGTTTAAAATATATAAAATTATAAAGTTTCTTTATTTTTATTTTAGTTTTTAAAATACAAGTTTTTATTTGTTTGTATTTATTAAAACAAAAAATTAAAAACAGAAAAAAAAATATAAAAGAACTCGGCCTGGTACTATAGCAGCCCAACTTCTGGCCCAAAACCCTAGCCCATGCGATCGCATGAACCCGAAGGCAAAATTCCATGCGACCGCATGAAGCATCCTGACACGCAACATCTGAACATCGTACAGCATTAATTACGGTTATTATTAATAATTATTATTATTAAACCCTAATTAGGGTTATATTTAATATTATTTAGTTTAGTTTTATTATTTATTTTGTATTATTAAGTTTAATTAGTTTTATAATATATAAATTTAATACTTTTATAAAATAAATAATATAAAAATAATATTTTTATAAAAATTGTACTTTTTACAACTTTAAGTTTTATTTTTATATTTTGTAACTTTTTATTTGTTTTAAGCGTAATATTTGTATTTTTCGTTCGTAATTAGTTTTAAGTTATAGTTTTTGCCATAGTTATTTTTATTTCTAGATTTTTAGGCTTTGCCGTAAAATCCCTTAAGTGCTTTTTCTATAGACTAAGATTTAAGTGCTTTAGAATTTTGCGACGCCGTTTTTAGATTTTAAGTAGTTTCTAAATAATTGCCGTTTTGGATTTAGAATTTCTTTTAAGCTTTAATATTTTTAGACGCAACTTTTAATTCTTAGTTTTTAGTTCCTTTTTAAGTTTCGACGCGCTAAGTTCTTTTTATTATTTTTTGACCTTTTATTTTTCGACGTTTTCCGACGTGCTCTTTTTCTTTCTTATTTCTCGACGCTCTAGTTTTTAGGACATAGAATTTTCTATTTCTTCTCTATAATTTTTCTAAACTTCAACGAAAAAGCATTTTAAGCGGTTAAATTGATAGACATCCAAAATTTTCTGGTTCGTAGTAATAGTTGGATTTGTTAGTGGCGAGTTGTGGGCTTTCGATTTAAAGGGTCCTGGCTACCTGCTGCATCTATTGGCTATTCGAAACGTGGGCAAAATCAGAAAAGTCTATTAATTTGATAACTTATATAAATTTTATCTTTTATATCTAATAGGATATTCAGTGAATGCACCAAGGAAAACGTTCACCACCTTTTGTACGTTCACCACCTGTAACTCGATCAAGACATCTAGAAAATATTGTTGCCGTTGATTTTTTTTTAGAATCGTCATCCAGTCAACCAAGTACTCCAATTCAAATTTCCGATAATCCATTTTTTTAACCCGACCTCACAATTGAGAATCCGAAGGATATTCAGGGACAATTCAGAGATCCTGAACCATTAATCTTTCCTCAGGAACCACCAATCATTCAAACAGAGATTGTCGAGGAACCAACCATTAAATCAGAATCCTCTAGTGATTCAGATTCAACAAATTCAATCATGGAGAATCTGGAACCTCTAAGTATGGAAGACCGAATGCGAGCTAAACGCACTGGCCAAGGTCACCAATTACTCAACCTGACATTAATGCGCCAGATTATGAAATTAAAGGACAAATTCTACACATGGTGACTAATCAATGCCAATTTAGTGGTGCGCCGAAGGAAGATCCAAATGAACATCATCGTACCTTTAATAGGATCTATACTTTATTTAAAATCCGAGAAGTTGAGGATGAACAGATATATCTCATGTTATTTCCTTGGACTTTAAAGGGAGAAGCCAAAGATTGGTTGGAATAATTACCTGAAGGGGCGATTGATACATGGGACGTTTTAGTTGAAAAATTTCTTAAACAATTCTTTCCGGAATCTAAAGCCGTAAGACTTCAAGGAGAAATTGTTACGTTCACACAAAAGCCAAATGAAACTATATGTGAAGCATGGACAAGATTTGGAAAGTTATTGAGAGGATGTCCGCAACATGGTTTAGACACTTGTCAAATAGTACAAATATTCTACCAAGGATGCGACATCACTACACGAAAAGACATAGATATAGCAGCTGGTGGTTCTATTATGAAGAAAACCGCAACTGACGCTTACAAAATTATTGATAACACTGCTTCCTACTCACATGAGTGGCACCAAGAAAAAGATATTGTTAGATCATCTAAAGCAGCTAGAGCCGATTCTAGCCATGACTTAGATTCCATTTTCGCAAAGATAGATGATGTCGAGAGACGAATAGAAAAAATGACTAAGGATATTCACTCAATACGAATTAGTTGTGACCAGTGTGGAGGACCACATTTGACAAAAGATTGTCTCAGTATTGAACAAACAATGGAACAAAGAGAGAATGTTTCATACATAAACCAAAGGCCTGGAAATAATTATCAGAATAATTATCAACCGCCAAGACCAATTTGCAATCAAAACCAGAATTATAACCAAAATGTTCCATACAACAACCAACAAGGTCCTAGTAACCAACAAGTATCCAATAATACTTACAATCAGCAAAGACCTATTTTTCAAAACAAACCACCACAAACCGATGATAAAAAGCCAAATTTAGAAGATATGATGTCGAAGCTAGTTGAATCTCAAACGCAGTTTTTCACATCTCAGAAACAAACCAATGAACAAAATTCTCAAGCATTTAGAAATCAACAAGCTTCTATTTAAAATCTGGAACAAGAAGTAAGTAACCTAGCAAGGTTAATAGGTGAAAGAAAACTGGGAAGTCTACCTAGTGATACAAATGCTAACCCCGGGAATGAAACAGCTAAAGCCATTACCACAAGAAGTGGTATTAAACTTAAACCACCTGAAATACCTGTAATTTCTGATGACGCTATTCCTACTCCACAAGAACCACAACCTGAAACAGAACCGGTAGTTGAAAAAGTTAATGAAGATAACACAGTTAAGGCTAAACCTTATGTTAAACCATACCAACCACCACTTCCTTACCCGAGTAAAATGAGAAAAGAGAGACTTGAAGCCGAGCAATCCAAATTCTTGGATATGTTTAAACAAATAAATGTAAATCTTCCTTTCATTGAGGTAATTTCAGGAATGCCTAGATATGCTAAATTCTTGAAAGATCTAATCACAAATAGAAAGAAAATGGAAGAACTCTCGGCTGTTACTATGAATGTTAATTGTTCTGCAGTACTGTTGAATAAGATTCCAGAAAAATTATCTGATCAAGGAAGTTTCACAATTCCATGTTTTCTGGGTAGTCTTAGTTCAATAGAAGCATTGGCAGACTTAGGTGCGAGTATAAATTTAATGCCGTATTCATTATAAGCTAAACTAGACCTTGGAGAATTGAAACCAACACGAATAAGTATACAACTAACCGATCGATCAGTAAAATATCCTAGAGGGATAATGGAGAACATGCTAGTTAAAGTTGGTACTTTAGTATTTCCAGTAGATTTTGTTATTCTGGATATGGAAGAAGATTCTCGAGTTCCTCTCATATTAGGAAGACCATTCTTAAACACGGCTAAAGCAAGGAACGGGAGAATGTTCTTTAGGAGAAGCAACTGAACCAATTGATGAAGCTGAAATGTTAGCTACACTTATGGCTAATGGATATGAACCAACAACAGAAGAAATTCAAATGCTAAAAGAAGAAGACAGATATCGATATAAATCATCGATAGAAGAACCACCGACATTAGAGTTAAAGCCACTTCCAAACCATTTGGAATACGCTTATTTACATGGTGAATCTGAATTACCTGTAATAATATCGTCTTCTCTTACTGAAAATGAAAAATCTCAACTCATTTCTGTGCTAAAAGCTCATAAACCAGCCATTGCATGGAAGATTCGTGACATTAAAGGAATAAGTCCTTCGTATTGCACACATAAAATCCTTATGGAAGAAGGTCATAAAACGTATGTGCAACGTTAACAAAGACTAAATCCTAATATGCAAGATGTTGTTAAGAAAGAAATTATTAAACTACTTGATGCAGCTTTAGTTTATCCAATCTCTGATAGTCCATGGGTAAGCCCAGTTCAATGGTACCTAAGAAGGGTGGCATAACTGTCATCACAAATGAAAAAAATTTGCTTATTCCTACTAGAACTATAACAGGATGGCGTGTCTGTATTGATTATAGAAAATTAAATGACGCCACCAGAAAAGATCACTTTCCCTTACCTTTCATTGATCAAATGTTGGAAAGATTAGCCAGAAACAGTTACTCTTGTTTTCTTGATGGTTTTTCCGGATATTTTCAAATTCCAATAGCACCCGAGGACCAAGAGAAAACCACATTCACGTGACCTTATGGTACTTTTGCTTACAAACGCATTCTATTTGGACTTTGCAACGCCCCTGCAACCTTTTAAAGGTGCATGATGGCGATTTTTCACGACATGATAGAAGAATGCATGGAAGTTTTCATGGATGACTTTTCAGTCTTCGGTGATTCATTTGAATCATGTCTAGTTAATCTTGAACGAATGCTTATTAGATGCGAACAATCAAATCTAGTACTTAATTAGGAGAAATGCCATTTCATGGTTAAAGAAGGCATCGTTCTTGGTCATAAAATTTCAAAGGAAGGAATTGAAGTGGATAGAGCTAAAGTAGATGTAATTGCTAAACTTCCACATCCCACCAATGTTAGAGGAGTTAGGAGTTTTCTAGGGCATGCCGGTTTTTACCGACGTTTCATAAAAGATTTTTCTAAAATTGCCACTCCTATGAATAAACTCCTAGAAAAAGATGCTCTATTCATCCTTTCAAATGAATGCATCAAATCTTTTAACATTCTTAAATAAAAACTCAATAATGCGCCGATCATGATAACTCCAAATTGGAATCTACCGCTTGAACTAATGTGCGATGCAAGTGATTTTGCAATGGGAGCCGTTTTAAGACATAGGATTAAAAAACGATTTCAACCTATATATTATGCTAGTAAGATGTTACAAGGAGCACAAACGAATTACACAACTACTGAAAAAGAACTCCTTGTTATTGTCTTTGCTTTTGACAAATTTCGTTCATATCTCGTTCTAGCTAAAATGGTGATCTATACTGACCATTCTGCTCTTAGATACCTATTTTCGAAACAAGATACCAAACCAAGATTAATCTGTTGGATCTTACTCTTACAAGAATTCGATATTGAAATCCGAGATAAAAAGGGAGCAGAAAATCTCGCCGCTGATCATCTTTCTCGTCTTGAAAATCCTGAATTAGAAGTTCTAAATGAATCGGCCATACAAGACAACTTTCCTGATGAATATCTATTGAAGATAGATTATAGTTAAATTCCATGGTTTGCAGACTATGCAAACTACTTAGTATGTGGATACCTTGAAAAAGGGTTGTCGTACCAAAAACGAAAGAAATTCTTTAGTGATATAAAATACTATTTCTGGGAAGATCCACATTTGTTTAAAAGTTGTCCCGATGGAATAATACGCCGATGTGTATTCGGAGATGAAGCTAGTCAAATCTTAAACCATTGTCACATAGGACCAACAGAAGGGCATTATGGACCTCAACTCACAGCAAGAAAAGTTTGCGATGCTGGATTCTATTGGCCTACAAATTTTCAAAGACGCACACCTTCTTTGCAAATCCTGTGATGCTTGTCAAAGGGCCGAAAAAATAAGTCAACGTGATGAAATGCCACAAAATATCATTCAAGTATGTGAAGTATTTGACATTTGGGGTATTGACTTTATGGGTCCATTTCCAAAATCTCATAATAATCTCTACATTCTCGTTGCCATTGATTATGTATCTAAATGGGCGGAAGCACAAGCTCTCCCAACTAACGATGCACGAGTTGTAGTCAACTTTTTAAAACGTCTTTTTGCTAGGTTTGGAACACCGAAAGCTTTAATAAGTGATCGGGGTACTCATTTTTGTAATAATCAACTTGAGAAAGTTCTCAAAAGATATGGAGTAACTCATAAAATCTCAACCGCTTATCATCCACAAACAAGTGGACAAGTTGAAAATACCAACCGAGCTTTAAAACGTATTCTAGAGAAAACCATAGGATCAAATCCGAAGGAATGGTCCATGAAATTGGAGGATGCACTCTGGACTTTTAGAACAGCCTACAAAACTCCAATTGGCACCACACCTTTTAAACTCGTTTACGAAAAAGCATGTCATCTTCCAGTAGAAATTGAACACAAAGCATTTTGGGCTTTGAAGACATGTAATCTTGATTTACATGAAGCTGGACGTCTACGGTTAAGTCAATTAAACGAATTAGAAGAATTAAGACATGAAGCATATCAAAATTCGTTAATCTATAAAGAAAGAACGAAGAAATGGCATGATAAAAGAATCAGAAGTTCAAAAGAATTTATTGAAGGAGACCGAGTTCTTCTTTTCAATTCACGATTCAAGCTATTTCCTGGAAAATTGAAATCAAGATGGTCTGGACCATTCATAGTCAAAAGAGTTTTTCCGTACGTAACGATAGAATTAATAAATTCAAATGGAATTGAATTTAAGGTTAATGGTCACAGAGTTAAACATTACATAGATAGTCCAATGGAAGTTGAAGATGAAGTTAATCATAATTTCGACACCACATCTAACTAAGTGTGGGAAGATTCGAATCTTTTTAGGGCTATATATATTTCTGTTAGAGTTAGATATTCTGTTTTCGTGTAGTTTCCGAGAATGGAATCCGAATGGTCTTTTCCTAGCAGACCCTAAAGAACTAGTCTTCTCCCACCATTCTGAATTTTTATTTTTTTAGGTTTTACGAGATGAAGAATTCTTGTGAACTAAACCTTGGTCTAATGCTACACGCTTTGATTACTAAACGTAATAATGACACACTTCCGAGTGACCTGGTGTCAGTAATAAGAGCCAAATTGGACAGAGTAAGAAAAGAACTCAGGAACGATCATAATAAGTTACATTTTGGTAAAGGAAAATTAAAATCCGCAGTGAAAAGAAGAGCACGACACCTTGAAAGATGTCACAAATACGGAAAATGGTCACACGAAGGAAAATGCTCGACGAATCAGACATATTCCAATACCAAGTTCATTACTTTATGCAGAGAAGGACCGTTCATATGTTTCGAAGAAAAATCGTTGAATGCTCGAGGTTACGCCTATGTAGCTATGGAAAACCAATTAGTCCGACTATCTTATGAGTGGGCTAAAACAGGTCACTGAGAATTCTATCTTACAGATAAGTTTGTACAGTTTTCAGTTTTTATTTTTTTATTTGCTTTTAACCTTTTGATATTAAACGCTAAATCGTTTGCTATAAAGTATTAAATTAGTATTCAATAAAATTAAGTATGCGTAACCGAAATTATTGATATCATACAAAAATTTATTACATCACTGCGAAATTTACCATTTATTCTTAAGGTATAAATATCTTTAATCAATCAACCCAAAATATTTTAAAAATTCGTCAGGAGTAAAACTAGGTTATGGAACCAAAATTACTTTACCGAAAAGAGGGGCGTATATTTTTGATAATATTTGATTGATTAAAGTGGGATAAAAGACCAAAAAGATTTTTAATTTTATTTTTACTTTGTTTTTAAAATGAATATTAAATTATTATTGTAAACTTTTAAAAATCAATATATATTTAAGTTTGTAAATATTTGAAAAAATAATATTTTTAATATAAGTTTGTATGTATAAAAATA
The DNA here is from genome assembly GCF_046630445.1 of Rutidosis leptorrhynchoides. NCBI lineage: Eukaryota > Viridiplantae > Streptophyta > Magnoliopsida > Asterales > Asteraceae > Rutidosis > Rutidosis leptorrhynchoides. The sequence goes on from NC_092343.1 coordinate 175,642,851, forward strand.
AAAATTTAATATAATTTTGGTGTGAATTTTTAAAAATTTTAATAATATGAATTTATAATTTTATGCATTTTAAATTTAAGTTTGGTGTGAATTTAAAAACAAAAAATTACTTTATTTCACTAAGTTAAAATTTTGATTTTTAAAATTTGTCGTGAGTTGAAAACTGAGTCGTTGAACCGAAATTGCTCTACCCAAGGGAGGGACGAGAACTTTTATTATCATTATTTTTAATCTTATTGAATTAAAGTATGCCAAAAACATTAAAAAACTCAAAAATCTTTGCTTTTAAAACCGCGCTTAAAAATGACAAATTTTAAAATTTTGTCGAGGGACGGACTAGGACATCGTTCCGAAACGCCCTAATCCTAAAAAGAAACAAAATTTTAATTTTTAAATTAATTATATGTTTCAAAAAGTGTAAGGTTTTATATATATAAAAAAAAAAAAACAGACCCCATGCGATCGCATGGGGTTCCTTCACAAACACCATGCGATCGCATGGTGCCCAAAAACTGGCCAGAAACAAAAGAGCATCGAGCTGCTCTCTGTCTCCACACTTTACACACACACATACACGAACATACACACATATTATCACCAAAAATCACCATTTTTCACTCAAATTTCGTCCTACAATCCGCTACAATCATGCCTAGATTCGGATTTTTCAACAAGAAGGTAAAAATTACACCCCTAAACTCTTAAAATTCTTAATTTTTGTGATATTTACCAATATTTTACCTAATTCAATTTTGTTAATTTCTAGTGTAATTAGAGTTAAATTGTTAGTATTTTATGCATGTATAACCTAGATTGATGCTATTTAACATGATTTGAAGCCAAAAACTTCAAAAATTTTAGAAATCTAGGGTTTGTGTTCTTGAGCAATTTGGGGCTTTTTGATATAAACAGGTTATGGCCGATTTTTGTCATGAATTATTGCTAAATTAAGTAGTGTAACATGTTTAGGTAGCTAAATGATCCAAACTTTAACCCTAAACATGATTTTTGAGAATTAAAGTGGACTTTTTAAGTCTAAAATTCATGAACTTGATTAATTTGATATAATTGCCATTTGAGACTTGTTTAATTATTAGTAATGACTATTTTGACATGTTATTTGAGTTAAATGCTTATGAACTTTGTAAACATTTTCATATATGCTTATTTGAAAAAGTGTAGATTTTGATAAAAATATGAAAATGAGCATAAGTTTAGTATAGATTAAACATGTCATTGTGATTGTTTTAAATTGTTATTTTGCTAACACTAATGCATATTTGGATGCACAAATTTTGTGTTTAATGTGTTTTACAGAAAAATACTGAAACTGGAGGTGCATCATCATCATCTAGACAACCACAACCGGAACCTGAGCCAGAATTGCAATACGAGCTAGAACCTAAACAAGAACCACAACAGGAACAACAACATCAACCTGATCAACACGTACCTTATTATGATCCGTTACAATTTGTTGATGCCTTCACAGTATTTCCGATGCATCCGCCAGTAGAATACCCAACGATTCCTGAACACACGTTGCATCCTAATCTGAGATTCGATAGAAGCTGGAGAGATTACCCATCATATCAAAGTAACAAATTCAAATTGGTACCGAAAAATGTAGAAATGCCTAGGATAATTGATTGGGATCCTTTGGAAACGGTCCATCTAGCTGACCGTGTTAGACTGCTACTGATTCAAAGGTATGGCAGTTCTTCTTTTTCCGATTGAGAACGTCTATTCACCATTCGTAGACCTGTATATAAGGAATGGTGTGTTGAGCTATTGAGTACTATTTCGTTAAATGCGGATGTAGATAGATTAGATGATAGAAGTTTTCTTAGATTTATTCTTGGCCGTAGGATGTACAGAATGTCCATGTTGGACATGGCCAGGGCTTTGCAGATATATACTCCTGGTGAATTACTACTACCCGATTGTATGAATTTGATTTATCGTGGTGAACGGGTAGATAGAAATTTTGACGCGAACGCCGTCTGGAGGCGTATGTCAGATTATAATGTTTTTGGGCGAGCAGGAACACATACCTACTTACATATTAACAGAGCCGAGCTTCGTATAATTCATAGATTTCTGTCTAACTCGATTACACAGAGAGGTCACAACAAAGAGAAAATGACCTTACATGATTTATTTTACCTAAAGTGTATTCGAGACCCAAGAAGCTTTGTTAATATCCCTTACTGTATTGGTTTTTATTTGTCTAAGATGGTGGAAGGAATACAGGAAGGGGGGATAATAGGAGGAGGTATTTTTGTTACTCTCATTGGAGAGTATTTGGGTATAGATAGGGAACAATGGGGTCCACTTTTGGTATGTAGGGAATAGGTTGAGCCTTTAGGATTAAAGGTCTATCAGGGTGCTAAGGTATTAAAGAGCAGACGCAACCAGGCAGTACCCTATGAAGGTAGTCATCCTCAGGTAGAGAGAGGTTCAGATGAGGAAATGGAGGAAGCGGATGACATTAGGGATATCATTAGGGAGGCTATGACTGACGTTTACCAGTGTGTAGATGAGGTAGAAATGACAAACGAGGAGAGATTTAGTCGGATGGAGCAGTGGCAAGCCCAGAATGATTACGAGCATTCCAGGAAACGACAGCATGATAGATGGGACTATCATCAGCGTCAGATTATGAGCCAGCTGTCATCTCAGGATCACTACGTTCTGACCCGACCCGCTTACTATCCTCCACACCAGCCCGAGATGAGACCACCATTTACTCTCTACGACCCTAACCAGGCCTACCAGTACACCTATCACCAACCATGGAACCCGGACGATGACATGAACTGGAACCCCTATCCAGATTGATATAGTTCCTGTTGGTGATTTCTATGATTTTTATTTTTATTATTTTTATTTATTTATGTTTAAACACATTATATTTGGATACTTTTATGTATGTTTAATATATTAATTATATTGTACTAATATTTCATATTTGATTTGAAAGTGGGATTTTAAGCCCCATTTCAAATTACCATGCATGTTTATATTTGTATTGTATGTATATTGTCAATTGTACACAACAGGGTAAAACAGTGCATTTTCAAAGACTGGCATTAAGTTCAGCAAAAGCTAGTACTTTTGACGACAAAATGAAAAACAAATGTGATGTAACAACAAGACGGAATGAACAAATGATGTGCACCATTTATCATTCACCAAACAAACGCCAATATGTTTGAAAACTTTGGTAAAATTTAATCATTTTTCTACGCTAATCACCCTCAATAATTTAAATTGTTACTGATTTCTTGCAAATGAGGGCATTGCAAGATCTTAAGTGTGGGAAGGAGGTTAAATTCTTTCTGATTTTTAAATTTTTAATTTAAACACTTGGTTACCGTTAAAAATGCTAGTAACGCAGTAGTTATATTAGAATCTAGTGCTCTCTGATAATAAAGAACAGCCCTAGTCTTATATACTGACTACCCAATTCTAGTAAAATTTAAAAAAAAAAAAATTTCAATTAAATGAACTCAAAATCATGTTTATACATATTTATGAATGATAAAACTAGGTGTTAACACCGAAATTATTGTTACCTCGGAAAGGACATAAATTGAGAAACAACCCAAAATGTTAGAATTCATTTAAAATGGAATAGAGGACAATAAAAAGGCTAATAAAAGAAAATAAAAGCCAAGTGTGGGAAAAATTTACCAAGTTATTTAAAACATATGTCACACATTTTTGTAACAAATAATTGAAGATACTTTTGTTTTGGACAATTTTATCAGTTTTACCCAATCTCTTATAATATATTTGAAAGAAAAGATGGATCTACACGATGAATCAATTCCATCATTAAAAGGAATTAAAGTCTTCCGAAAAATACACGCGCTTCTTGATTTAGGTCAGGAAGTTGTCGTCTAGACCATTTGTAGAGTCTACGAAAAACCTTGAAAAGTTTTCTCGAAAATCAGCTGGAAATCCACGGACCTCACCATCAAACAGGGTCGCCAAGTGGTCAGACTTATCCTAACCATGAGAGGATCTGTCTCGTACAATGGGGGGCGTCGTGCAAATTAGCTTGATAAGATTAATGAATCAGACCCCCAGAAAGGATAATCTTCTTAAAGATCAAAAATCAGCTTTTAAGACTGATATTACTCAATCCTAGAGATTGACCTTAAAGATTGAGAATTAAAAACTCATGGAATTCGATGATATCTAAACTCGAGCTTGAATGAGAAAATATTTTGATCAAAATTACAAATTGATTTGTTTTTCTGAAAACCCAATTTCAATGCGTTCATTACCATTTAACGTAAAATCCTAGGAATTCACCTGGAATTCATTAGGTCACCTGAACCAAATCGGGTGTCAACCGTAAGAACGATGGTTGCATAGCATGGTCGAAGACAGGACCTTATGCCAGACCAAAAAATTATAGGGTGATCTTTACTATTTCTCCTACCAAGGATAGTAATTGCATCCGACACGTTATAGACCATAATTAAAAGCATGTCAGGGTACATTGCCTTAACAGCTTTCCTTTACAACCGGACGGTAGTTTATCGAAAGGTAATATTCGGAGCAAGTATACTGGACGTGTTGCTTTCCCAATACAAGGTTAGCAAGTGGGTGACGCAAAACCACATGTTTTGAGCTAAAATTTTCAAATCTGAAACCCACCAAACCCACAAAAACAATTTGAAAACACCGGTGAAGGGTTATTCCGGAAAAATTATCTAGGGTAAAAGCTAGATTGTATTTTCAAAAGATCAAATGTTTTCATAAAGATCCAATTTCCTAAAGGATCTAAATTTTCATAGTCATGTGGGACTGTAAACCACATCGTTACTACCATTGTTCATACCGCCGTATAGAAATCACTGATGTACAAAGTGTGAAGAATAAAGAAGTGATTCTAGTATTTTTATTTCAAGACTATATTGCTTGAGGACAAGCAACGCTCAAGTGTGGGAATATTTGATAATGCTAAAAATGAACATATATTTCATAGCATTATTCCTCAAGAAAGACAAGCTTTTAGTTGCAATTGTTCTATTTACAAGTGATATTCGTTTAAATAATAAAAGGTGAAGACAAAAGACAGATTCGACGAATTGAAGACGCAAACGACCAAAAAGCTCAAAAGTACAAAATACAATCAAAGTGGTTCAAATTATTGATGAGAAACGTCTCAAAATTACAAGAGTACAAGATGCAAAACGCAAAATACAAGATATTAAATTGTACGTAAGGACGTTCGAAAATCCAGAACCGGGACCAGAGTCAACACTCAACACTCGACGCAACGGACTAAAAATTACAAGTCAACTATGCACATAAATATAATATAATATTTAAATAATTCTTAAAATTATTTATATATTATATTATTATTTAAAACTGTCGGCAAACAAGAAAACAAATGAAGTAGAGCTGTCCCAGCTGGCCATGCGATCAAATGGCCAGGAAGAGGGATCTCCATGCAGTCGCATGACCCAAAAAGTGAGGCCACATCCCTATAAATTTCGCAGTTTTGGACGAACAAACATATCTTTTCCTCTATCTCTCTCAAACGTATATATATATATATATATATATATATATATATATATATATATATATTTATATTATAATTTTAATTTTAATTTTAAATCCTAATAATAAGGGTATGTTAGCGAATGTTGTAAGGATGTAAGTCAAAATTCTGTCCGTGTAACGCTACGCTATCATTATAAGTTATGTTCAACCTTTTTAAATTAATGTCTCGTAGCTAAGTAATTATTATGCTTATTTAAGCCAAAGTAATCATGATGTTGGGCTAATATATTAAAGACGGGGTAATTGGGCTTTGTACCATAATTGGGGTTTGGACAAAAGAACGACACTTGTGGAAATTAGACTATGGGCTATTAATGGACTTTATATTTGTTTAATTAAATGATAGTTTGTTAATTTTAATATAAAGATTTACAATTGGACGTACCTATAAATAACCATATACACTCGATCGGACACGATGGGCGAGATATTTATATGTACGAATAATCGTTCATTTAACCGGATACGGGAATGGATTAATAGTTAATGGATTTATTAAAACAGGGTTGAATTATATACAAGGACACTTGGCATAATTGATAACAAAGTATTAAAACCTTGGGTTACACGCAGTCAATATCCTGGTGTAATTATTAAACAAAGTATTCAGACCTTGTTACAGTTTAAGTCCCCAATTAGTTGGAATATTTGACTTCGGATATAAGAATAATTTGACGAGGACACTCAAACTTTATATTTATGATTGATGGACTGTTATGGACAAAAACCAGACGGACATATTAAATAATCCAGGACAAAGGACAATTAACCCATGGGAATAAACTAAAATCAACACGTCAAACATCATGATTACGAAAGTTTAAATAAGCATAATTCATTTATTTCATATTTAATTGCACTTTTAATTATCGCACTTTTATTTACTGTCATTGTATTTAATTGCACTTTTAATTATCATACTTTTTAATTATCGTAATTTTGTTTCATCGCACTTTTATTTATCGCAATTTCTTTATTGTTATTTACTTTTCGCTTTAAATTAAGTTATATTTATTTTTAATATTTTTACATTAGGTTTTAACTGCGACTAAAGTTTTAAAATCGACAAACCGGTCATTAAACGGTAAAAACCCCCTTTTATAATAATAATACTACTTATATATATTTTTGTATTTTTACAAATATAGTTTTAAAAATATAGCGTTAAACTTGGCTAAAGATCCCTGTGGAACGAACCGGACTTACTAAAAACTACACTACTGTACGATTAGGTACACTGCTTATAAGTGTTGTAGCAAGGTTTAGGTATATCCATTCTATAAATAAATAAATAACTTGTGTAAAATTGTACCGTATTTAATAGTATTTTTCTTATAAAATATAAACTATTTTGTATACACCTCGCATAACATCAATACACAACCCAAATGTACCATCCTTCTTCTTGACAAACAAAACAGGAACTCCCCACGGTGATGTGCTTGGTCGAATGAAACCACGCTCTAAAAGTTCCTGTAACTGACTTTGTAATTCTTTCATTTCGCTGGGTGCGAGTCTGTATGGAGCACGAGCTATTGGTGCAGCACCTGGTACAAGGTCTATTTGAAATTCAACGGATCGATGTGGGGGTAATCCCGGTAATTCTTTCGGAAATACATCTGGAAATTCTTTTGCGATGGGAACATCACTGATGTTCTTTTCTTCAGGTTTAACTTCCTTGATGTGTGCTAGAATGACGTAACAACCTTTTATTATTAGTTTTTGCGCCTTCAAACTACTAATAAGATTTAATTTCACGTTGTTCTTTTCTCCGTACACCATTAAAGGTTTTCCTTTTTCACGCATAATGCGAATCGCATTTTTGTAACAAACGACCTCTGCTCTCACCTTTTTCAAGCAGTCCATGCCAATTATTACATCAAAACTCCCTAAATCGACTGGTATTAAATCAATTTTAAACTTTCATCCCCCAGTTTAATTTCTCTATCCCGACATATATTATCTACTGAAATTAATTTACCGTTTGCTAATTCGAGTAAAAATTTACTATCCAAAGGCATCAATGGGCAACCTAACTTAGCACAAAAATCTCTACTCATATAGCTTCTATCCGCACCCGAATCAAATAAAACATAAGCAGATTTATTGTCAATAAGAAACGTACCCGTAACAAGCTCCGGGTCTTCCTACCCTTCTGCCGTATTAATATTGAAAACTCTTCCGTGGCCCTGCCCACTAGTATTCCCCTGATTCGGGCAATTACTTCTAATGTGGCCCTGTTTTCCACATCCATAACAAACAAAGGCGGCATTACTTGTTTCGCCACTATTTGTCCCTTTAGTTCTGTTAAACTTTGGTCCGTAGACCTCACACTTTTCACACCATGGCCAGTTCTTTTACACTTGGTGCAAAATGTCGTGCAGAACTCATTCTGGTGGTACTCTTCACACCTTTGGCATTTTTGGTTTTTGTTGCCGTTGTTGTTATTGAGGTTGTTGTTGGGATTATTATTGTTTTTGGAACGGTTGTTGTAGTTGTTGTTGTTGTTGGGACGTTTGTTGTAGTTATTGTTAGGATTGCGATTATTGTTGCGATTGTTGTTGCGGTTGTTGGGATAGTTGTTGCGATTATGGTTGTAATTGTTATTGTTGTTGTACTGGTGATTCTTGTCACCGTTTTCCTCCCACTTCCTCTTGAGCTATTTCGTGTTAGCTTCTTCGGCCGCCTGCTCTTTAATTCTTCCCTCAATCTGATTTATGAGTTTATGAGCCATTCTACTTGCCTTTTGTATGGAAGCGGGCTCGTGTGAACTCACATCTTCTTGAATCCTTACTAGTAACCCTTTTATAAACGCATCGATCTTCTATTCTTCGTCTTCGAACGTTCCTGGACACAATAGGCACAACTCTGTGAATCGTCGTTCATATGTGGTCATGTCGAACCCTTGTGTTCGTAACTCTCTAAGCTCTACCTTGAGCTTATTGACTTCGTTTCTAGGACGGTACTGCTCATTCATCAATTGCTTGAATGCCAACCACGGTAGTGCGTAAGCAACATCTTATCCTACCTGTTCAAGATAGGTGTTCTACCACGTTAACGTAGTACCTGTGAAGGTATGCGTAGTGTACTTAACTTTGTCCTCTTCAGTATACTTACTTATGGCAAACACCGATTCGACCTTCTCGGTCCACCGTTTCAATCCAATTGGTCCTTCGGTTCCATCAAATTCCAAAGGTTTGCAGGCAGTGAATTCTTTGTAGGAGCATCCTACACGATTTCTTGTGAAATTAGTTCCACTGCTAGATCCATAGTTATTGTTATTTTGCATCGCAGCATGTACTGCGGCTATATTTGCTGCAAGGAAAACACAGAAGTCTTCCTCGCTCATGTTCAAATTCTGACGAGTCGCCGATGCCATTTCCTTCAAAAATAGCCCAAAAGAATCAAGTTAATCATATAGAATTTTAAGAGTAGTCAATAGTATTTTGTAGCAGTGTATGAACTCATTTATAAAAGCTTTTTCTTCATATTAGCGTTTTATAGTTTTAATTCGGGTAGTACCTACCCGTTAAGTTCATACTTAGTAGCTAATATAGAAATTCAACTACTACAATTCTATATGAAAAAACTGATTATAATAAAATTTCGCGTTCAAATTTTATACAATATTTTACAAACTTACAATACCGCTATTATACATATAGGATGAAATATAACACATAATAACTTTGCTACTCGGCAGCTATAAAGGCAACTCTAGTTAATACGCAAGTTGTTCAGCAAAAGAAATAAAGACATGTAATTCATAAGTCCAGAAACAAGTCATGCATTCTGGTTTTACTAAGACGACTTCCCATCCTTGGTCTTGTGGAAAGTAACCATTATGACCATTGGCTAAGCAGCATGTTGTAATGTCGTCAAAAGGACGAGGTTTCGTAATGTCCAACAGCCCCGTAATAATCTAAAAACCTTGTTTCTCACCCCAACCACTGAATCCGTCACTTGTGGGAAGGTTTTATTTAAAAGTTGTAACCCGGTGTTCTTTTTTTCACTTTGGTAAGAAGCGAACATCACTAACCCGTAAGTATAACATGCTTCTTTATGTTGCATGTTAGAAGCTCTTTCTAACTCACGAAATCCTATGTTGGGATATGTTGAGTCAAAATTGGTTCTTAACCCGTAGCGTAAAATTGTATTTGGGTTTCCCGCATTTAACGCTTTAAAGAAAACACAGCGTAACTTACAGTCTCCCCAATGTGATATACCCCACCTATCAAAGGAAAGCCTTTTATAAACTAAGGCATTTCTGGAAAGTCTTTCAAATGTTTGACAAGTTAATTTTTCCATAATTAATTGTGCTGATGAATTCTGACCGACTCTAGACAAGATTTCCTCAATCATATCCTTTGGTAGATCTTCTAAAATATTCGGTTGTCTACCCTTAACGTCCATTTTGTTTTTATACTGTAAAATAGACAAGGATTAGATTCGTAAAAGATAATTAACAAACAATACAAGCAATTTTTACATAGAACATAAAAATACAAGCACACTACAATACATATAATACACAACATGATTACAAACCTCTAATCTGAATCACTGGTTTCTTCTCCTTCGAACTTGGTTCGTTTTCCTAATTTTCTAGGAATATATGGTGTTCCTCTAATATGAGCCGTCGTTTTCCACAATGGTTTAGAAAAACCTGGTTGTTTAGAGGTTCCCGGGTTATTGTTACAATTTAGGAAATACGGACGTTGCCGATACATATAAAGTTCATCGGGGTTGGAATCAGGTTTCTCTATTTTTATACCTTTTCCCTTATTATTTTCTTTTGCTATATTAAATTGGGTCGAGGTAATTTCTATAACATCATCGGAATCCTCATCGGGATCCGATTCATCGAAAAATTTGTAATCTTTCCAATATTTTGCTTCCTCGGCGGAAACACCATTGACTATTTTTAACTTTGGTCCGTTGGTTGATGATTTTCTTTTATTTAACCGATTTACTGTAAGTATCAATATTTCTTCCTCCGGAACCTCTTCTTCTTTCGGTTCTTCCTCCTCCGGTTCCTCCTCTTCCGGTTCCTCCTCTTCCGGTTCCTCCTCTTCCGGTTCCTCCTCTTCCGGTTCTTCTTCGGGAATTTATAAATCTTCCCAAATTATATTCAACTCTTCAATATTATTAGGTGATTCGATGAGATTTGTACTAGTGGTAGACATATATCACACAATATCAAACACATTATGTGTAACACCCCGTTTTTCTAAACATGACGCTCGGGGCATCATTTGAAGTCCAAGAATGATTATTTAATAGTTTGGATGTAATGCATTGACCACGATTGACTTTGGGATGTTTTAAAAGTGAAATTGGAGTACATCAGGTAAACTGTCGAGTTTGAGTGCAGTTTGTCGCGTTCTGGTGCGTCGCGTTTCGTGACAAACATGCTTGAAACGAGACAACTTCTGATGGTGATTTCTGTCCACTTTGTCGTGTTTGAGTGTTGTTTGTCGCGTATTGGTGTCGCGAAACGCGACAAATGTCGCTGTAATGACATTATTAACCCATTTTAATGGAATCTTTTGAGGGTGTTTTGGTAAATTCACTTATGGCCGATTCTAGAGCCATAAGACTGATTCAAGGCTCATATTATCCTCATTTTCACTCAAAAACACTTTCACCTTCAAACCCTAGAGAGAGAGGAGAGTTTTAGAGAGAGAGAACTCCATTTGGAGAAGAAGGAGGTTGTTTCGGGTTAAACCTCAAGTGTTAAAGTTGTTCCACTCGTCAACGGCATCATTTTGGCGGTATTGGTAAGTTCAAACTCCGAATTTCATTTCTTAGATTTGATATTCAAGTTAGGGTTTGAGTTTGATTTGTTGTAAAACCTATTTAGTTGATGAAGAGGGTTTATGGTAACTTGCTATTTTGATATTTGGTGGGTTTTGAGTTGGTTAATGATTTAACCATGTTTAAGACTTGTAAATGGTGTATAATCACTAGTATTAGTGATTATTGATGTTTTGGAGACCATTAGGGTTCTTGTGGCTGACTAACTTTGACTAGAGTCAAAATTAGGGTTTGTTGATGATTATGACTTAATTGCCGATTTAATAAGGTTTATAAACTTAAAATGGATTAAGTTGAAGTATAGAACCGAGTTAAATATGTTTTGGTGTCAAAACTTGCTAATGGCGTGATATTGACTTCTTATGGGTCAAATTAGGGTTTAAGTGTCATTTTGAGCAAGATAGGTGTTTAACACCTATGATTGGGTTTGATTGGCATATTAGGACCATTCTCACTTGTGTTAGTGATTATTGGTTAGTTTGGGCACAGTTGGTGCTTGGAAGTGCATTTGGGTCGAAATTGCACTAGTTGTCAATTTGGGTTGATTTGTATATCCACCCTAATTGTGTTACTTGTTATGTGATAAATGGAATAGGTACATTCCATCGGTGATTTCGGATTTTGGTTTGGCATCCATCAAGACTTCAAGGTGAGTGTTAATATCTTATATGCATATGTATGTGTAGGATGGGTGCGGGTCGGGTGAAGGGGTTCTCGCTCATAGAGCTCGCTTCTAGTATAGGTGGAATTGTTGGACTTATGTATAGGTCCAATTAGCACGGTTGTGCGTTTTGGTTGACCCCTTTGGCGAGGTGCACACTTTGTGTGTACGTTATCATATGGGCGTGTGATGTGGATTATATAACCCCAATGGTGAAGGGTTAATATTGTGAGTGGAGTATTTGTATGTACGTGTATATGGCGTATCTATTTGTGGGTGTTATGGCATGAACCATCGAGCCGGTAGTGCCATAACGTGTGTGCGATAAGATGTGAACCACGTGCCCGTAGCATCGAGTGTGAACCACGTGCTGGTAGCACTATAAATATAATGATGTGAACCACGTGCCAGTAGCATCGAGTGTGAACCACGTGCCGGTAGCACTATAAAATGAGCGTGAACCATGTGCCGGTAGCGTCGAAGTGTGAACCACGTGCGGGTAGCACTATAAAAGAGTGAGACTCAAATGCGTATGGTGTGAACCACGTACCAGTAGCACCATAGCGTTATGGTTAACCATATTATGTTGTTGGATATTGTTTAGCATGTTAAATATTGTATACGTATATTGTTGTATTGTTGTGATGTAGCTAACCCTTTGGGTGTAACTCATTGGCGTTGTTCACCTCGTCGTTGGTGAACTAACTTATACTTTGTTGATATCTTTAGCTTGTGCTTAAAGATTGTACGGTATGCTTAGTGTAGTTGCCTTATACTTGGATGCTTCGGTATGCGGTATTTGACTTTTGTGTGGCGTGTCCATTTTATACATATATATGTATGTAGTATATTATCACTCACTAAGCGTTAGCTTACCCTCTCGTTGTTTACATTTTTATAGGTTTGCATGCTTGGCGGCTCGGGTAAGCTTGGGGATTAGATATCTTGGCTATGTTGCTTAGAAGATCTTGCTTTTGTATTCGATTAGGATTTGGGTAGCGTAGTCCCAAATCACCATGCTCGGTTTTTGTTGGAAACTAAACTAGTCGGGTTGTGTATGTCCGTTTGAACAATTAACTAATGTATTAAATGTTTTAAAGTTTATTAAACCTTACATTGTATTAAAGATGTTTATGGAAACACAATTGGGACCTAAAGTATTATTTAACGCGCATTAAAGGAAAAATCTTTATGGGTCGGTTGTAATACGGGTTGGGTTGTTATAAGTGGTATCAGAGCATGGTCTAAGGGATTTAGGTGACTTGAGATAGGTGCCTAGACTTAGATTTTTGTGTGTGCTTAATTGTTGCGGGACTTGTAGGATTACGGGTCGGAATGGATTATAGTTAGTGCCTTGTTGTAGGTGAACTAACGTTTATATTAGTAATGCGGATATTTTTAATATATTATCGTGTTGTGGTGTAATTCTTGTGTTCATATCGCGTAGAATTTTGTTGGTGTTTGATTATATCATCGAGCGAGGCAATCGTTGTACTAACGAGTTGATACGGCGTGTATGCGTAATAAGGACTTGCAAACCTTATTACGGGTACAAATCGTGTCTATCAAGTGATGTACGGCGAGTGTTTAGTAAGATGAGCGGTGTTGTGTGCGTGGTTTATACGTTCGTGATCTAATCGTTTGCACTCCCTAGAATGAAAACGGAAGATGGATGCGGAACGAGTGAGCCTATTCACGAAGGGAAGGATGAGTTAACGTTAAAGATTGAGGCCATGTTTGAACAATATGTCTCGGTTTTCACTGGCAAAGTTAGAGAAGTAACCAAGGAGTTGGTCGAAGGACAAATGACGAAAATGGTCCGAGACCAAGTGACTAAAGTTGTAAAGGAAGAGTTTGAAAAGAGGTTTCCCAAACCTCGAGGTAGCGATGATGAAGATGTACTTGCAAGGTTAGGATTACATGGTGCTCATGGTAAGAGGGCACGAAGTACGCCTGAAGGCGTCGGGAATGTGAAGAAGAAGAGTAAGAAGGGTTACAAGCTCACGTGCTTTAAGTGTGGGGAACGGGGTCATTTGGCACAAGATTGTACGGTAGTGCCTTTAGGCTCAATCAGGTGTTTCATTTGCCGGATGGAGGGACACCGGAAGTCAGAGTGTTCCGAATCGCATGACGATCGGGTTAGGAGGTTAGAGCGCGAATACATGATGGGTAGTGGAGCACGGAAGCCCAACAACGCTACATTAGGTACCTTTAGTATGAAATTATATGTTGTTCGTTTGTAATAACATGCGTTATGTGTGTAAGTCTTAGCTAAACTTTATTCTCCGTTGGAGATAATTCATAGCAAGCGGGCGATTTACGTTTATGGTTCCAGTTTGCTCTCAGTAGAGTGTATAAGTGGTATGTTGTGCCTCGATCCTATGGTGCGAATCCTTGGGTGCTTAAGCATTTTGGTTGGTATCGGGTCGTTAAGCTCATTTGAGTGAGACCCTTAAAGTCTCAATGGTGTTGTGCATGTTACTGATATGGGTGACGATCCTAATGGAAGTACCCTATGGTGACGTTTGATTGTCGGGCGAAGGGCGTAAGACTTGGTGCAACCAAGCATTGCTTAGTATTTGGGAAATGTTTCTACCAAACCATGGAAATGGGTTTTGGTGTTCGGTCAATAAGCGCGTGTTCGCTTTTGCGTTGAAGTTGATGAACCATGAGGTTCATCGGGTGGATTGAAATTCTTGAAATCGAGGGTTGATCTAGATGTATGTTGGTAAAGGAGTCTACGTGACGCGATGTTAGGCGCCTTTTTATACCTACTAGCGTGGTGTTCGACTCCGATTGTGTTGCGGTTACATTGTACTTAGGGTACCGAAGTGAAACCTTTAGGTACATGAGCGATCGGGTGAAATTCGACAAACTAAAGCAATTGGATGATTGCGAGTGTATAGTTCTTGTAATTTGTGGTACACTTTTGTTGTAAGTGTTTAAGGATAGGTTAGGATCCTTGGTATGCTCAAAGTTGAAGCAAGACGTGGTGATGGGCCGTGTGAACCCAATTATTAGTAAAGTATACCTTTGGTTGCATTGTGTGGGTGTACGAGATGCGGTTATGGAACGTAGTTCCAAGTGGGGGAGTTTCACTCCCGCATGCGGAGGTTTTAGTGTGAGATTTCGAACAATGCTTTTGGTAGATCCGAAATTTGTGTCGGGACCTAGATTTGGTCGATTTGTGGTAGGGTACAATTTCGGTTAAATTGTACTTATGATTTTGGATTTGAAATATCACCAAGGTAGTAATGTGGTAAATCTCGTTGAGAGATAATGGACGGGTATGGTGAGCAAGGTGAAATCCCTCGGTTAAGGGATGTGCGTATCGGATCCTCTTTTAGAGAATTATTGTTTTGTGCCTATGTTTGATATAGGCAGTTCTTGCTCGATTGTGTGAATGGTTAGTGGTATCCGTTAGGATTCACTATGTCGTAGTAGAGCGCGATGTTACGCTACTCATTGTTCGAGGCCAAAAGGGATCGTTGACTGGTGAAGCATGGCCTTCGGGGTCCGCTGACTTCATCATGAGATCATTGATTGGTGAAGCATGACCTTCGGGGTCCGCTGACTTCATCATGGGATCGTGGATTGGTAGAGCATGACCTTCGGGGTCCTCTGACTTCATCATGAGATCATTGATTGGTGAAGCATGACCTTTGGGGTCCGCTGACTTCATCATGGGATCGTGGATTGGTGGAACATAACCTTCGAGGTCCTCTGACTTCATCATGAGATCATTGATTGGTGAAGCATGACCTTTGGGGTCTGCTGACTTCATCATGGGATCGTGGATTGGTGGAGCATGACCTTCGGGGTCCTCTGACTTTATCATGGGATCATTGATTGGTGAAGCATGACCTTTGGGGTCCGCTGACTTCATCATGGGATCGTGGATTGGTGGAGCAGGACCTTCGGGGTCCTCTGACTTCATCATGAGATCATTGATTGGTGAAGCATGACCTTCGGGGTCTGCTGACTTCATCATGGGATCGTTGATTGGTGGAGCATGACCTTCGAGGTCCGCTGACTTCATCATGAGATCGTTGATTGGTGAAGCATGACCTTCGGGGTCCGCTGACTTCATCATGGGTGTAGTGTTATATCGGTGAAGCATGACCGTTGACGGGGTCCGGTGACTTCATCCGGTGTTGAGTGATCTATCGGTTGTTTTATACACCGATGGTGGGGTCGTAAGGACCGTGTGGTGTGATCTATCGGTTGTTTTATACACCGATGGTGGGATCGTGAGGACCATGTTGTGTGATTAGTGATGCGATAACCGTGTTTCGCTCACATGTTTTTACGGGTTTGACAATAGTAGATTTTGTACACCTTAGGATTAGCGTTGCCATAGTCGTTTTGGGCACTTTTGGTTTTAGCCGTTGCTTATGATGTTAGGATAGTGGCGTATTGGTTGTATTGCGCACTACAAGGGATGTTAAGTGGTAAGTGTTATCCGTAAGGATTCGTTTGGTTCGGTCTTCATCGTTTCAGGTTGTTGACCTTAGGTTGAGACTTGGTTGCTTTTAGCATTGTACTCGGTAAGGGTACGCTAAGGGATTGATATCTCGGTTCGAGATTGGTTGAGTTTTCCCGATACGAGGGAATGAGTAAGGTTTTAGTGCTCGGATTGTGATTTAATAAATCGCGGGTGACGATTTAGTTGCTAAGGGTAACTCTTTGAGAAGAATTGCACGAGAGAATTGGAAGAATACGTGGCAATTTCGCGTATTCTAAGTGATTGTTGTAACCTTTGGTTGTTGCGTGTATTGCACAACTCAGAATGCGTGCAAGTGTGTGTCTTAGTTAATGGATTAGTCCTTGGGTTAATGAGTAATGTGATGAAAGTCAGATTGAAACGTTTGTTGAGAACAGTAGTGGGTCGGTTTGGATTGATTAAGTGATTAGGATCACGAGGACGTGATCGAATCTTAGTGGGGGGTGGGGGGAGTTGTAACACCCCGTTTTTTCTAAACATGACGCTCGTGGCATCATTTGAAGTCCAAGAATGATTATTTAATAGTTTGGATGTAATGCATTGACCACGATTGACTTTGGGATGTTTTAAAAGTGAAATTGGAGTACATCAGGTAAACTGTCGAGTTTGAGTGCAGTTTGTCGCGTTCTGGTGCGTTGCGTTCCGTGACAAACATGCTTGAAACGAGACAACTTCTGATGGTGATTTCTGTCCACTTTGTCGTGTTTGAGTGTTGTTTGTCGCGTATTGGTGTCGCGAAACGCGACAAATGTCGCTGTAATGACATTATTAACCCATTTTAATGGAATCTTTTGAGGGTGTTTTGGTAAATTCACTTATGGCCGGTTCTAGAGCTATAAGACTGATTCAAGGCTCATATTATCCTCATTTTCACTCAAAAACACTTTCACCTTCAAACCCTAGATAGAGAGAGAGAGAGGAGAGTTTTAGAGAGAGAGAGAACTCCATTTGGAGAAGAAGGAGGTTGTTTCGGGTTAAACCTCAAGTGTTAAAGTTGTTCCACTCGTCAATGGCATCATTTTGGCGGTATTGGTAAGTTCAAACTCCGAATTTCATTTCTTAGATTTGATATTCAAGTTAGGGTTTGAGTTTGATTTGTTGTAAAACCCATTTAGTTGATGAAGAGGGTTTATGGTAACTTGCTATTTTGATATTTGGCGGGTTTTGGGTTGGTTAATGATTTAACCATGTTTAAGACTTGTAAATGGTGTATAATCACTAGTATTAGTGATTATTGATGTTTTGGAGACCATTAGGGTTCTTGTGGCTGACTAACTTTGACTAGAGTCAAAATTAGGGTTTGTTAATGATTATGACTCAATTGCCGATTTAATAAGGTTTATAAACTTAAAATGGATTAAGTTGAAGCATAGAACTGAGTTAAATATGTTTTGGTGTCAAAACTTGCTAATGGCGTGATATTGACTTCTTATGGGTCAAATTAGGGTTTAAGTGTCATTTTGGGCAAGATAGGTGTTTAACACCTATGATTGGGTTTGATTGGCATATTACGACCATTCTCACTTGTGTTAGTGATTATTGGTTAGTTTGGGCGCGGTTGGTGCTTGGAAATGCATTTGGGTCGAAATTGCACTAGTTGTCAATTTGGGTTGATTTGTATATCCACCCTAATTGTGTTACTTGTTATGTGATAAATGGAATAGGTACATTCCATCGGTGATTTCGGATTTTGGTTTGGCATCCATCAAGACTTCAAGGTGAGTGTTAATATCCTATATGCATATGTATGTGTAGGATGGGTGCGGGTCGGGTGAAGGGGTTCTCACTCATAGAGCTCGCTTCTAGTATAGGTGGAATTGTTGGACTTGTGTATAGGTCCAATTGGCACGGTTGTGCGTTTTGGTTGACCCCTTTGGCGAGGTGCACACTTTGTGTGTACATTATCACATGGGCGTGTGATGTGGATTATATAACCCCAATGGCGAAGGGTTAATATTGTGAGTGGAGTATTTATACGTACGTGTATATGGCGTATCTATTTGTGGGTGTTATGGCATGAACCATCGAGCCGGTAGTGCCATAACATGTGTGCGATAAGATGTGAACCACGTGCCGGTAGCATTGAGTGTGAACCACCTGCCGGTAGCACTATAAATATAATGATGTGAACCACGTGCCGGTAGCATCGAGTGTGAACCACGTGCCGGTAGCACTATAAAATGAGCGTGAACCACTTGCCGGTAGCGTCGAAGTGTGAACCACGTGCTGGTAGCACTATAAAAGAGTGAGACTCAAATGCGTATGGTGTGAACCACGTGCCGGTAGCACCATAGCGTTATGGTTAACCATATTATGTTGTTGGATATTGTTTAGCATGTTAAATATTGTATACGTATATTGTTGTATTGTTGTGATGTAGCTAACCCTCCGGGTGTAACTCATTGGCGTTGTTCACCTCGTCGTTGGTGAACTAACTTATACTTTATTGATATCTTTAGTTTGTGCTTAGAGATCGTATGGTATGCTTAGTGTAGTTGCCTTATACTTGGATGCTTCGGTATGCGGTATTTGACTTTTGTGTGGCGTGTCCATTTTATACATATATATGTATGTAGTATATTATCACTCACTAAGAGTTAGCTTACCCTCTCGTTGTTTATATTTTTATAGGTTTGCATGCTTGGCGGCTCGGGTAAGCTTGGGGATTAGAGATCTTCGCTAGGTTGCTTAGAAGATCTTGCTTTTGTATTCGATTAGGATTTGGGTAGAGTAGTCCCAAATCACCATGCTCGGTTTTTGTTGGAAACTAAACTAGTCAGGTCGTGTATGTCCGTTTGAACAATTAACTAATGTGTTAAATGTTTTAAAGTTTATTAAACCTTCCATTGTATTAAAGATGTTTATGGAAACACAATTGGGACCTAAAGTATTATTTAAAGTGCATTAAAGGAAAAATTTTTATGGGCCGATTGTAATACGGGTTAGGTTGTTACATTAAGAGGTTAATATATCACATAATATTTACATGTTAATAATATATAGTTTCCAACAAAAGTGTTAAGCAATCATTTTTAAAGAAAACACGGTCGAATTCCAGAGTCACTAATGTATCCTAACAAACTCGATAAGACACACTACTGAAAATTTCTGGTTCTCTAAGACCAACGCTCGGATATCAACTGAAATGTCCCGTTCATATTGATTATAAACGTTCCATATTAATTGATTTCGTTGCGAGGTTTTGACCTCTATATGAGACGTTTTTCAAAGACTGCATTCATTTTTAAAACAACCATAACCTTTATTTTATCGATAAAGGTTTAAAAAGCATTGCGTAGATTATCAAATAATGATAATCTAAAATATACCGTTTACACACGACCATTACATAATGGTTTACAATAAGAATATATTACATCAAAAATAAGTTTCTTGAATGCAGTTTTTACACAATATCATACAAGCATGGACTTCAAATCTTGTCCTTATTTTAGTATGTAACAGCGGAAGCTCTTAATAATCACCTGAGAATAAACATGCTTAAAACGTCAACAAAAATGTTAGTGAGTTATAGGTTTAACCTATATATATTATCAAATCATAATAATAGACCACAAGATTTCATATTTCAATATACATCCCATACATAGAGATAAAATTCATTCATATGGTGAACACCTGGTAACCGACATTAACAAGATGCATATAGAATATCCCCATCATTTCGGGACACCCATCAGACATGATAATTTCGAAGTACTAAAGCATTCCAAATTCCAGAATGGGGCTTGTTGGGCCCGATAGATCTATCTTTAGGATTCGCATCAATTTGGGGGTCTGTTCTCAAATTCTTAGGCTACCAAGCTAAAAAGGGGCATATTCGGCTTCGATCATTCACCCATATAATGTAGTTTCATTTACTTGTGTCTATTTCGTAAAACATTTATAAAATTGCATGTATTCTCATCCCAAAATATTAGATTTTAAAAGTGGGACTATAACTCACTTTCACAGATTTTTACTTCGTCGGTAAGTAAGACTTGGCCACTGGTTGATTCACGAACCTAAAACAAATATGTATATATATATCAAAGTATGTTCAAAATATATTTACAATATTTTTAATACGTTTTAATGTTTTAAGTTTATTAAGTCAGCTGTCCTCATTAGTAACCTACAACTAGTTGTCCACAATTAGATGTACAGAAATAAATCGATATATATTATCTTGAATTAATCCACGACCCAGTGTATACACGTCTCAGGCTAGATCACAACTCAAAGTATATATATTTTTGGAATCAACCTCAACCCTGTATAGCTAACTCCAACATTACTGCATATAGAGTGTCTATGGTTGTTCCAAATAATATATATACATGGGTCGATATGATATGTCAAAACATTTGCATACGTGTCTATGGTATCCCAAGATTAAATAATATATTAGAATACATGTATAATACAATATAAGTTAGCTAGGATATGATTTGTATAGAATTGTTACAATATTTCTCATAGCTACAACAATCAAAAATATCCAATCTTGTTTTACCCATAACTTCTTCGTTTTAAATCCGTTTTGAGTGAATCAAATTAACATGGTTTCATATTGAACTCTATTTTATGAATCTAAACAGAAAAAGTATAGGTTTATAGTCGTAAATATAAGTTACAAGTCGTTTTTGTAAGAGGTAGTCATTTCAGTCGAAAGAACGACGTCTTGATGACCATTTTGAAAAACATACTTCCACTTTGAGTTTAACCATGATTTTTGGATATAATTTCATGTTCATAAGAAAAATAATTTTCCCAGAAGAACAACTTTTAAATCAAAGTTTATCATAGTTTTTAATTATCAAACCCAAAACAGCCCGCGGTGTTACTACGACGGCGTATGTCCGGTTTTACGGTGTTTTTCGTGTTTCCAGGTTTTAAATCATTAAGTTAGCATATCATATAGATATATAACATGTGTTTAGTTGATTTTAAAAGTCAAGTTAGAAGGATTAACTTTATTTGCGAACAAGTTTAAAATTAACTAAACTATGTTCTGGTGATTACAAGTTTAAATCTTCGAATAAGATAGTTTTATATGTATGAATCGAATGATGTTATGAACATCATTACTACCTTAATTTTTGTAGGTAAACCTACTGGAAATGAGAAATATAGATCTAGCTTCAAAGGATCCTTGGATGGCTTGAAAGTTCTTGAAGCAGAATCATGACATGAAAACAAGTTCAAGTAAGATTTCCACTCGAAATAAGATTGTTATAGTTATAGAAATTGAATCAAAGTTTGAATATGAGTATTACCTTATATTATAAAGATATCTTACTGTAAATAAGAAAGATTTCTTGAGGTTGGATGATCACTTTATAAGATTGGAAGTAAGCTAGCAAACTTGGAAGTATTCTTGATTTTATGAAACTAGAACTTATAGAATTTATGAAGAACACTTAGAACTTGAAGATAGAACTTGAGAGAGATTAATTAGATGAAGAAAATTAAAGAATGAAAGTGTTTGTAGGTGTTTTTGGTCATTGGTATATGGATTAGATATAAAGGATGTGTAATTATGTTTACTTGTAAATAAGTCATGAATGATTACTAATATTTTTGTAATTATATGAGATATTTCATGCTAGTTACCAAATGATGGTTCTCACATGTGTTAGATGACTCACATGGGCTGCTAATAGCTGATCATTGGAGTGTATATACCAATAGTACATACATCTAAAAGCTATGTATTGTACGAGTACGAATACGGGTGCATACGAGTAGAATTGTTGATGAAACTGAACGAGGATGTAATTGTAAGAATTTTTGTTAAGTAGAAGTATTTTGATAAGTATTTTGAAGTCTTTCAAAAGTGCATGAATACATATTAAAACAATACATGTATATACATTTTAACTGAGTCGTTAAATCATCGTTAGTCGTTACATGTAAATGTTGTTTTGAAACCTTTAGGCTAACGATCTTGTTAAATGTTGTTAACCCATTGTTTATTATATCTAAAGAGATGTTAAATTATTACATTATCATGATATTGTGATATATTAATATATCTTAGTATGATATATATACAGTTAAATGTTGTTACAACGATAATCGTTACATATATGTCTCGTTTCGAAATCATTAAGTTAGTAGTCTTGTTTTTACATATGTAGTTCATTGTTAATACACTTAATGACATGTTTACTTATCATTTGTCATGATTAAACATAGTGTATTAATATCTTAATATGATTCATATGTATTTAGTAAGACGTTGTTATAACGATAATCGTTATATATACCGTTTCGAGTTTCTTAATTCAGTAAACTCAATTTATGTATATAACTCATTCTTAAAATACCTAATGAGATACTTACTTATCATAATATCATGTTAACTATATATATAATCATATATATGTCATCATATAGTTTTTACAAGTTTTAACGTTCGTGAATCACCGGTCAACTTGGGTGGTCAATTGTCTATATGAAACCTATTTCAATTAATCAAGTCTTAACAAATTTGATTGCTTAACATGTTGGAAACACTTAATCATGTAATTATCAATTTTATTTAATATATATAAACATGGAAAAGTTCGGGTCACTACAGATCGTGCCATTTCAATTCTTTTCTTAGAACATTAACTATGTTCGTTTTTAAATCTATATCTACGAATTCTGGATTGTTATTCGCTTGACTTGAAGTCGGGAAGAGGAGACAAAAGTATGGAACTCTTGAATATAAAAGAAAATATAAAGTTCGACAACAACACGTAAATTACAAACCGTGTATATCAATACGTATTGCAACGTAAAGGCACGGGAGAATTAACAATACTATAACCCCAAGGTAATAGTAGAAATAAATAAAATCCTCCGGTGGTAGATGAAAAAGAAGAATGACAGAGATGAAAGTTAAGAGTATATCTAGGATCAGTACTGGATGAAGCATACTGATGAATACTTTAAAATATGAGTTGAGGGAGAAAGAATGGAAGGTGTGAGTTGTAAGGAAATGAAGGGAGGTGGATTTATAGTAAAAGATCCGATAAAGTAATCAAAATAGATGATCGCATTTAAAGCGGATTCTAATTTCCTTGATTGTCAAAGAATCAAATCTCATTATGAAGATTTTCCTCCAAATCTCTTGAACTTGGAAATCAATCTTATCTACGTCAAAAGATATGACGAATCTATACCTACTCATTTCACCCTTTGGTGATAACTTCACTCGTACTCTTCATATAATCAAATTGCTTTATCCATATCACTCAATGATGATAAAACTCTATTTATCAACTCATAATTGTCATAATAACATTCTCATTGTTAGCCATGATGACCTCTATCAAGTATCGGGGACGAAACTTCTTTAACGGGTAGGTACTGTGATGACCCGGAAATTTCCGAAAAAATTTAAACTTGATCTTTATATGTTTCCAACACGATAAGCAAAGTTTGTAATGTTGAAATCTCAAAAACTTTGATTTATGTTCATATGACCAATTACCCTTCGATCGTTCTCGACGATTCACGAACCATTAAACGAGTATGAAAATATATGTATATGTGTATATATTATAACTTGAAAACATTAACAAAGTATTAGACGTATAATACTTTACATAATCGTATTTGTTTCAAAATATATTCAAATAGTTATCGATGGAATTAGAAGATGATATCAAATAATTGATTTATCAAATACATTGAATTATGATTAAGAGTCTCCGTTAAGAGATCCACTTTGATTTAAGAAACCTTTCTTTTTAATGGTATTCGGAATACATGGTAAAGTAATTTACATAAAAGAACAAAAGTGTGACATCTCCTTTAAACGAATATAATTTTATAAATATTTAGAGTCACTTTTGACGAATTATTACTGAGTCATTATG
This sequence comes from Rutidosis leptorrhynchoides, assembly GCF_046630445.1. Taxonomy (NCBI): domain Eukaryota; kingdom Viridiplantae; phylum Streptophyta; class Magnoliopsida; order Asterales; family Asteraceae; genus Rutidosis; species Rutidosis leptorrhynchoides. The sequence goes on from NC_092343.1 coordinate 175,667,296, forward strand.
ATAAGAATGAAGGTTTTAATGTTACCTTGAAATATAGAATCTTTCTAGAAACCTTTTGACAAGTTATAACGATCCAGGATGTAATTGAATATAAATAAATAACTTACAACGTGTAATCAAGAACGTGTCTGTATATGTCTCGAACTGTTTAATAAACGATATTTATTCGATTAGTAACTAGAATATTTAACAAGTTAGAGTGAACGCTAGTACATAAATGATTTATATCAATTTATGTTATATTACAAAAACGATTAAAATATTTTTAGTTTTGAAAAACTAATTAATATATTATTAAATAAATTTTTTTTATGATAAATCATATTTTAAATAAAGATATATAGATTATATAGTTATATGTATATATATATATATATATATATATATATATATATATATATATATTACAAAATGATTAAATATAATATTAACTTAAATATAAAACGTTTTGAATTAAACATACTTAGATGAGTAGTGAGAAGTTGAATTATAGAAGCAAATGACCAAAACACTCAAATGATTAAGATACATCTTTAGTGATATAGTTTACTAAAAATCTAAGTTATATTTTGACAAGTGTACGAGTCACTAAACGTAAAAGGATAGTTTTCTCAGCGTATGCAATGTCGTTCGAAAAACCTAAAGCAGGACATAAGTCGAGTGACAACGTACGAATCATCGAAACTAAATTTACATGTTAACTATGCATGTAAATATAATATAATATTTAATTAATTATATAAATTAAATATATTATATATTAATATATATTAAAACCGTCGGCAGCCCACATTTTGTTTGTGAATGAGCTGGAAACAGTACCTCCGCACTCGCGGAGCAGAAACACTAAACAACTCCGCACTCGCGGAGCTGTGGGTTCTAGATCAGGGCTATAAAGCCCGAGCTTTTATGCTCTCGATTCAATCTATCTATCTATCTCTTTACTCCGTATATATTTATTTATTTTCTTATTATTATTATTATTATTATTATTAAGATTAATAGTATTATTATTATTTTTATACATAAAATATTACGACGAGGTCATGAGCGAGCTATTTCAAAACGGGTTTTATGAGGGGATAGAGCTAAGGAAATTATGGGTTATAGCTATGGAGGTTATGGGTATGGATCATGGGTATGCTCGTGAGGTCAATCTAGTGTTTATCATCTCCGTTGCGTCTACGTACTTTTCTGCAATCTTGAATCTCAATATTGATACGTGAGCACTCATAACTTAACTTTTATATATTAATAGTGTATCCCTGACTAGTGCTCGAGTATATAGGATTATGCATGCTTGTACTTTTGATATTGCCCTTAGATAGGTTATGTCGAATCCTGAATTAGTTACATATGCGGTTGAGATAAGGTATAAGATATGCATGTCGTTGGAAAGCTAGTGAAAAATTAAGAACTTTTCATTTAGATATCAAATGGTTTCGATGAACGAATTAGAAGTTATAGTCAACCGAATATTTGGAATTATTATTAAAAATGATTATTATTATCGTCGTTATTATCGCCGTTATAGTTTTTATCTAATTATTATTATTATTATTATTATTATTATTATTATTATTATTATTATTATTATTATTATTATTATTATTATTATTATTATTATTATTATTATTATTATTATATTATTATTATTATTATTATTATCATTATCAATAAAAAGTATTATCATTAAAAATTGTTATTATTACTATCGTTATTATCGTTAAAGTTATAATTAGTATTATCATTATCATAATATTATCATTAGTATTATTATAATTAAAAATTAATATTAGTATCACCTAATTATTATAATTACTATTACTATTATTATTATTAACACGAACGCGATATAAAAGACGATTAAAAGCTATTAAACAAACCGATTAGGAAATAATGAGTATGAGTATCATGATGAAATTTAAATTATTATAAGATATTGATTTAGATAAAATTATCGTTTTTCATTATTTTTATCACTATTATTATTAAAAGTATTATTAATATTAAAACTATCATTTTTACAAAATTATTATTTTAATAAGAATATCATTGTTAATATAAAATTTCATTATTTTTATTAATATAAATTACCATTTTATTATAATATCATTTTAACAAATATAAATATTGTTATTATTATTAATAGAATAATAATTATTATTATTACAAAATAATATAACTTTTACTTACTATTATTATTATTATCGATATTATTTTATCAAATAAATATGTAATACAAAGATGTTTTACTACGTGTAACATAATTACATTAATACTATCTATCATATTATTTTTATGATGTTAAATGAACTTTATAAATTTTATTACTTAAGATATATAAAAGTATATTTTATATAAAATTTTATTTATTAATAAATGAATTATATTATTTACTCTAATAGATCTTTTAAAAATATTTAAAAATATAAAACGACGATATTTAAACTATATATTGATCATGTATAGATTTTGGAAATCATTTTGGATCAAATGGACTTTTGTTGACCTTTGCATATTAGTCTCGAGCATTAGGATTGAGATACACTATGACTTGACCTAATTTGTTAGACAAATATTGACCAACACACACACACACACACACACACACACACACATATATATATATATATATATATATATATATATATATATATATATATATATATATATATATATAAATAATTAATTTAGGTTCGTGAATCCGAGGCCAACCTTGCACTTGTTCAATGACGTTATATGTATTTTTACTACGAAATACAGTATGGTGAGTTTCATTTGCCTTTTTACCCTTTACATTTTTGGGCTGAGAATACATGCGCAATTTTTATAAATGTTTGACGAAATAGACACAAGTACTTAAAAACATTCTACGAATGAGTTATGACGTACACCGGATATCACCCCTTTTAGTCTGGTAATTTGAGAATTTGGAAACCGATCTCTAAATTGACGCAAATCCTAAAGGTAGATCTACGGGAACTAACAGACTCCATCCGGGTTACGGATGCTTTAGTACTTCAAAATAGGTATTACAACCGCCAGCTTTAAAAGATATGATCTGTTTGTGAGGTGTACACAACCATCATTTTTAAAAGAGTGGCCTGATTGTAAGCTTTGAGCATGACCGAGCGAAATGCCGGTATGTAGGGGATATTCTATATGCATTTTGTTAAGGTCGATTACCAGGTGTTTGTAGTTCGTATGAATGACTTTTATCTCTATGCCGTGCGAAATGCCTGATACGAGATGATGTTTATGAGAAATGGAATTTAAATCTTGTGGTCTATTAAAAATATGGAATTGACGGATTATGATTTTGATATACTAATGAACTCACCAACCTTTTGGTTGACACTTTAAAGCATGTTTACTCTCAGGTATTAAAGAAATCTTCCGCTATGCATTAGCTCATTTTAAAGATATTACTTAGAGTCACTCATGGCATATATTTCGAAAGACGTTGCATTCGAGTCAGTGAGTTCATCAAGATTATTATTAAGTCAATTATAGTTGGATAGTGGATATTATGAAATGGTATGCATGCCTGTCAATTTTCGATGTACAGAAAGTTTATCTTTTAAAAACGAATGCAATGTTTGTAAAATGTATCATATAGAGGTCAAATACCACGCGATGTAATCAACTATTGTGAATCGTTTATAATGTATATGAACGAGTCCTTTCAACGGAAGTTTAAATAAGCATAATACTTTTATTCCATATTTCATCGTACATTTATTTACTGTCATTTTAATTACTGCAATTTACTTTATTGCAATTTAAATTCTGTCATTTACATCATCGTCATTTATCTTTACACTTAAAATATAAAATCGACAAACCGGTCACTAAACGGTAAAACCCCCCTTTTATAATAATAATAATAATAATACTACTTATATATATATATATATATATATATATATATATATATATATATATATATATATATATATATATATATATATACAAATATAGTTGTGAAAAATATAGTGTACGCAATAAGCCGTCTCTCTGTGGAACGAACCGGACTTACTAAAAACTACACTACTCTACGATTAGGTACACTGCCTATAGTGTTGTAGCAAGGTTTAGGTATATCCCATCCGTAAATTAATAAAACTTATGTAATATTTCGTCGTATTTCGTAGTAAACAATAATAGTATTTCGTACACCTCCGCTTCACACATCAGTATCATTGAAAGGAAAATAGAGTTTCAGTGTATAGTCCAGAGTTAGGAAACCAGTTTTCAGAAGAAGAAAAAAAAAAAGCTGACAAACCGGCGTTGAGAAGGCCAGTTTGCAGGTAAAGTTGAAAAACTCTAGTTTCATTCAATTATGAGTCAGATGGACTTCTATGTGGGATTAAACATGTCTTCTCAATGCCAGTTTAGTTTCATGTGTACAAACCGGTAGTCTCAACGCCTATACTTATTCTGTAAACTCCATGCAAATACTTGCGTAAACTACAAAACCAATTACTTTAATACTATTCAGTCAAAAAAATCAAGAACAAACCTAGAATCGAACAAACAAGAAAACCACATTACATTTTCTTAACTCCGAGCCGTGGACCTTCTTGCTCTTAACCTTAACCTTTCTAGGTTCGGGAATAACCTTGAAATCTATGAGTTTTGCCTTTCACAACCATCGAGGCCTTTCATCAGCTACTCAATTTTTATTTATGTACCAATTCCTTCTAAACCATCTTTATCCCTGATGGGCGTTTTGGCGTGTTGCTGGGTGGGGGTGGAATGCTTGATGGACATGCTGCCAGACTGCTGTGTAATGGGGTGGAGTGTTTAGTGGCGTGTTGGGTGATGTGTTAAAATCTGATTGCAAGTTGGGTGAAAAAGAGGATAAAAACTAATTAAAAAAGGGGGAAATGCCAACACGCTGTAAACGTTCTACGTGCTGGGTGCACGCACTTGGACCAACACACACCAACACGCCTTGTTATGGTGTGCTAGGTGGCGTGTTGGCCAACATACACCCCCAACACGCTGCAATAAAGTGGGTCTAAATCTAAAGAACAATTGCCTCCACCTCATCAGGGCCGTCTCAACAATTCGAAGGCCCAAGGCGAAAATAAAAATGGGCCCTTGTACACGTTAAAATTTTATATACATAAAAAAAAATATAATATTAAAATTTATCAATACGAAAAAAGTTATCAAAACATGCGTATCAAAAAATATATATAGTAAAAATTTTGGGCCCTTCAAAATTTTTGAGCCCTAGACGATCGCCTATGTTACCTATGTCCAAACACGCGACTGCAACTCATGAAGCACACATCCTAAAGAGCCAATGAGTTTATCTCTAACTTGATGACCGAATAAATTTTAGGGTCCATCAATCCCAAAAAACTAAAAATAAACACCCCATACTTAGAACATACGCGTGAGAAAGAGAGTTATCCGACCCGGCCCGACAGTTGGAAAATGTGCCTTCAACTGACACAGATAAAAAAAATAGAAAAATCGTTGACTGACTGACTGACTGACTGACCCAATCAATAAATAGAAATAGAAAAATTAAGAAAAAGTAACAAAATATTTAAAACTGGTAATATATTTCACTTTCCAAAATCAGCTAGTTTATAGTGACCACTTGATCCTGCTCTGAAGATCTTCCCCCAATTATTAGGGCACAATAAATACACACACAGTTCGTAATTTTAATCATTTACTTTATAACTTAATCGGAAGCAAAAAATGTCGAATTTCACTCGCCAGATTCGATTAACATCGTCTACGATCAGAGGATTACAGTACAGAATTTGCAGATCTTTCACTACGATTGAAGGTCATAGACCTACAATTGTTCATAAACAAGGTCTCGATATTCTTCATGATCCCTGGTTCAATAAGGTTTAAATCTGAACTTCAATCTTCTTTCTCAATTTCAAGTTCGAATCATTATATGTGATTTATTGTATTATTATAATCATATGTTACTTATAGTAATTTGAAATTTGTAGTTGAGATTTATGTATTATTCGCTGTTTTTGCTTACTAGATTATAGAGATGAGCTGATATCTTTTATAAGGTCTTGTAATTTTGATGAATTAAAAAGCTTAGGGAATACATCAGATAAGTTTAAGTTGATACTTAGATGCAGTGTTGCAAAAGTCGGCCGACTTGGCCGATGTATCGTTTTTTAGGCATGGCCGACGCGTCGTGGCTAAAAACGGTCAGCAGTAAAAAAGTCGGTCAAAGTCGGTGGTCAAAGTAAAAAAAAATTATATTTTTATTTTGTAATATTGTTAATAATTGTTAATTGTTTGTTCATGTTTATTGTAAATATAGTTTATATTTTAAGATTCGATTTCTCTATAATATTATATATAAATATAAATACTATATACTATATATTTAATAAAACTATTTTTAAAAGTCAACGCTGGTCAATGCCCGACGCGTCCCCGTCTTGTCCCTCCAAGGTCCCGACCGACCCGTCCCGACTCGAGTCTTTTACAACCTTGCTTAGATGTGTGATCATGTAGACGTATAACAGAGTGAGTCACTAAGAGACTTATGATAAATTAATGAGAGAGTTAATGCTAAGTGCAGAGAGCTAAACGATTGTCACCTGAAACATATGGTTAATCTTGATAATGTTGATTAACAGGGAACGGCGTTTTCTATGACTGAACGAGATCGTCTTGAACTACGTGGACTTTTACCTCCAAATGTCATGAGCAATGAGCAACAAATCGAGCGATTCAGTAAGTGACTATATTTCTTTATATCAACTTGTTACGACTGAATTAGGTAAGTCTCTTAGCAGTTGCAGCGTACGTGAATTATCTATCACCTTTAAAGCATGATTAGGTTAGTTATCTGTTCTTACGATGCGTTCTAAATAGTAGGTACCTTTTTTGTGGAACAGTGACATTTTGTTACAACCAGGAAAAAATATATCCAAGGAGGATATAACAAATACAGTATCTAAAGAAAAAGATACACCTATAACCATCTTAGGGACAAAAAAACCGAAGTAACCAGCAAAAATATGAACAGTAACACAAGTGGTCCAATTTTGATTCAAATAGTACAATTCTATCTTATTCATCCCATACATCTTGTTTAGGGAATTGAATTTATTATGTTATATGTATGGTATATGCATTGAAATATAATCAAATTAGAGAGCCAACGATGTTATTTTTCGTATATGGAGAATCGTATGTGAATTTAAGTAGATATCCTTTTTAATTCGATCATGGTAGATGATTCTTTGTCATTCTCTTGGAACATACACCAAATAGTGTAACCATAGCCACCACACAGTGCTTCATAGTTATATTCAAATTAGGGTCCTTCACTCCTCCATGTTTACTGGTATCGTGGCTTGTGAGGGCCCGAAGGTTGGAGAACTTGGATCTCGGGGAGATCTCGTTTGGACATTTTTGAGGGGAGATCTATATGACCTGCATACTTTGCTAATGAGTTTTATATGATTTTTATTTAAAATAGCTTTGTTAAATCTACAGTGGCTGACCTTAAGAGACTTGAGGTGAACGCTAGTGATGGGCCATCTGATACAAATTCTTTGGCGAAGTGGAGGATACTTAACAGGCTACATGACAGAAATGAGACAATGTACTATAAGGTGTGTAATTATTTATTTATTTTTTGAAAGGCAAGGCCCTACGTGGTTGTAACGCTTTACATATATGTTATTATGACCAATTGGACCATGATCAAGCCTACTATAAAGAGGTCAGGTCTTAACAAATGGAATAATATCTTGTTATGGCAGGTTCTAATTGCTAAAATCGAGGAATATGCCCCTATAGTGTACACTCCTACAGTTGGACTTGTTTGCCAGAAATATAGTGGCTTATTCAGAAGGCCAAGAGGTATGTATTTCAGTGCTGCTGATCGTGGAGAGATGATGTCAATGGTTTATAACTGGCCCGCTGATCAGGTCTGCTGTAGTGTTATACATCTTCCTTCAAAGTCTATTAGATGTTTTACAAAAAATAAAAAAAGATGCTTTATTAGACTGTCTCAAGTTTTAATGCTTCCAATTATAGGTTGATATGATTGTTGTTACGGATGGAAGCAGGATATTGGGTCTTGGTGATCTGGGTGTTCAGGGGATCGGCATTGCGATTGGAAAGTTAGATTTATACGTTGCTGCAGCAGGAATAAACCCTCAACGGGTAATTTCTGTTTTGTAATTTCGTGATTGTCTCAATATAAATACTATTTTTCTCTATGAGATTTTACATGTGTAAATCTTCCTTTTACTTGTAACAGGTGCTTCCTATTATGATTGATGTTGGAACCAACAATGAAGCCCTTCTAAAAGACCCCCTCTGTATGGTTCTTTTTATGTTTTCAATGTACCTTGACGGATTTGTATATTTTTATTACATGTTACCCTTTTTCATTCTATCACCATATAGACATAACTGAACTTCAAAGAATCAGTCGTTTATAACTCTCATCCTATTCTTAGATCCTTATTTTAGAAAACTATGTTCTACATGATTATGATAGTAATATTTTTCTAGATTTGGGATTACAACAACACCGTCTTGATGGGGAGGAGTATATTGCTGTAATTGATGAATTTATGGAGGCTGTGTTTACTCGATGGCCCCACGTTATTGTGCAGGTAATCTTTCTCTTAGGATATCAACATTTTTGTGGACGTTTTGTCTGATTGCATTCAACGTTATTGTTTTAGTTTGAAGATTTTCAAAGCAAGTGGGCCTTTAAGTTACTGCAACGTTATAGAAATAGCTACAGAATGTTCAATGATGATGTACAAGGAACAGCTGGTGTTGCAATTGCTGGTCTTCTTGGCGCTGTTAGAGCACAAGGAAAGCCAATGATCGATTTCCCGAAACAAAAAATTGTTGTTGCTGGTGCTGGAAGGTTCGTATCCTTTTTTTTTAGTGGAACTGTTCTCAATTAGTCATCATATTTATGATTTAATCATTCTACCCAAGGTTGTAAAAGTCGCGAGTCGTCGGTTGGGACCTTAGAGGGACGAGTCGCGCGTTGACCAATGTTGATATTCAGTAATTAATAAAGTTATACATATATGTATTACACAAATATATCATAGGACATAAATATTTCAAACATGGCACGAAGATTTAAAAAAATATATACAATATATGACTTAACTTTGATTTGACCTACTTTGACTGACTCAGAGCCAACACGGCCGACTCTGCCTGACTTTTACCCGAATTTTTTAAGCATTGACCAACTTTTAAGGCGTTTTTCACGAGTCGGGACGGGCTAGTCCCCAAACTAACGTGTCAGACGTCTTTGCAACAGTGATTCAACCCTAAAAAATAAATAGATACAAATTATTCACTTGATATTGTGCAACTGCAGTGCAGGGATTGGGGTTCTGAATGCTGCTAGGAAAACAATGGCAAGAATGTTGGGAAACAATGACTTGGCGTTTGAGGCTGCCGGGAGTCAGTTTTGGGTCGTTGATGCTAAAGTAAGTAATCTAATTAGTCAAATGGTCAAAATTAGTGACCACTGTGAACCACATATTTGATGTATTAGACATGCATCTGACAAGCTCTCTTGTTTTGTTTTTGCGGATGTACTAGGGTTTGATAACAGAGGAGCGTGAAAATATCGACGAAGATGCAAAACCGTTTGCAAGGAAGACCAATGAGATTGAACGCCAAGGATTAAGAGAAGGGGCAAGTCTTGTAGATGTGGTATGTATGAATGTTTATATCCTAATCAAACAATGTGTGATAGAGGTAGCAAGATGTGGCTGTTTGGGTAATGATTCAAACATTTGGGTTGAAACGGATAATCCCAAGCACCGTTGCAAAAAACCTAGATTACCCGATTAATCCACGATTACTCCTTTTTAAGAGAAGTCCGTTCTGATTTTCTAAAATCTGTATAATTAATTGGTCAATGTCGGTTAGTGGTTCTAAATCGGTTAAAGTCAAAATTGTTCAACATTTTAACATGAATTTAAACCAGAATTTTAGAGTTTTTAAACAAAATGAATGATTTTAGACAATTATGTTAAAGTTTATGTTTATGGTTTTTATTTACATTTATACATATAATTTTGAAAATTAATATTTAAATGTATAAAAAGTACAATCCAATTAATCCCCGATTAAAACCCGAATTGCCGATTACTCCTACCATAGTTTCGACCGATTATCCCCCGAATAGCGATTTTTGCAACTTTTATCCCAAGTACTGGTGAAAAAGGCGGTGTCAGGTTGGATCAACCGTAAACAATATTTAGTATTCGAGTAAAATGGTTTAGTATCTTATATGTATGCAATAAATATATATAGATATTTAGAGAATTTTAACCATTTGATTTGCTCCCCCTTTATTTAAATTATTATTCGCCTTTACCCAATTTGAGATCAACAAAAATTAGATCAGTCTATTGATAAGTAATTAAGTCAAATTTGTCACCTCTAATTTGACTGCTTATTATCCAACCCACAGTAACTAACCGTTGACAATTCTTGTTATACCTATACATTTAAAATTAAAATGCTTATCTAATACAGTAGCTTCAGAACTGGAAATTTGATAATATTATTTTTATCGATTGAATGTCGATGTTATCCATTCAGGTGCGGGAAGTGAAGCCTGATGTACTCCTAGGGTTGTCTGCAGTTGGCGGTCTGTTTTCTAAAGAGGTATAGCTAACATTTACCTACATTGATTTGATATTGATATTGATATTAGTCTCTTTATTCTTGAAAAGATTCTACAAATAGATAACTAATGTATAATTTCATGTTATTCTGCGAGTAGGTATTAGAAGCACTTAAAGGGTCAACTTCAACGAGACCAGCGATATTTGCAATGTCAAACCCTACAACTAATGGTATATATGCTTGGGGTATCATACGAACAACATGACATTATCATGTTAGCTATAAATGCAATTCTTTATCTTTATTTTTGTTTATGACAGCTGAATGCACCCCTCAAGAAGCATTTTCCATCGTCGGTGAAAATGTTGTCTTTGCAAGTGGAAGCCCATTTTCCGATGTTGATCTTGGTTTGTGTTCTACTTTTCCTTACATATTTTACTTTTAATAATAATAATTCCAAGCTCACCTTAATCTCTCGTTGAACATTTTTTAAGTTGAATGATCTTCAATGTTGTAGGAAACGGGCACGTAGGCCGCTGCAACCAGGGAAACAATATGTATCTTTTTCCCGGGTCGGTTTCTTGTTTTAACGCTGATTATAACTTTTTTTTTACTTGTTTTTCATTATCTTTTAATCTCTAATAATATTACTGAATTTAAATTACGCAGCATTGGCCTCGGCACTCTTCTGTCTGGCTCTAGAATAGTCTCAGATGGCATGTTACAGGCTGCAGCTGAGTGGTATTTTTCTTTATTTTCAATACTAGAGTTCTTGTCAACTCATATAATGTAATAATCCTTTTCTGTTTTTTTATTATTATTTTTTTGTTTTGTGTAATATAAATACAGCCTTGCTGCGTATATGACTGAAGAGGGGGTCCTCAAAGGAATTATTTACCCTTCAATTTCAAGGTATAGACATGAATTATTTATACTTGATAATCTTGTTGCTGCATAAACTTTGTGCAATTTTAAAAAAAAAATAATAAACTATTGATGTAAAATAAACTCTAACGAAAGAGTGTGCGTTCATTGTTTTTGTGTCCCAGCATACGTGATATAACAAAACAGGTAGCTGCAGCGGTTATCATTGAAGCAATTGAAGAGGATCTAGTAGAAGGATATCGTGAAATGGATGCTCGTGAGCTCTGTAAGCTAAATAAGGTACTGCCACAATTGATTAGACGACTTCAATATCTGCTTATATCAATCATCATAATTTTTTGTATAAAAAACATTCTAAAGCGTGTGAAACTTAAAACTTTTCATCAACCATGTTTTATAGAACAATTAAGCATCTGAAACCATCTATAAAAAAAAGGGTCACACAAGCTTTTTTTTTTTCCTTCTGACTTTCAAAAATCTAACAGCTCCTGTTTATTTTACACATGCTTATGCTGGTACTACGAAACCTTCGATTTTGCAGGATGAAATTCTTTGTTACGTCGAGAACAATATGTGGAATCCAGAATACCCAACACTAATTTTCAAGAAAGATTAAATACTCCATGAAGAGAGGAAAATGAAGTAGAAAGAAGACACTCTAGTGAAGTTATATTCTTTTTGTTGCATTGTTTGGTCATGTGATATTGGTCACCTGTTTTTTGAGGCTGACTTGTGTTTAGAATCCATCCATTACATTATTATGTCCCCTTATATAGTTATATAAATTAAATAGGTGCATCAAATAATCGAGTTATATCATAGACGTCACTAATTGCCAATCTTTTGATGATTACAATAAGGGAAAAGCTAACTTGTGCCCTAAGGGCACATGTTAAGAACCATTAATGATGACAAGGTTTCCATGAATAATATAAAATTGTAGCTAATACATATGTAAATTAGGAAAATTGTGAGTTTAATACATTAATTTTGTGATATATTTGGAAAGTTTGAGTATAATAAATGAGGTTTAACTTGTGCTCTTAGGGCATAAGAAACATTAGCCTCTAAAACTCATATCTAGTCATGTTATAGATCATGTAATGTTTTTTTGTAGTGCTTAACTTACGAATGATATTTTAGTAATCAAGCAAGTAACACGGCTTTGTTCTATGGAATAGCCTATTTCATCATTTTATCGATACGGGTATAAACAGAGTTGATCCGAGGTTTTTATACAAGGGAAGAAACGGAAACTTTACCATTTGAGAAACTTCATCAAAAAAAGAAGCTCCAATAGACGTGCAAACTTCATAAAAACAACAACGAACGAAGCGCGAAAATAATAATCAAAACGAAAAGAACTAGGCCGACAATGAACAAACAAGAGGGTACTAACCTATCCCACAACGGAAGATTACAAACAATCGGGGACACGAACAACCACAAGAAACAACCATGGGCGATGGCAAAGTCAAATGTCCGTCACTACTGATTCAGTGAAACTCTATTTCGACTCATTATACCAGTTTTCCTTTTTCGTTGTTTCTTTGATTTCTTTGTAGACTTAGGCAAGTTGCTTGAATTTATAATTGAAAAAATTTCATTCCTCATGAACTTTACATCAAATTTGACTCATCGTCCTTTTTTTTTGTGTGCATCCCTCGTCCCTAATGTATGGGACGAGGGATGTAGAATTGACAGAAAGAAAAAGGACGAGGAGTCAAGAAAAAGGACGAAGGATGTAGAATTGTGATACATTAGGGACGAGGGATCACAAAAAAAAAAAAAAAAAAGAAAAAAAAGGACGAGGAGTCAAATTTGATGTAAAGTTCAAGGACGAGAATGAAATTTTGTCTTTATAATTTTGTCTTCAACTTTCTCGGCACCCATCTTACTCAGCATTTCATCGAAAGCAGAAAAACGTAAATTGGAGGTAGAGTTCCCCACATTTGATTTTACGATCAAAGGCTTCTTATCACTAACTTTATCAAATTTGGAAGCTACGGTTGCAAAATCAATCGGATTAGAAACAACAATACCAACAACTAACTCCTCCCCATCCTTAAAACTAGGATCAAAATATCTATCTGTACTCTGTAGTCGAAGAAGCAATATCAGACCAAACAATTGGAACATCCTCAACAATGTCCTCATCAAGAATATTGACTGAAACAACCGTCAGTAAAGAAATAAGGACGTTCATGTCTAACATATCGCGATAAAGGGGTCTATAGTTAACACCTAGGAGTTGGTGTATTGGTGATAACCTGACTTTCCATAAGGGAGGTCAGAGGTTCGATTCTCGTGAGCTGCAAAATATTTCTCTTGACGTTACCCGCCCATATCATGGGCCTCTGAGATTGCGGACATCTTGCGTTCGAGCCTCACCCGAGAGGATTTTACCACACGTGATGCCCGTATGGATTCGTCGTGAAGGTTTCTTTCTGAGGGGCAGTTAGAGCCTCACCCGAGGGGATTTTACCACACGTGATGCCCGTATGGATTCGTCGTGAAGGTTTTTTTTCTGAGGGGTAGTTAGAGTTTAAGTAAAAGATTTTAGAGGGTACTATTTAATGTTTAGATATTAAGAAAATAGTTTTTTGTACAATTTTCCCATCGAGTTTCACTTTTTACACAACAGTTTATCATACATTTAATGTAGAGTAACCAAATATAACGTTTTTTTTTTCCCTTTCTAAATTTAGCTCTAAACCCTAAATATTGTTTTTCATTAGTTATTAGTCATTTTTTCATCATTTTATGTTATAATACATCAGACTAGTTTAGTTTAATGACCTATGAATTCACGGTTTGGTTAAATATCATTATGACTTGAACTTGAACCATGCTCATGATCAAGGTTGCAAATCTCGGTTTACAGCTACAAGCCTACAAGGTACTTACTTTATACTCTTAATTTCTTTAACTTTGATCAAATGACAATCATAGTCCTCAAAGTTTATATATATATATATATATATATATATATATATATATATATATATATATATATATATATATATATATATATATATATATATATATATATAGAGTAGAGGGATCAAATGAGAACTTTTTTAGTGTAAGAACCCTGAGAACTAAAAAATACACTGAAATTCGAACAAAAGGAGAAATTCGAGCAAAAAAGTGGGCGGACGAACAAAAAAAGGGAAATTCAAACAAAATAACGTGATATTCGAACAAAAAAAAAGGCGGGCGAACAAAAACGTAGATAGTCGAACAAAAAAATTGAAAGTTGAACAAAATGTGTTCTACATTTTTGATAGTCGAACAAAAAAGTGTAGAATACAGCGGTAGTCGAACAAAAAAGTGTAGAATACTTGATGTATGCGAGGGGTAGTATATAATACTATTAATTTTACTACGAAATACTATTAAATACGATACAATTTTACACAAGTTATTTATTTATTTATTGAATGGAATATACCTAAACCTTGCTACAACACTTATAGGCAGTGTACATAATCGTAGAGTAGTGTAGTTTTTAGTAAGTCCGGTTCGTTCCACAGGGAGCTAGCTGAGTTTAATGCTATATATGTTTTAAACTATATTTGCATATATATATATATATATATATATATATATATATATATATATATATATATATATATATATATATATATATATATATATATATATATATATATATATAAGTAGTATTATTATTATTATAAAAGG
Source organism: Rutidosis leptorrhynchoides (assembly GCF_046630445.1). NCBI lineage: Eukaryota > Viridiplantae > Streptophyta > Magnoliopsida > Asterales > Asteraceae > Rutidosis > Rutidosis leptorrhynchoides. The sequence continues at coordinate 175,682,524 of NC_092343.1, forward strand.
GGGGTTTTACCGTTTAATGACCGGTTTGTCGATTTTATGTCTTATGTCACAATTAAAACCTAATGTAAAATATTAAATATAAATATAACTTAATTTAAAGCGTAAAGTAAATGACGATAAATAAAAATGCGATAAAATAAAAGTACGATAATTAAAATGACGATAAATAAAAATGCGATGAGATATAAAATAAAGGAATTATGCTTATTTAAACTTCCATAATCATGATGTTTAACGTATTGATTTTAATTTATTACCATGGGTTAATTGTGTAGTGACCTGAACTTTTCCATGTTTATATATATTAATTGAAATTGATATTTACATGATTAAATGTTTCCAACATGTTAAGCAATCAAACTTGTTAAGACTTGATTAATTGAAATATGTTTCATATAGACAATTGACCACCCAAGTTGACCGGTGATTCACGAACGTTAAAACTTGTAAAAACTATATGATGACATATATATGGATATATATATAGTTAACATGATACTATGATAAGTAAACATATCATTAAGTATATTAACAATGAACTACATATGTAAAAACAAGACTACTAACTTAATGATTTTTAAACGAGACATATATGTAACGATTATCGTTGTAAAGACATTTAATGTATATATATCATATTAAGAGATATTCATACATGATAATATCATGATAATATAATAATTTAAAATCTCATTTGATATTATAAACATTGGGTTAACAACATTTAACAAGACCGTTAATCTAAAGGTTTAAAAACAACACTTACATGTAACGACTAACGATGACTTAACGACTCAGTTAAAATGTATATACATGTAGTGTTTTAATATGTATTTATACACTTTTGAAAGACTTCAATACACTTATCAAAATACTTCTACTTAACAAAAATGCTTACAATTACATCCTCGTTCAGTTTCATCAACAATTCTACTCGTATGCACCCGTATTCGTACTCGTACAATACACAGCTTTTAGATGTATGTACTATTGGTATATACACTCCAATGATCAGCTCTTAGCAGCCCATGTGAGTCACCTAACACATGTGGGAACCATCATTTGGCAACTAGCATGAAATATCTCATAAAATTACAAAAATATGAGTAATCATTCATGACTTATTTACATGAAAACAAAATTACATATCCTTTATATCTAATCCATACACCAACGACCAAAAACACCTACAAACACTTTCATTCTTCAATTTTCTTCATCTAATTGATCTCTCTCAAGTTTTATCTTCAAGTTCTAAGTGTTCTTCATATATTCTACAAGTTCTAGTTACATAAAATCAAGAATACTTTCAAGTTTGCTAGCTCACTTCCAATCTTGTAAGGTGATCATCCAACCTCAAGAAATCTTTGTTTCTTACAGTAGGTTATCATTCTAATACAAGGTAATAATCATATTCAAACTTTGGTTCAATTTCTATAACTATAACAATCTTATTTCAAGTGATGATCTTACTTGAACTTGTTTTCGTGTCATGATTCTGCTTCAAGAACTTCGAGCCATCCAAGGATCCGTTGAAGCTAGATCCATTTTTCTCTTTTCCAGTAGGTTTATCCAAGGAAATTAAGGTAGTAATGATGTTCATAACATCATTCGATTCATACGTATAAAGCTATCTTATTCGAAGGTTTAAACTTGTAATCACTAGAACATAGTTTAGTTAATTCTAAACTTGTTCGCAAACAAAAGTTAATCCTTCTAACTTGACTTTTAAAATCAACTAAACACATGTTCTATATCTATAAGATATGCTAACTTAATGATTTAAAACCTGAAAACACGAAAAACACCGTAAAACCGGATTTACGCCGTCGTAGTAACACCGCGGGCTGTTTTGGGTTAGTTAATTAAAAACTATGATAAACTTTGATTTAAAAGTTGTTATTCTGAGAAAATTATTTTTATTATGAACATGAAACTATATCCAAAAATTATGGTTAAACTCAAAGTGGAAGTATGTTTTCTAAAATGGTCATCTAGACGTCGTTCTTTCGACTGAAATGACTACCTTTACAAAAACGACTTGTAACTTATTTTTCCGACTATAAACCTATACTTTTTCTGTTTAGATTCATAAAATAGAGTTCAATATGAAACCATAGCAATTTGATTCACTCAAAACGGATTTAAAATGAAGAAGTTATGGGTAAAACAAGATTGGATAATTTTTCTCATTTTAGCTACGTGAAAATTGGTAACAAATCTATTCCAACCATAACTTAATCAACTTGTATTGTATATTATGTAATCTTGAGATACCATAGACACGTATACAATGTTTCGACCTATCATGTCGACACATCTATATATATTTCGGAACAACCATAGACACTCTATATGTGAATGTTGGAGTTAGCTATACAGGGTTGAGGTTGATTCCAAAATATATATAGTTTGAGTTGTGATCAATACTGAGATACGTATACACTGGGTCGTGGATTGATTCAAGATAATATTTATCGATTTATTTCTGTACATCTAACTGTGGACAACTAGTTGTAGGTTACTAACGAGGACAGCTGACTTAAGAAACTTAAAACATCAAAATATATTAAAAGTGTTGTAAATATATTTTGAACATACTTTGATATATATGTATATATTGTTATAGGTTCGTGAATCAACCAGTGGCCAAGTCTTACTTCCCAACGAAGTAAAAATCTGTGAAAGTGAGTTATAGTCCCACTTTTAAAATCTAATATTTTTGGGATGAGAATACATGCAGGTTTTATAAATGATTTACAAAATAGACACAAGTACGTGAAACTACATTCTATGGTTGAATTATCGAAATCGAATATGCCCCTTTTTATTAAGTCTGGTAATCTAAGAATTAGGGAACAGACACCCTAATTGACGCGAATCCTAAAGATAGATCTATTGGGCCTAACAAACCCCATCCAAAGTACCGGATGCTTTAGTACTTCGAAATTTATATCATATCCGAAGGGTGTCCCGGAATGATGGGGATATTCTTATATATATATACATCTTGTTAATGTCGGTTACCAGGTGTTCACCATATGAATGATTTTTTATCTCTATGTATGGGATGTGTATTGAAATATGAAATCTTGTGGTCTATTATTATGATTTGATATATATAGGTTAAACCTATAACTCACCAACATTTTTGTTGACGTTTTAAGCATGTTTATTCTCAGGTGATTATTAAGAGCTTCCGCTGTCGCATACTTAAATAAGGACGAGATTTGGAGTCCATGCTTGTATGATATTGTGTAAAAACTGCATTCAAGAAACTTATTTTGTTGTAACATATTTGTATTGTAAACCATTATGTAATGGTCGTGTGTAAACAGGATATTTTAGATTATCATTATTTGATAATCTACGTAAAGCTTTTTAAACCTTTATTGATGAAATAAAGGTTATGGTTTGTTTTAAAATGAATGCAGTCTTTGAAAAACGTCTCATATAGAGGTCAAAACCTCGCAACGAAATCAATTAATATGGAACGTTTTTAATCAATAAGAACGGGACATTTCAGTTGGTATCCGAGCGTTGGTCTTAGAGAACCAGAATTTTGCATTAGTGTGTCTTATCGAGTTTGTTAGGATGCATTAGTGAGTCTGGACTTCGACCGTGTTTACTTGAAAAATGATTGCTTAACATATTTTGTTGGAAACTATATATTTTTAACATGTGAATATTATGTGATATATTAATCTCTTAACGCGTTTGATATTATGTGATAGATGTCTACCTCTAGAACAAGTCCCATTGACTCACCTAATAATAATGAAGAGTCAAATGTAAATTGGAATGATTCGTGGACTGATTCACAAGTTCCCGAAGAGGAACCGGAAGAAGAGTCGGAACCGGAAGAAGAATCGGAACCGGAAGAAGAATCGGAACCGGATGAAGAAATAGAACCGGTGGGGGAAATAATAAAACGGTAAGTAAAAGAAAATCCTCAACCAACCGACCAAGGTTAATTATGGTCAATGGTGTTTCCGCCAAGGAAGCAAAATATTAGGAGGATTACCAATTCTCCGATGAATCGGATTCCGACGAGAATTCCGATGATGTTATAGAAATTACCCCAACTGAATTTAAAAAGGCAAAAGAAAATAATAAGGGAAAGGGCATAAAAATAGAGAAATCTAATTCCAACCCCGATGAACTTTATATGTATCGTCAACCCCCGAAGTCCTTAAGTTGTAACAATGACCCGGGAACCTCTAAACCACCAGGTTTTTCTAAACCAATGTGGATAACGACGGCTCGTATTAGGAGAAAATCATATATCCCTAGAAACTTGGCAAAACGAACCAAAACCGAAGAAGAAGAAACAAGCGAGTCGGAATAAGATAGTTGTATTCATGTGGTGTAATATATGTAATATAGTGTGCTTATGCTTTATGATATATGTAAAAATTGCTTGTATTAATAAGTATTTTTTTTTATGAATCTAACTCTTGTCTATTTTACAGTATAAAAACGCAAAATGGATAGACAACCCAATATTTTAAGAGACCTACCCGGAGACATGATTGATGAAATCTTGTCTAGAGTCGGTCAGAATTCCTCGGCACAACTATTTAAGGCGAGATCAGTTTGTAAGACATTCGAAGAACGTTCCAAGAATGTCTTGGTGTATAAGAGACTTTCGTTTGAAAGATGGGGGATATCACATTGGGAAACCCATAAGTTACGATGTGTTTACTTTGACGCATATATTGCGGGGAACCCAAATGCTATTTTACGCAACGGGTTAAGAAATTATTTTGACTCAATGTATCCGAATATAGGACTTCTTGATTTAGAAAAAGCGGCTAACATGCAACATAAAGAAGCATGCTATGCTTATGGGTTAGTAATGTTCGCTTCTCACCAAAGTGAGAAAAAGAACATCGGGCTACAGCTATTAAACAAAACGTTCCCACAAGTGACGGAGTCGGTAATTGGGGTAAGAAATGAGGTTTTTAGATTGTTACGGGACTGTTGGACATTACGTAACCCTCGTCCCTTTGACGACGTTACAACACGCTGTCTTATCAACGGCCATAACGGTTATGTTGCACAAGACCAAGGATGGGAAGTAGTCCTAGTAAAACCAGAATGCATGACTTGTTTCTGGACGTATGAATTACGTGTCTTTATTGCCTTTGCTGAACGACTTGTGTACTAGCTAGAATTATCTTCACAACTATCTTGTATCAAAGTTATTGTGTGCTATATTTCATGCTTTATGTAAAATAAGCGGTATTGTAAGTTTGTAAAATATTGTATAAAAGTTTGAACGTGAAATATTATTATAATCAGTTTTTCATATAGAATTGTAGTAGTTGAATTGTATATTAGCTACTAAGTATGAACTTAACGGGTAGGTACTACCCGAATTTAAACTTATAAAACGCTAATATGAAGAAAAAGCTTTTATAAATGAGTTCATATTATGCTACGAAATACTATTAACTACTCTTAATATTCTGTATGATTAACTTGTTCCATTTGACTATTTTGAAGGAAATGGCACCGACTACTCGACACACCGTGAATATGAATGAGGAGGAATTCCGTACTTTTCTAGCTTCAAACATAGCCGCAGTACAGGCTGCGCTACATACCAACAATAACCTTGGATCTAGCAGTACAGGAAATCGTGTAGGATGCACCTACAAAGAATTCACTGCCTGCAAACCTTTGGAATTTGATGGAACCGAAGGACCGATCGGATTGAAACGGTGGACCGAGAAGGTCGAATCGGTGTTTGCCATAAGTAAGTGTACTGAAGAGGACAAAGTGAAGTACGCTACGCATACCTTCACAGGTTCTGCGTTAACATGGTGGAATACCTATCTAGAGCAAGTGGGACAAGACGATGCGTACGCACTACCGTGGTCAGCATTCAAGCACTTGATGAACGAGAAGTACCGTCCCAGAACCGAGGTCAATAAGCTCAAGACAGAACTTAGAGGGTTACGAACCCAAGGATTTGATATTACCATGTACGAAAGACGATTCACAGAATTGTGCCTATTGTGTCTGGGAGCATTCGAAGATGAGGAAGAGAAGATCGACGCGTTTGTGAAAGGATTACCGGAAAGAATCCAAGAAGATATAAGTTCACACGAGCCCGCCTCCATACAACAGGCATGTAGAATGGCTCACAAACTAGTGAACCAGATTGAAGAAAGAATTAAAGAACAGACTGCTGAAGAGGCCAATGTGAAGCAAGTCAAAAGAAAGTGGGAGGAAAACGGTGATAAGAATCACCAATACAACAACAACAGCAATTATAACAATAATCGCAACAACTATCCTAACAATCGCAACATCAATCACAACTACAACAAACGGCCCAACAACAACAACAACAACAACAACAACAGCAACTACAACAATCATCCCAACAACAATAATAACCGCAACAACAACAACAATCAGAAGCAGCTATGCCAAAGGTGTGAAAAGAATCACTCGGGGTTCTGCACCAAATTTTGCAACAAGTGTAAAAGAAATGGTCATAGCGCAGCGAAGTGTGAGGTCTACGGACCAGGGGTTAATAGAACGAAAGGAACAAATGGTGTCGGAACGAGTAATGGCGGAGCAAGTAGTGTCGGAGCAGGTTATGCCAATGTAGTTTGTTATAAATGTGGAAAACCGGGCCACATTATTAGAAATTGCCCGAACCAGGAGAACACGAATGGACAAGGCCGCGGAAGAGTTTTCAATATTAATGCGGCAGAGGCACAAGAAGACCCGGAGCTTGTTACGGGTACGTTTCTTATTGACAATAAATCTGCTTACGTTTTATTTGATTCGGGTGCGGATAGAAGCTATATGAGTAGAGATTTTTGTGCTAAATTAAGTTGTCCATTGACGCCTTTGGATAGTAAATTTTTACTCGAATTAGCAAATGGTAAATTAATTTTAGCAGATAATATATGTCGGAATCGAGAAATTAAACTGGTTAGCGAAACATTTAAGATTGATTTGATACCAGTAGAGTTAGGGAGTTTTGATGTGATAATCGGTATGGACTGGTTGAAAGAAGTGAAAGCAGAGTTCGTTTGTTACAAAAATGCAATTCGCATTATACGAGAAAAAGGAAAACCCTTAATGGTGTACGGAGAAAAGGGCAACACGAAGCTACATCTTATTAGTAATTTGAAGGCACAAAAACTAATAAGAAAAGGTTGCTATGCTGTTCTAGCACACGTCGAGAAAGTACAAACTGAAGAAAAGAGCATCAATGATGTTCCCATCGCAAAAGAATTTCCCGATGTATTTCCGAAAGAATTACCGGGATTACCCCCACATCGATCCGTTGAATTTCAAATAGATCTTGTACCAGGAGCTGCACCAATAGCTCGTGCTCCTTACAGACTAGCACCCAGCGAGATGAAAGAACTGCAAAGCCAATTACAAGAACTTTTAGAGCGTGGTTTCATTCGACCAAGCACATCACCGTGGGGAGCTCCTGTTTTGTTTGTCAAGAAGAAAGATGGTACATTCAGGTTGTGTATCGACTACCGAGAGTTGAACAAACTTACCATCAAGAACCGCTACCCACTACCGAGAATCGACGACTTATTTGATCAACTACAAGGCTCGTCTGTTTATTCAAAGATTGACTTACGTTCCGGGTATCATCAAATGCGGGTGAAAGAAGATGATATTCCAAAGACTGCTTTCAAAACACGTTACGGTCATTACGAGTTTATGGTCATGCCGTTTGGTTTAACTAATGCACCAGCTGTGTTCATGGACCTTATGAACCGAGTGTGTGGACCATACCTTGACAAGTTTGTCATTGTTTTCATTGATGACATACTTATTTACTCAAAGAATGACCAAGAACACGGTGAACATTTGAGAAAGGTGTTAGAAGTATTGAGGAAGGAAGAATTGTACGCTAAGTTTTCAAAGTGTGCATTTTGGTTGGAAGAAGTTCAATTCCTCGGTCACATAGTGAACAAAGAAGGTATTAAGGTGGATCCGGCAAAGATAGAAACTGTTGAAAAGTGGGAAACCCCGAAAACTCCGAAACACATACGCCAGTTTTTAGGACTAGCTGGTTACTACAGAAGGTTCATCCAAGACTTTTCCAGAATAGCAAAACCCTTGACTGCATTAACGCATAAAGGGAAGAAATTTGAATGGAATGATGAACAAGAGAAAGCGTTTCAGTTATTGAAGAAAAAGCTAACTACGGCACCTATATTGTCATTGCCTGAAGGGAATGATGATTTTGTGATTTATTGTGACGCATCAAAGCAAGGTCTCGGTTGTGTATTAATGCAACGAATGAACGTGATTGCTTATGCTTCTAGACAATTGAAGATTCACGAACAAAATTATACGACGCATGATTTGGAATTAGGCGCGGTTGTTTTTGCGTTAAAGACTTGGAGGAACTACTTATATGGGGTTAAAAGTATTATATATACCGACCACAAAAGTCTTCAACACATATTTAATCAGAAACAACTGAATATGAGGCAGCGTAGGTGGATTGAATTATTGAATGATTACGACTTTGAGATTCGTTACCACCCGGGGAAGGCAAATGTGGTAGCCGATGCCTTGAGCAGGAAGGACAGAGAACCCATTCGAGTAAAATCTATGAATATAATGATTCATAATAACCTTACTACTCAAATAAAGGAGGCGCAACAAGGAGTTTTAAAAGAGGGAAATTTAAAGGATGAAATACCCAAAGGATCGGAGAAGCATCTTAATATTCGGGAAGACGGAACCCGGTATAGGGCTGAAAGGATTTGGGTACCAAAATTTGGAGATATGAGAGAAATGGTACTTAGAGAAGCTCATAAAACCAGATACTCAATACATCCTGGAACGGGGAAGATGTACAAGGATCTCAAGAAACATTTTTGGTGGCCGGGTATGAAAGCCGATGTTGCTAAATACGTAGGAGAATGTTTGACGTGTTCTAAGGTCAAAGCTGAGCATCAAAAACCATCAGGTCTACTTCAACAACCCGAAATCCCAGAATGGAAATGGGAAAACATTACCATGGATTTCATCACTAAATTGCCAAGGACTGCAAGTGGTTTTGATACTATTTGGGTAATAGTTGATCGTCTCACCAAATCAGCACACTTCCTACCAATAAGAGAAGATGACAAGATGGAGAAGTTAGCACGACTGTATTTGAAGGAAGTCGTCTCCAGACATGGAATACAAATCTCTATTATCTCTGATAGGGATGGCAGATTTATTTCAAGATTCTGGCAGACATTACAGCAAGCATTAGGAACTCGTCTAGACATGAGTACTGCCTATCATCCACAAACTGATGGGCAGAGTGAAAGGACGATACAAACGCTTGAAGACATGCTACGAGCATGTGTTATTGATTTCAGAAACAGTTGGGATCGACATCTACCATTAGCAGAATTTTCCTACAACAACAGCTACCATTCAAGCATTGAGATGGCGCCGTTTGAAGCACTTTATGGTAGAAAGTGCAGGTCTCCGATTTGTTGGAGTGAAGTGGGGGATAGACAGATTACGGGTCCGGAGATTATACAAGAAACTACCGAGAAGATCATCCAAATTCAACAACGGTTGAAAACCGCCCAAAGTCGACAAAAGAGCTACGCTGACATTAAAAGAAAAGATATAGAATTTGAAATTGGAGAGATGGTCATGCTTAAAGTTGCACCTTGGAAAGGCGTTGTTCGATTTGGTAAACGAGGGAAATTAAATCCAAGGTATATTGGACCATTCAAGATTATTGATCGTGTCGGACTAGTAGCTTACCGACTAGAGTTACCTCAACAACTCGCGGCTGTACATAACACTTTCCACGTCTCGAATTTGAAGAAATGTTTTGCTAAAGAAGATCTCACTATTCCGTTAGATGAAATCCAAATCAACGAAAAACTTCAATTCATCGAAGAACCCGTCGAAATAATGGATCGTGAGGTTAAAAGACTTAAGCAAAACAAGATACCAATTGTTAAGGTTCGATGGAATGCTCGTAGACATATCATTAAGTATATTAACAGTGAACTACATATGTAAAAACAAGACTACTAACTTAATGATTTTTAAACGAGACATATATATAACGATTATCGTTGTAAAGACATTTAATGTATATATATCATATTAAGAGATATTCATACATGATAATATCATGATAATATAATAATTTAAAATCTCATTTGATATTATAAACATTGGGTTAACAACATTTAACAAGATCGTTAACCTAAAGGTTTCAAAACAACACTTACATGTAACGACTAACGATGACTTAACGACTCAGTTAAAATGTATATACATGTAGTGTTTTAATATGTATTTATACACTTTTGAAAGACTTCAATACACTTATCAAAATACTTCTACTTAACAAAAATGCTTACAATTACATCCTCGTTCAGTTTCATCAACAATTCTACTCGTATGCACCCGTATTCGTACTCGTACAATACACAGCTTTTAGATGTATGTACTATTGGTATATACACTCCAATGATCAGCTCTTAGCAGCCCATGTGAGTCACCTAACACATGTGGGAACCATCATTTGGCAACTAGCATGAAATATCTCATAAAATTACAAAAATATGAGTAATCATTCATGACTTATTTACATGAAAACAAAATTACATATCCTTTATATCTAATCCATACACCAACGACCAAAAACACATACAAACACTTTCATTCTTCAATTTTATTCATCTAATTGATCTCTCTCAAGTTTTATCTTCAAGTTCTAAGTGTTCTTCATATATTCTACAAGTTCTAGTTACATAAAATCAAGAATACTTTCAAGTTTGCTAGCTCACTTCCAATCTTGTAAGGTGATCATCCAACCTCAAGAAATCTTTGTTTCTTACAGTAGGTTATCATTCTAATACAAGGTAATAATCATATTCAAACTTTGGTTCAATTTCTATAACTATAACAATCTTATTTCAAGTGATGATCTTACTTGAACTTGTTTTCGTGTCATGATTCTGCTTCAAGAACTTCGAGCCATCCAAGGATCCGTTGAAGCTAGATCCATTTTTCTCTTTTCCAGTAGGTTTATCCAAGGAAATTAAGGTAGTAATGATGTTCATAACATCATTCGATTCATACGTATAAAGCTATCTTATTCGAAGGTTTAAACTTGTAATCACTAGAACATAGTTTAGTTAATTCTAAACTTGTTCGCAAACAAAAGTTAATCCTTCTAACTTGACTTTTAAAATCAACTAAACACATGTTCTATATCTATAAGATATGCTAACTTAATGATTTAAAACCTGAAAACACGAAAAACACCGTAAAACCGGATTTACGCCGTCGTAGTAACACCGCGGGCTGTTTTGGGTTAGTTAATTAAAAACTATGATAAACTTTGATTTAAAAGTTTTTATTCTGAGAAAATTATTTTTATTATGAACATGAAACTATATCCAAACATTATGGTTAAACTCAAAGTGAAAGTATGTTTTCTAAAATGGTCATCTAGACGTCGTTCTTTCGACTGAAATGACTACCTTTACAAAAACGACTTGTAACTTATTTTTCCGACTATAAACCTATACTTTTTCTGTTTAGATTCATAAAATAGAGTTCAATATGAAACCATAGCAATTTGATTCACTCAAAACGGATTTAAAATGAAGAAGTTATGGGTAAAACAAGATTGGATAATTTTTCTCATTTTAGCTACGTGAAAATTGGTAACAAATCTATTCCAACCATAACTTAATCAACTTGTATTGTATATTATGTAATCTTGAGATACCATAGACACGTATACAATGTTTCGACCTATCATGTCGACACATCTATATATATTTCGGAACAACCATAGACACTCTATATGTGAATGTTGGAGTTAGCTATACAGGGTTGAGGTTGATTCCAAAATATATATAGTTTGAGTTGTGATCAATACTGAGATACGTATACACTGGGTCGTGGATTGATTCAAGATAATATTTATCGATTTATTTCTGTACATCTAACTGTGGACAACTAGTTGTAGGTTACTAACGAGGACAGCTGACTTAAGAAACTTAAAACATCAAAATATATTAAAAGTGTTGTAAATATATTTTGAACATACTTTGATATATATGTATATATTGTTATAGGTTCGTGAATCAACCAGTGGCCAAGTCTTACTTCCCGACGAAGTAAAAATCTGTGAAAGTGAGTTATAGTCCCACTTTTAAAATCTAATATTTTTGGGATGAGAATACATGCAGGTTTTATAAATGATTTACAAAATAGACACAAGTACGTGAAACTACATTCTATGGTTGAATTATCGAAATCGAATATGCCCCTTTTTATTAAGTCTGGTAATCTAAGAATTAGGGAACAGACACCCTAATTGACGCGAATCCTAAAGATAGATCTATTGGGCCTAACAAACCCCATCCAAAGTACCGGATGCTTTAGTACTTCGAAATTTATATCATATCCGAAGGGTGTCCCGAAATGATGGGGATATTCTTATATATATGCATCTTGTTAATGTCGGTTACCAGGTGTTCACCATATGAATGATTTTTTATCTCTATGTATGGGATGTGTATTGAAATATGAAATCTTGTGGTCTATTATTATGATTTGATATATATAGGTTAAACCTATAACTCACCAACATTTTTGTTGACGTTTTAAGCATGTTTATTCTCAGGTGATTATTAAGAGCTTCCGCTGTCGCATACTTAAATAAGGACGAGATTTGGAGTCCATGCTTGTATGATATTGTGTAAAAACTGCATTCAAGAAACTTATTTTGTTGTAACATATTTGTATTGTAAACCATTATGTAATGGTCGTGTGTAAACAGGATATTTTAGATTATCATTATTTGATAATCTACGTAAAGCTTTTTAAACCTTTATTGATGAAATAAAGGTTATGGTTTGTTTTAAAATGAATGCAGTCTTTGAAAAACGTCTCATATAGAGGTCAAAACCTCGCAACGAAATCAATTAATATGGAACGTTTTTAATCAATAAGAACGGGACATTTCAAATTGTCCTTTGTCCTGGATTATTCGATATGTCCATCTGGTTTTGTCCATGATAGTCCATCGGTCATAATTATAAAGTGCGAGAGTCTTCGTCAAATTAATCTTATACCCGAAGTCAAATATTCCAACTAATTGGGGATTCGAACTGTAACAAGGTCTTAATACTTTGTTTAATGAATACACCAGGTTATCGACTGCATGTAATCCAAGGTTTTAATACTTTGTTAACAATTACACCAATTACCCTTGAATATAATCCACTCCTGTTTTAATGAGTCCAGTGACTATTAATCCATCCCCGTGTCCGGTCAAATGAATAATTATTAGTATTTATAGATATCCCGTCCACCGTACCCAGTCAAGCGTATGTGGTTAAATATAAATACGTCAAATTATAAATCTCTATATTAAATCAACGAGACATCATTTAATTAATATAAAGCCCATTAATAGCGCATAGTCTAATTTCCACAAGTGTCGGTCTTTTGTCCAAACCCCAATTATGGTCCAAAGCCCAATAACCTAATCTTAATATTTAGTCCAACATCACGATTACTTTGGCTTAAATAATCATAATAATAACTTAGCTACGAGACATTAATTTAAAAAGGGAGAACATAGCTTACAGTGATTATTAATAGCGTAGCGTTACACGGACAGAGTTTCGACTTTAAAACCAGTAAAACATTTCTTACAATAACCTAATTATTATTAAACTTAACTTAAACTTAAATTATAATATATATATATATATATATATATATATATATATATATATATATATATATATATATATATATATATATATATATATGTATATATATTTCTTTACAGAAGAAGTAAATTAAGAGTGAAGGTGTGTCGATGCTTGTTCTCTGCATGTGCTATTTATAGCACAATTTAGGACACTGTTATCATGTTGAAAATTGGTTGATATGCAAGTTGATTGGCAACTTTTTCCATACGTACACTTGATAATTGAATTCAATCAACGATTGAATTATTTATTATATTTTATTATTATTATTATTATTATTATTATTATTATTATTATTATTATTATTATTATATTATTATTATTATTATAATTATTAATTATATATATATATTATATTATATTCTTATGCATAGTTGACTTGTAATTTTAACTCCGTTGACTTGTACTTTGATGCTCGGTTTATGTCTCGGTTCCGGATTTTCGAACGTCCTTTTGTACATTTAGATATCTTGCACTTTGCGTTTTGCGGCTTGTACTCTTGTAATTTTTAGACGTTTCTCATCAATAATTTGAACCACTTGTATTGTATTTTGTACTTTTTAGCGTTTTGGTCATTTGCGTCTTCAAATCGTCGATTCTGTCTTTTGTCTTCACCTTTTATTATTTAAACGATAATCACTTGAAAATAGAACAATTGCAACTAAAAGCTTGTATTTCTTGAAGGATAATGCTATGAAATATATGTTCGCTTTTAGCATTATCAGTAAGTCCCAATGATGAAGGGAGAGATAATACTGAGGATGAAGGCAATCATGCCTCACCAAGTAACACCTCTTACAAGTTACTTAGTGATGGTGTATCTGCAACTTCCAATGCTGAAAATATTGTGACAGATTCTGTCCCTGAGGGCACTTTTGAAACTGAAACTGAAATAGTAACTCATAATAGTCCTGAGCAGGTCTTAAGAAGGTCAAGTAGACAAATTAATTTACCATCAAAATATAAAGATTTTATCTTAGCTGGTAATGTCAAATATGATTTAAATAAATACTTGAATTATTCAAAATTGGGCTCAGAAAACTATTGTATTGTTACTAGTTTAAATAAAGGTCATGAGCCTAAGTCTTATAAGGAAGCTTTCCAAGATCCAAAATGGGTGGAAGCCATGAATGAGAAAATGGAAGCTTTGAACAGAAATAACACCTGGATTATTACTGATTTACCTGCTGGTAGAAAGCCAATAGGATGTAAATGGGTTTATAGAATTAAGTATAAGTCCACAGGTGATATTGATAGATATAAGGCTAGACTTATTGCTAAAGGTTACAATCAAAGAGAAGGTATAGACTTTGATGAAACTTTCTCTCCTGTTGTAAAAATGGTTACTGTTAGGATTATTAGTACTATTGCATTGTAGAATAATTGGACTTTGTGTCAAATTGATATTAATAATGCTTTCTTATATGATCACTTAACTGAAGAAATTTATATGTCTTTACCTGATGGTTACTTTGATAAAAATGATAAAAGAGTTTGTAAACTTGTTAAGTCATTATATGGTTTGAAACAAGCTCCTAGAAAATGGAATGAAAAGATTTGTGATGCCTTGTTTGAATATGGTTTTGTGCAAAGTATAAATGACTATTCATTATTCACAAAATGTGATGATATTAATTGTTTATACTTGCTTGTTTATGTTCATGATATAATTATAACTGGAAGTTCTAATGACTGTGTTGAAAATTGTAAAAGTTTTTTTAAAAACAAAATTTAAAATAAAAGATTTGGGAAAATTAAAGTATTTTCTTGGGATTGAATTACTTGAGAATAATGATTCATATATTTTGTCTCAAATAAAATATTGTCTTGAGGTTATTGATGATTTTGGTTTACTTGCTAGTAAACTAGCTGTAACTCCTATGGAAACTGGAATGAACTTTTCTAATATTGAAAAACATAGAGATTCAGATTTTCCATTGGAAAATATTGGAAAATATCAAAAGTTGATTGGAAAACTGATTTATATTACTTTGACTAGACCTGATATTGCATATTCTGTTCACTGTTTGAGTCAATTTATGCATGCTCCTTTAAATTCTCATCTTAAAGCTGCTTTTAGAGTGTTGAGGTATTTAAAAGGTTCACATGGTACAGGTATCTCTATCTCTAAAGGTAATAACTTTGAATTATCTGCATATGTTGATTCTGATTTTGCAAAAGGGTATATGTTAAGGAAATCTGTTACTGGTTATTGTGTTTTCCTTGGAAATACTTTAGTTTCCTGGAAAAGTAAAAAGCAGTCTACAATTTCTAGATCTTCTGCAGAAGCAGAATATAGAACACTTGCTTCAGTTTCATGTGAAATTATCTGGATTTTAAAAATTCTTACAGACTTGAATATTAAAACAAAATTACCTGTAAAAGTTTTTTGTGATAATAAGTCTGCTTTGCAGATAGCCAGAAACCCTGTTTTTCATGAAAAAACTAAACACTTTGAAATTGATCTTCACTTTGTTAGGGATAAAATTGTGTTGGGTATTATTCAACCTGAGCAGATTTCATCTAGTGAGAATATTTCTTATATTTTCACAAAAGGTTTGGGAGGATCACAACATAAGTTGTTATGTGATAAGCTTACTTTGACTAATGTTTTCCATGTTTAGTTTGAAGGGGGTATTGAAATTATATGTTTACAAACTAAACATGCTTTTCTTGTTTAAGTCTTTTATTTACTTCTGGGTTAAGTAATGTACAGGGGTCTTGCAGTCATTATTTTAAAGTTGGTTTTGGGGTTGAATTTTGAAAAGAGAAACTTTTGTGCTAAACTTGAAATGAAGACTTGAAGACTTGGAGGACCTGATTGCAATTTATCTAATTTATATATATTTAATTTATTTCTTTTAATTTATTCATTCTATTTTTTCATTTGTAATCGACATCTCTCTCTAAATTAGGGTTTACTGTTTTGATTTGATTTGTGAGTGATAACAAGATCAAACTGTATTGATCTTGTTAAGAGTGAATCATTGTGTAATTGAGTGAACTGAATCTTTTGTTTTCTTTATTTAATTTGATTAACCTCTTGTGATTAGAGGTTTTATCCTTCTGTGATTGAAGGATTATATCTTGTGATTCTTCTACTGTTTTGTTCATATCTTCATCTACGAAAAAACCATATTAAATTAAGTTTTTGATTATTTGATTTAATTATTTATTAATATTATTCTGTTTTAGGATAATATATGTGAATTACAAAATTATTTAAATAATCCTACTCTATGGTTAGGATAATATACATATTTAAGAAAAGTTAAACATGAACAAT
This sequence comes from Rutidosis leptorrhynchoides, assembly GCF_046630445.1. Classification (NCBI taxonomy): domain Eukaryota; kingdom Viridiplantae; phylum Streptophyta; class Magnoliopsida; order Asterales; family Asteraceae; genus Rutidosis; species Rutidosis leptorrhynchoides. Next base: position 175,699,573 of record NC_092343.1, read on the forward strand.
TTTGATATATCTACAATATAAAAAAGGGATAAATTTAGGTTTCAAATTGTATATTTTAAAGTTAAATTCTATCCATATATTATCTTAAAATAAACCGTAATCCTAGGTTCAGATCATCTTATTTAAAGGATTGTACCTTCGGCTATTTGTTATTCACATTAAAAAATCATTCATTCAAAAGTAATCTCTGATCCTCTAATCAATGGCTAACCACGAAGGTATCACTCCACTTAATCAAGTTACAAAGGAAAACGCAGGCTTTAAGGTTAGAGTCAAGGTACACTTTGTGTGAAAAAAGTTCTCTAAGTTCAATACATCCAAACCAACTTCACTTGAGATGGTTTTGGTCGATGAGCAGGTATTTATAAAACATATTTTACATTCATATACAACTGTTGATATGATTCTGAGGCTGTTACATATATATAATCTTATTAAGTGATATGTAACTGTTTATGTGAATAAATTATTTTAAACAATGCATATAACCAATCCATTATTATAATTTTCGTTATAATTGGTTTTGTCTGTTTATGTGAATAACTATTTTACTATAATTTATTATCAAAATAGTATAACAAGATAATTCTTAGGCTGTTGCATATATAATCTTAGTCATACTGTTACATATATAATCTTACTGATATACAGCTGTTTATTTAAATAACTTATTTTAAACAGTGTGCATAACAATCAATTATTATAATTTTCATTATAATTCGTTTAGTTAATACTCCAATTGTTATGTGGTGTGAAAAGATTCAGATAACTATTATGTAATTTAGTAGCAGTTCTTGAAACTGCAATTGTATCTTAAGTTGTATGAATTAAATCCATCCATAATTGGATTTAAATCTGGGGTTAACTAAGTTAATTTCACGTTTGATTGCATATTGTTTTGTATGTTTATGTAGATAACTGTTTTACTATCCCTATTGGTCTGATATTCTGAAAGATAGAGATACTGAAAATTTGTTACAGAAATCGGAAATTAAGTCCATGAATGAATTACAAGCACCTGAGAGTTTCGCTTTTGATAAATTAGGGCGTGGTTCGTGCTTTTAGCTGCTTAAAAAAAATAATAATAAACAAATCTAAATAGTTAAAATTCCCAAATTAAGCATGTTTTGATCCTCCTCCAGGTGCTTAAAAAAAATTAAAAAAGAAAAAAAAAAAGTTAAAACTCCCAAATTAAACATGTTTTGTTCCTCCTCCAGGTTTATTCTACAGTTTAGTTTATGGCTTTTATGTTAAAATACAATTGCATTATGCAATATTGGTTAATCTGTAAAACTCGTGGTCTGCTGACTGCTCAGGTTGTTTTGGGTTAGGTTGACTACCATGGCTTCAAAGAAACTGTACAAGAAACTTTTAAGGGTAGACTACCATGGCTTCAAAGAGACTATACCAGAAACTTTTAAGGGTATGGGTCCTAATATCCATATCTGTTACTAATCATGTTTTCTTCCTACTCCAGGCTGATTCTGCATTTTAGAAGTATGGTGCAGTTTTTGCACATTATGTTTGACATATTTCAGAAGCACAGTGCAGTTTTTACCCATTATGGTTGACCTATATTTCTTATAAACATGTAAGTTCTCTTTAATAAACTATACTGTAAGTAACTAGAGGGGGGTGAATAGTTACTTAGTGATTTCTGAAAACTTTTTCGAAATCTTTAACGATCAAAACATAAGTTTTAAGTGTGGAAGCGTTTGTGTTTGTTAATGCAAGTATGTAAAGTATGTAAGTGCACAAACACAAGGATTTATAGTGGTTTGGGTGGATGTTAACTAATCTACCTTAATCCACTCCCCAATTCTACGAATTGAGACGTTTCTTCACTATGATACCCCAAACCCGGTGGAGTGTCCGGATACAACACTAGCTCCTCGATAAGCCGCTACTTATGAACCCTTATGTCCCTTTAAAGAATTCACAAACACCAAATGCTCTTACCACAAGATCCTAATGCTCTAATCCTAGTGAAATCACAAATCTTCTATACTTGCTACGTAACACCTTTAACTTTTCTATCCCTTCGAAAGATCTTAACTTAGATCAACTTGTCTTCACCTTGGACAAGAATTAATCCCCAATGGAATTAATCAACTTCCTAGTTCCCATTAAGGAAGATTGATCACTAAGTTACCTAATGCTACTATTACAAGATACAAAATTCACCCACTCATAGTTCTTCAATAGGTTACACCAACTTAATTCCTAATGGAATTGATTAAGTTCCTAGATCCTTTAAGGAACTTGAATCATAAAGCAAGATGGTGTTTCCTATCACAAGAACCATTTAACTTCCTTGACCCCTTAAGGAAGTATCTTACAATGTAAACTTAAAGATACAATGATAAGCATGAAGTTTACAATCTAATTCTACTTAGTGTAAGTAGAATCTCTCTTTCCCTCTTATAATCTCTCCATGGATATTTGCTTGAGTCTTGGGAGATCAGTAGATATGTATTTGAAAGTGTTTTGGAAAGAGGTAGTCTTCAAGTTTGGCAAATGTTGGTATCTGTAGGAAGAGAAAAATACTGACAGAACCTGCGCGGCTCTCTGCACGGTCGACCGTGGATCGACCGCGCTCCCTGCTGTACTGAAAATAAATCCATTATAGAGCCGTTGTAATCTGAATTTTTTGGCCATTTTCCTTTGTTTGATGTCTGCAAAAAGATGCCAAAACATCTTGATACCCTTGCCATCATCTCTTACTTTGGATGCATTTAATGAAGTTGACATAAGCTTGCAAATGAGGAAAGTTCCATTGTCCTTCTCTTGTGTCATTGATTTCCTATTATGGCAAATGCTGAAACCTTGTCCCTTGACAACCTACAAAGCTCAAAACACAATAACCCATGAATCTTAAGCTTTGTGAATACTTGAATGGAAGTATCATCTCCCATTGGTTGCTTGCTACAAGTCAATCTTGACTTGTTTAATTATAATGAAGAATCCCTAGGCTAGTTGCTTTAATCATCTCTTAACCAACCATAAACTTCCAAATAAGCTTAACTAGCGCCTTAATCCCTTGTCTTTGATGTGTGCGGCGGTGTATATGAAATACTATTATTGTTTATTACGAAATACGACGAAATACGATACAATTTTACACAAGTTATTTTTATTTATTTGTGGAATATACATAAACCTTGTTACAACACTTATAGGCAGTTTACCTAATCGTAGAGTAGTGTAGTTTTTAGTAAGTCCGGTTCATTCCACAGGGAGCTAGCTGAGTTTAACGCTATATTTTTATTAACTATATATATATATATATATATATATATATATATATATATATATATATATATATATATATATAAGTAGTAATATTATTATAAAAGGGGGTTTTACCGTTTAATGACCAGTTTGTCGATTTTAAATAAAGCGTAAAGATAAATGACGATAATTAAAATGCGTAAAATAAATAACAATGACAAAATATAAAATTGCGAATAATAAAATGACAGTAATTAAAAGTATGATGAGAAATACAATAAAAGAATTATGCTTATTTAAACTTCCGTAATCATGATATTTGACATTTTGATTTTAATTTATTTATCTGGGTTAATTGTCCTTTGTCCTGGATTTATTTGATACCTATCTTGTTTTTGTCCATAATAGTCCATCGGTCATAATTATAAAATGCTCGTCAAATTAACCTTATTCCCGAAGTCAAATATTCCAACTAATTAGGGATTCGAACTGTAACAAGGTTTTAATAATTTGTTTAATAATTACACCAGGTTATCGACTGCGTATAATCCAAGGTTTTAATACTTTGTTAACAATTACACCAATTATCCTTGTATGTAATCCACCCCTATTTTAATGAGATATGAATATTAATTTACCCATTTGATCAGAATGAATAATCAATTACCCAACCCGAATAATTAATTAAATGATCGTAAAAGATGTCGTATAAACGTCACTAAATAGGACATGCATAATCATTTTAATAATTATTAGATTAACTAATTTGAAGATAGGTTCGACAGGTTCTAATGAGTTGTCGCTCAATTAGACAATACCCCTTATCTATTAATAGTCATAGTCCAATGTCCACAAATGTCGGTCTTTTGTCCAAACCTTAATTATGGTACAAAATCTAATAATCCCGTCTTAATATTTTAGTCTAACATCACGATTACTTCAGCTCA